>NC_058047.1:25563500-25877000 GCF_020085105.1 Siniperca chuatsi | reverse complement strand
GTGGAAAACGAGTAAAGGCTAAAAGTGGCGCTGCGGCGTAAAGTAACTAGTAATGTTGCCTCCCGGGATTAACTTCAGATACGGATGAGAAAGAAATTGGCGACTGGGGAACACCGTGAACAACTGCGAGCCAGACGACCACTGCTATGTTGGGGTTGATTCACGGCTCTGGCAGCCCGCCTGAGTTCCGAGGTTGGCCACACTCGGTGCTGTGGAGGCTCGGGGGCTTCTTCTTCCTCCTGCTGCTGGAAGGGGCCGGCTGCCTCGCCAGCCCGAGCAGCACTTCAGGCGTCAACAACAACAACAACAACAACAACAACCACCCTAGTGTCAACATATACATGAGTGTGGAGGAGGTGAAGAAACTTTTGGGTAAGAAAGTCTACATGTAAAGCCAGCTGTCTTCAAACTTTATCAGTGTATCTCTCTATATGTGTGTGTGTTGTGATGCAGTTGTGCCAGTGTGCCCCTCACTTCTGCAGTTTTCTTTCTAAAACTGTACTACACTCTAGTGAAGCATTACAACTTACTCTTATTGTGTTTAAAGAGCATCCGTAGTGCTAGAGACAGTATGGGTCAATAGTAATCTGGTTGTAAAGGCTCCCTGGACCACAGTAGAGCATTTAACTTTGAGCCAAAGACCATGAGTTCAGTTGTAAATCTGCAAAGTTAACTGAAATGCATGCACTATATGTGCTGCACACATTATTACTTTCATCATTTGATGTGCTAGTTGTGTGGTGAGCCCATGGTAATGTGAAACTAAGTTGAAATGAAAGAGTAGCCCTGAAGATTACAAAAAAACCCAGGATCATGGCTTTGTGTCATTTTGTAAGGTTTCCAAGGGAAACTTTGATCTAAAATAGTAACGATAACATAACAGAAGAAAACAGCATTACTAATAATTTAAAAGGCCTCATGCTGTGGGTATATGTGGCATAAACATTTGCCATGAAATGTACCCCAAGCCATCACAAAAATAGTAGACAGCTGGGGCGGTAATTGATTTTTTTTTATTTTTTATAAGCTGTGCTGTAGATATTAGCATGACTATATAGATCAAGATGGAATAAAAACCTGTAATGGTAACGTCATGTGTGGATCTCTAACTTAAATCAGTGCAACTGTTATGTACAATGTTGCATCATTAAGAAAACAGACTTGAAGCTCAACGCCGCTTCACAGCTGTGGTGTGTTTCAACCTCGGCTGCATCAAGAAAGGTATGCTGATGTGTCACCGGGAATAGTGGAAAGGAGGAAGTGACTAAACCATGCATTTAAACCACAAACAGACTGGGATATTTGGTTGAGTGTCACTGTTAGGTTAGGCTATATGAAGTGAGCCGCAGGGAGGTAAGTTTGGTCCAGTGTGTTGATAGTGCTGTTATGCAGCTGAAGAAGATGCACAAAGTTGCGTCTTATGTATGATTTGACCAGGGGCACTATGGCAAATGTAAGTGCCTTGTCCATATTAAGCCATTAGTGTTTGAGCTATACTGTACACAAAGATTAAAGAAACATGCCAGACCTGCAAAATAGACAGTGTTGTTACTTCACTGTTTGGCTGTGAATGGGCTAATATCCTTATCCCGGTGCCAAGGTTGAGCCAGTCTATGGATTGGTCCTAAGTTGTTAATTTAGGGTTTACTGAAGATGTGTTGAGGGTGCAGTTTGGAACTAGTCATTTACCATGTGAGTGCCACTGTACAGTCTAATGACGGGGTAGAAGTGCTAGTGCATAATATCTTAGTGGAGGGAGGAAGCTGATGTTGCAACTTATCAAATTGACTAATGTGCTGCTGTGAAAAATGGTGTCATTATCTTGTAGTGGCATCAGCATCTTTTGCATCAGATGTGATTCAGTAGATTTGTTTCTGTGGTCCATTTATCCGGGAGGAAATATCTAGTTTTTCCCGGTTTTGAACAGAAAGTTGTGTTGGCGGACCTCTTCATGCAGTATATGCAGAGTTAAACAGCGCGGCCAGCCATCAAACAAACATGTTTGTTACTAAGTTTAGGTCCTTTTGATGTTTTGAACTAAATCATGAGCATCATATTGATGCAAATTCATGGCAGATTTACCAGATCTTGTGATCCTTTAAGATATGTAAACAGGTAAACTGGATGATTTTGGTCTCTGGCTTTTTGACAAGAGCATCAGTCACTGTGCTGTTTAAAAAAAACAAAAAAAAAAAACAACACAACAACATTTCAGCTCCTTTGCTCCTCTCTATAATCTGACTGGTGTTCGACCGTAGGCTGACTCTGTCCCTTTTGGTTCCTCTTGTCCTCCATCACACTATAGTTAATCTTCTGTTGCCAGACAAGGGCCTCTCTTTTGGTTTGCTTGAAACCTTGTCTGGTCGTATGGAGAAATCTCTTAATGTGTGCGTAACTAAAAGTATGTGTGGACAGAAACTTCCATGATTCAGTGGCAACTGTAGGAAAAAAAACATGTTGGAGGGAGGTGAAACTGGCATCACACTGGTGATAGGCTACTGGGGAGTCTCACTGCAGATTCATGTAGAGATCCAAAGTTTGCTTTTGTTTTTAAACCAGCTGCTACCGCATATGTCTTGTAGTAACAGTTATTAAAACCTCATATTCATCAGTTAATTTAATATACATTATTAATTAAAATACGTTGTATAATGTGGATTCATATTTCTTCCTGAAAGAAAACCAATTGAGAACGTGCAAAGATAAGATGTGGCATGGCATGTTTTACTCTGTTTTAGTAAAAACAGTCAAATGGTGAATAGATTTGTGAAACTTGAAATTTGGTTTGACATATGTCACAACACCACTTGGCAAAGCCTTTATTTATTTTTCCTACACTGATTTTAGTCTGCCCTGAAAAGGTTCTCCTGATTTCAGTCTTAGTCCCCAAGTTAGGATGCTTTCAAAAGTTTTTCAGATTTGCTACCAGTCCATACATACATGCCTACAACTTCCTGTTGACGAAAAAGGAATGTAATCTCTAAAATTGTCCTCTGAACCTCAAAGGGCTTGTGTCTGTTAACGTTGTTGGGAGTTTCCAGAGAATCTTGTATTTAACATAGGAGTATCCGGAGCGCCAGACATGGCTATCCAAGCATAAGGACTGGATGACAGTCTGATTTTACTGCTGGGACATTAGAAAATGTTCAAGATAGCCACAGTATCTCTGAATATGTTTTGGATTTCTTCAGTGTGTTTTTTTTTTATTTTTTAAGACAGCAAAATAATGTGTGCTTTGTGTTCGAACTTGTAGTTACATGCATAATCATTTGTGATTTATAATATGGCATATAGATTGGTTAGGACCAAAAGAAAAGGTGCCGCGTGCTAGAAGGCTCAGTGATGTCCCCGATATTTTGACTTGTCATAGCAGTAGAAGCACAGGTGTAATTAATAACCTTATGGATGTCTCTGTTCCACGTAAGTATCACAGTCAGTTTCTTGAAATTCAAGTCTCCACAGGATTTCTATTCATTGCAAAAGTTCACAGTACAGTAATAAAATTGTGTTTGCCAATAAAGCATAGAGACATTATTGTGATAGGGAAAAGTGATACCACCAAGCAGTTGTAGTCTTGCTGTGGTCTCTGCTTTTTCAGCACATGGACTGTAAGTTCCTTTGATAACTTTACCAAACAACCTGACTCTCAAGGGGTTGTTAAGGAACAGGAAAGCATCATGCGTGAATTGAAACAATTTTGCATACACAGCTGTCTATGGATGAACTACAGGCAGCATCCCTGATTGTTTTTGCATATGACTAATGGGTGGTGAACAGGCTGTCTCAAGAACCCTCCTCTCTACATGCATTCCTACCCCCCAGCTCCCATATCAGCTGCGTCTCACGACCCGCATCTTGGATTTGAATTGTGTTGCAGCTGCCAGCTCAAATTCAGTTACTTTAAGGTGCAGTTATCCCAACGACAACCCAAATTCTGTCGATCAACTAATTGATTAATCGACTAACAGTTTACAGGTACCATGTGTCATTGTTTGCTGCTGTTACAACTCCAGAGAGTCTTTTTTATTTTAATGGTTGCTCAGAAATGTATTTAGATTGTTGCGAAAGAGACACTGCATCACACTGCTCGCTAAACACCAGGCTGCGTTCATAAGACCCATGACCCAAGCTATGACATTGGTATTACAAGCTTCAATAGCTTTCTTTCTTTCCCTGTTTCCTGGCATTCTGACCATCCATGTGATCATTTAGAAGATGAGGGGTGAAGTAAAAATACGTTTTCTGTACATTCATTTGCTGTCTCCTATAATAATGACCTTTTTGAGCCCAGTTTTCCATGGTAGAATCCTCACTCTACTTGTTCCCTAACACATTACTCTGAGGAATTGTTCTTGATGGAAAGTAATCACTAAGAGAGTCTGTTTTCTAGTTCTTGCATGGTATGCTTACTGTGTCACGGGTCTTGCTGCTCACTGTATTAGTGCTGGGCTTTTCCAGTCAAAGCAGAACCATAGCTCCCCAGTCCCCAAGCAAAATTAGTATCAGTAGTAGACAAAATAAGCAGTTCCCCATTAAAATCAGTTTTTCTAATACTTGGCTTGTGTGACGGGGAAACATGTTTTGTGCAGCTACAGTTGTTGACAGATTTTAATCGGACAAACTCCGCCTGGTATCACAACTACTTCACATATTGTAATCTAGCAATGTGGTCATTCTTTTCCACCTGCCTAATCAGGTGAGTAGGTCAGAGTTTGGCTTAACACGTGCAAAAATTGAAATATCCGGGTCTTATAAATACTGCGAGCAAGTGCGTAAAATCGTCCTTGTATTCTGAAGAGCCAAGTGCATGCCGACTAATCAGCCTTCCTCCCCTCCTCCAAAAAGCTGAAAGGCAAGCAGGGGCTTTGAAAAAGACCCTGTGAACAGTGAGGAGTGATTGGCAGCAGCATTCATTTCCTTCATGCCGCTCTCCAAAGATCCTGTGGTTGAATAGGGGAGCCCCCTGCTTTCACATCTTTTGTCTAAGAGCTCCTGCTCTTAGACAAAAGATGGGTTGTTGCTTTACAGGAGATTCTGTAAAGCAACAACCTATTTTATAAATTGTTGCCCTTGTGTTAAAATCGGAATATCGGCATTGGGAATATACAATCATGTTTTTTTCTCCTTTTATGTCCGTATGCAGCAAATGCCGTAGGAGTTTGAGTTGTACTGTAATTCTATTGAGACCATTGTCATGCTTGAGTTACATTGATTTAATTTTGCTGTTATGTTGTGGAAATGAAGAAATATTAGGAGCAGTAGATGTTGAAATCAGATTTTCAAGCCTCCTATTTTCTGTAGTTTTTCTAATATAGAAGATAATTTAGCAAGGAAACACACCTTTCTGAACTAAAATAAAAAAACAAAAATATTTGACCTTGCGTGCACAGCCCAGGCTTTCAAACTGCTGCTGTACTCACAAAGCTGCCCATGTAAAACAGCATCCAAAAATAGATGAGTAAGATGGTGTGCACGAGACCTCTTAAATGACCCGTTAGTTGGCTCAAAACGAAAGCTGCCTCAAATAGCTAATCATTTTTTCAGTAGACCATTTGATATTTGTTGAGTAAACTAAGGAGCCCCTTTAAGCAACAAATAACCATCAACGAGGTGCCTATAAAGGGACAGCGGCAGACAGTCTTGCTCAGATTCCTTTCCCTGCCTTCATCCTTGTGTGCCCTCGGGGCGCTTCGTGGAATAAAAGAGGGAAACTGATGTATGGTTTCTTTTGAAGTGAGTCAGAGAAAACCATAGAGATTGTGACATAATGTGTGTTTTTCTTCTAGCTGTAAGATACTTTCAAATGTGACTATTTTTGCAAGCCGTGCTGCTGTTGCAGCCTAACTGTAAAAGCTTAGTTGGTGTCTTTGGTCAGGATGTTTGGTTGTGCTTTTCAGAGAACATACTGCATCATGATTTATTCTACATTATTATTGCACTTTCCTTTTCATTTTACACTTTGATACTCGTGCTTTTTTTTAGCTGGAACCCTCTGTTGGTTTATTGTTGGGACATGCACTAAAGCTTGGCTATGCCTGTGCCTAACCTTTTGGCAAGACAGGTGTGTGGCTGCCAGTGAAAAAGCCTCAGTAGTCAAGTTTCCATTCAAATGTAGGGCAAAGTTTAACCATATTTCCAGAAAATTGGCTAAAGAAAATGTGAATTAATGCACGTTTCCATCCACTACTGTTATGTGACTATTAGGATAGTCGGGTTTTCCAGTCAGGTGCCATTAAACAGTTGCAGAAGAAGATGGTGCAAGGAGATGATGAGATTTTAAGGGGCACCCATCAAAATGGAAAACTGTGTTGAAAACATGATGGAAATATGGCATTTGTGTTTGTTTCATATATTCATTTGAGGAAGGTTACAGTCCCCCTCATTTCTCCACAGAGATGTGATGTTTTTGTTTGCTCCCATTGTTCGTCTCTTCAGTGACGAGTGACATTTAACTCACATGCTACATGTTTGTCATGATTAATTTGCCAAGTCTGTTTCCATTGCACTTCTTAGCATTTTGTTTTTATCAATACACAAACTTTTTTTTTACCTCAGCCAAGTAGGGTTGGGCGATATGACGGTATATACCATGCGACAGGTTTCCACCGCGGGAGCTATCCCTTAGTGTCTCTGCTATGTATTCAGGGCAGGCTATTTAGCTGGATTCTCGCATGATTTGGGCAGCAGGACTGCTTACCACGTTCTCGCGTGATGTGAGAGCGACAGTTGGTGGTGGCAGTGCACCTCTAAGCTGGTTTGCCAACCGCTACAGAAGAAGAGAGTGACAAGTAAACATGGAGGAGGAGAGTGAAATTGTAAATACAGAGCAGGAGGCATAATCAATTGTGATGAAGTACGGTATGGTTCTTAATTTAATTTATATAACTGTGTACATAAACGTTACTGTATCGTGACATATATCGTTACCATGATATCAAATTACATATACCGTGATAGAAGATGTTGGCCATACCGCTCACCCCTACAGCCAAGTGATATTTCAACTTTTTTTTTTTTAGAAGTTCTGGTGTTTGCATTCAGGTTTGTTCATGTGCAAATTGAAAATGCACTTAAAAACAGGTGGATGGAAACACACTTAGTGAGTGTGGTATATTGTATTTTCTATGGAGTATCACACTTTCAACTATCCCAACTTACATGAGGTGGCGTGTTCCTCCAGTTTCAACAAACTGTGAAAACTGGCCCAAAGGCAACATCTTAGTAGCACTGGGCCAGCAGAGCGTCCTCACCTCACCACCACTTTTTGTTTTTTGGGGGGGGGGGGGGTTTATGATCTTTACCAACTCCTGTCAGCGTAAACCAGAGTGGCTGTCACAGCTTACTTCAGATTCATGCTGTTCCCTAAAGATTGTGTCTAGGTAGGTGGTGTTTATACTTCAGGAAGATGCAAATGCTTACCACAACTCAAAGTTGTCTGATGAAAGTTAAAACTGTAGGACAACTCAGATTACGTACCCAGTCTTTATACCCCAATCCTGCAGACTTTGTAACCTGGAAACAGTTATCTAACTATCAAGTGCCCTACATCTCTTGAGCGCTAACTGAGATGGGATGGCATATCAGGTGATTTCCTGCGGAAATTCTTAACCCAATGCCTCGTGTTAGAGTTGATGTTATTAAAGCCAAAGGTGGCTATTTGAGGATTCAAAGCCAAAGTGACATTTTCTTGAAAACAGCCATTATACACTTTTTGTTATGTGTTTTATAACTTGTTTTCATTTTCAGGTTTTTTGGACTTAAAACGTGGTGCATTCTGAACAAATGCTAGTGTCACTATTAAAGTGTATTTTCCTTTTAAAATTTTACTAAATGCCATAAAACTAAAGTTGATAGCCTTGAGCTGCTATTTGCTGAAATAAAAAGTGAAAGCACATGCCCTGTATTAGAGACAGTCTAACTACTATTGGAGATGGGCTTTTATTTTATAAAGCAACTAGCAAGTCTTATGATCATTTAAATCAGCACTTAAAGCACTGCCTATTCTGAATTTGGTTTGAATATGTCATCATTCATGCCATCATTTTCATGTCAAAGTTTCCCATTTGTAGTGGAGCAAAGTATTCGTCCAGTCAGTCATCCGTTTGTATTGAATCTGTCATTGTTGACAGACATATTTGTATGAAGGTAGCTGCTTTACATTTTTGACACGGTGAACCATTTTTGACTCGGGAAAAAAGATGTTGAGGCCTTTTTCAGGTGATTTTTAGAATTTCTGTTAAAAACCGGTACAATTTGAAAATAGGATTTTAGACAATACCCAAGCTTACCAAGCTGCGAAATGTATTTTTTTTGTTTTTTTTTCTCCATTTTGGTTCTGGACAAGTTCTCCAAGGTGTGTACTTTGGTAATATGCTGCAAACACGTGCTTATTGTATGTTTTAAACTGCTGTTTTCCCAAGCATGTTGGTTAGCGGCACACTCGTCTGATGGTAAAACTCTGGTGGCCATGATTAAGGCAAACAAGCAGGAGCAGTGATAACAAGCTTCCAATGTCACCATGTCTCATTTTTACCTGTCAGCTGACAGACTAAACTGCTCATCAATCCATAGGGATTTTAGCATTCGGCTACTTTACATGATGTCTTTTTCAATTACAGACCAAAACCAGCTCTGTTCAGTTTGTAGCTTTTCCAGTGTGTCCCATATCTTAGATCTTGACATCCTTCTTACATTATACCCCCCTCTCCTGCCTCATTCATGCCTGTGGATTTGTTTGGAGTTTTTCAGTTGATAGGGTTTCACACGGGCCCTCATTTTCTCCTTCCTTGGTTAATGTGGCCAGTATCTTCCTAGTGAGAGGCCGGGGCGAGTGTTTATCTCCCGAGCACTCAGGGATGAAGGCTTTGGAAGGTATAGTGTCGACTGTGCGCACAAGAGAGTCTTTGTTATATCTGTCCTGGACCTTACCACCTGGCCGCCGCTACCTTTTGTTCTCCTCTTTCAAAGTCTGCAACGTGATCCACAGCTTGCAAGAGAACACTGCATGTCGACTTAAAGCTTTGTAGAGCCCAAAATGTTAAGATAACTTTGATTTATTATATCTGATTTGTTGCTGTACTTTTGTGTTGACATCTGTATATGAAAGGAATGGCCATTTTTAGTACATTTATACGGATGATTTTATATGTGATGTTATGTAAAAGTAATCATGTCAGTTTAAATGTCTGAACCAGTAAGAAAAATGCGGGAGGGGGAAGTGAGTGAGTAATCCTCACTGCTGAAAGAAGTGTCGATGTGCCCTTGAGCAAGGTACTTCAATTCTACTCCAGTGGAGCTGCACAGTGGTCAACAGCAGGGTGTTTCATGGAAAAAGAGCATGTGATTGTTTTGTGTTAAATCCCGGTCAAACCAATGAAGTCTGGGAATCTTTAATTATTTTCCAACAGAGTCAATTTTAGGCATTGGCATCTTGTATAGCATCTCAAATGGCCTTTTTAAAAGGACATGTCCGACTTCTGGTTGGCAAGCTGTAAAGAATGGTTAGGCTAACAGAAGCCTTCCCCCTCGCTTGGATTAGTTCCACAGATTCAACTACTTTAACTCGATAGGATTGCTGTCAAGAATACGGAAGGGGATAAACTCAGAAAAGCCAAAGGTAAAGTGAGCACAAGATCAGGACAAAAAACAAGAAATCAGCCATGGAGTGCGACAAGGATGCTAACCCGCCTAGCTTTGGACTGTTCAATTTTATTTATAACAGAAGTTATCTCATTGCACTTTTCCTATAGAGCAGGTCTAGACTGTACTCTTTTAATATTATTTACAGAGACCCACCAAATCCCAGACTAGAGACCGAAGCTAGCTTACTGGCTAGTATTCATGCCAAGATCAAGTGGTTCATTCTGATGTAAAGAGTGACTTCTTTACGCCACACACTGAGAGAGGATACGAAGAAGGAATTGATTGAATTTAGATATGAGATTAACCAGGCCCGTGAAGACATTAGGGATGACTAGAAAACTACAACAACATGAGTGGAGGAAGCAGAGCAGCGTGTTGCAACTTGAACTTGAAGAGGTGCTTCTAATGACTTTAAAGAACAAAGTAACAAATAATTGTTTGTTAACTTAAAGGGACAGTTCCCAAAATCAAAGATAACAGTCTCTTTCCAGAAATCACGACCCTGTTAATCAAGATAATCCACAGATATGTTGTGAGCAGTTTCATGTAGGAACTGTTTTCTTTCTTCCAATAGTTCCTACATGAAACTACTCACAACAAGTCTGTGGATTAGCTTGAGTAACTATAAAAAAATCTAGATAGATAGATAGATAGATAGATAGATAGCACTACAGTTAAGAGGATAAATATGTATTTTTGATTTTGGGCTGAAGTGTCCCTTTTAAGTTTTTGTTTTCTTTTATTATAAGGCTGAAATACTAAGGTGGTCTAACAATTTGTGAATGTCCCTAAGTAGCATTCTTTTCCCCTCTCCCTCTCTTTTTGGGATGAGTGCGTTACGCTGATGCTCATGGTGCCCTTCGTGATGCGACAGTTAAAGGATGAGTTTGGATTTATTTATTTTTTTCAATCTGTCTTAAGACAGTTCTGATGCTATATGTATTGTACATTGAAATAAGATGGTCACTGTAATCATTCCTGCATACTGGATTCCTAATGCAACTCTAAAGTAAGAGATGGGCGACAACATGTATTCCAAAGTTCAGCCAAGGTTAATTTGAGACTTCAGCAGTTTGAGTGAGCCAAATCAGATGGGTAACACAGTCCGGGGAAACACAAAGAGGGAATTTCATACTAAAAAGACTAACTTTAGAAAATACATGCTTGATTTGCCAAACTCAGACTGCTGAAGCCTTATATTAGGTTTGGCTAAACCTAATGACGTGAGTATTCTATTGAGACAGACTTCTGCATGACGAGCGTAAACAGTAAACTGTAGCACTAATTTTACAGTTGGTGCTTATGGCTGAGAGTCACTGTGGGTCAAACTATGCATTAATGAAGCCTAGTTTTATACATAGTTATTATGTGCATATTGATTGAGGGGCTTACTGACCTCTTATTTAGGCTAATTCATGAAAATGTTTTTTTTTTACTGAAGAAGGATAGATTGCATACTGTAACATGTGAGGTATCAATATGAGTTGAAAATGACGATTGAATACAGTAATCATTTTCTTGAAAGGGTCACATAACAGATTTATTTGCAGGTTTATTTTACCAACAAAATTTGCTGTCATTTATTTCATGCGGTATGAAAGACAGCTTTCAAAATTGAAAATTCGTTACTGTAAACATAAAGCGTTTTTCTGTCATTGTTATTTAATCGTGGAAGTGTGCTAGAGTTGAGTGTTTTGAGATCACTGCAGGTGATGCAGTGTGTTCTGCCCTGGCTATCGTTAATCACTTGACACCAACAGAGAAATGGAAATGTCCAGCAGGAAATAATCTCTCCAAACATAACCTGCTGCCAAGTTATCTCCCTGGAATTCAAAATGATGTTGTTATTTTCCATTAGGCTTTAAGAAGACTGTTAGCATTAGAGACGTTTGCATCTGTAGCTGCAAACAGCACAGTGATGTAGTGAGGCACTTTATATGTTGTGACCAAACACTAACTAACAAGAATCTTGTTTACAGACACACCTTCTATTAATGCTGTTTCCCATTCCAGAGAGCAGAGAGTGTGAGTCAATAATAAAAATGCAGTGCATGGTTCAACTTCCTTAACCTCAGGAACCACTTATTCCCTGTCCTCAGTCTGTGTACACTGACAGGCTCCTGTTGCCATTCCTTCACAATCCTGTTTTGAAGTTGTTGCAGTTAGGGTGGATGGCTATGGTGCTGTGGGAGTGTCAAACTTGAACCAGACACACACAGGTCCTCTTTGGGCCTTCATGCCTGGTTGCGTAGTTTAATTGGTATCAAAGCAGTGTGGCCACATGTTGAGACAGGGAAGGTACAGTGTTGAGCATGAGAAAGGCAATTATTATAGGACTAAACTGTGTGTATATATATATATATATATATATATATATATATATATATATATACACACATGAGAGACAGTGCATAGAAGAGTTGTGCATTATGAACAAAATTTCAGATTTGATCACAATCAAGCACATGCATCATAGGATTTCGTATTCCAATTTTCCAGTTGCTTATTTAAGGCTAGGCCAAAAGTTAAAGATGCTGTAGTCAACTTTTTTTTAATTAATGGATCATAAAATGCGAAAGAAGTTGCTCATAGTGACGAATCCACACAGATTTTAGCATGTGTTATCACCTGACTCTGCAGTTTACCTCAGCTTTAGTTTACCACCTTTTATAGCATTGTTCAGCTAATTGTTTTGGTTTTACGGTCCGCAACTACTCTTCAACCAATCAACTGGTCGATCTGGGGGGAGATCTGTTATCTCTAGATTAACTAAATCGGCCACAGTGTCGCACTCTACCTGGTAGCCTAAATGGGCGCACAAAAGTTACACAACGTTGCCAAGCAAATGAATTCCTGCCGTTTGACCATTTCTTTTTCACACGTAGCTATCAAGTATGTCTATCAAGCAAATTTGCATATAGCAGCAACACACACACACCAGCAAGGATCACGGACAACGGACGTCCGTATAGCAACAAAGCTAACGCTAGCTGAGCTAGCGCTGCAGTATAAAGTTCCACAAAAAGCAACAGAAAAAAACTGTTAACAGCATCCAACCTGCTAATCTAGCTTGATAATATATGCATAGGCTAACATTTAATGTTACTGTGCGCAGTGCAGCTCATGCACGCACGCACACACACACACACAGAACGTTAATGTTTTGAAAAGAGGACAGCTATAAGGATTTATAGAATTAGATTTTTTTTATCCAGTGTTTGTTTATAGAGTTTATGGAGTGGTTGCTTGCCCGAGACAAAGTTGTGACACAATATGAGAACTGGGATATTATCATAGAGTGCATAAACAAAATTTCTGCAGCTGTACTCATCAGATTTCGAATACATTTAAAATGAGCTAGGTTACGTTTGACAACCCCTGAATTTTTTTTTTTAAATCTCACCACCTTTTTAGTAGTTTGCAATGCATGGTGAAATATGAAAAAAAAACTGGTGGCTGAGCCTGTGACTGTCTCAGATCCTTTCACTGCGAGGGAACTGTGCATGTTCACTGATTGTTTGACTGAACGTAGGCTACGCAGTGGACGTGAGCCCTGAGTGATAGACAGTTGTTGAGTCGCTCGAGCCTGCCCCTCCAACGTTAACCACAGGGTAGGACTTTGTATAGCAGCTTTCAGTTTGCAAGCAGTGTCTTTATCCATCTAAATTCTCAGCTCATTGGCTTATCCTTCACCAACGGTCGTTCTCAGTTCGGCCATGTTTCAGTTCAGTGAGTGGGACTACGTAGTCGGAGCTCTGGTCAAGCACTGAACGATTCGGCGAACGAATCTTTTGAACAAATCTCTTTAATGAACTGATTCTAACGATTCAGTACACTGAGAAAAACTGCTTTGCCACCACTACTGCTTGATGTGTAAATTAGCCCCTGTTTGCTAACACGTTTGCCATATCAACTTAAAATGCAGATTATTGCAAGTACTATTAGCAAAGTAAATGTAGGTTTAGTTACTGCCAGAAGCAAAAACTACAAAATAAATACATTAAATTATATAAATCATTTGCCTTATCTTTGAAAATATAATACTTGTACCTATTTTAACAAAGACTTATACACCTATGTTGCCTACACATTAATACAAATATGTCTTTTACCAACAAAAAAAAAACCTTAACCCAAGGTCAACATACTAGCTTTTTGCTGGAGCTTTCACCTTCATCCCATGGTCTTCATCAGCAGATGGAGTTTATCATTCATTGAGAGTTGAATGAAACTCATTTGTTATTTAACATTTATTATTGTGTCATGTGACTACTGAGATCATGAGATGTGGTTGAAAGCTCCAGAAAAGGTTAGTGTGTGTGGACATTTAAGATGTGTGTGTGCGTGTGTGTCAA
Source organism: Siniperca chuatsi (assembly GCF_020085105.1). NCBI lineage: Eukaryota > Metazoa > Chordata > Actinopteri > Centrarchiformes > Sinipercidae > Siniperca > Siniperca chuatsi. Next base: position 25,863,003 of record NC_058047.1, on the reverse strand, counting down.
AGATACCCAAGGAATCAACTTTAATGCTCAAATCTGTGTTATTTCACATAATCATATATAATAAATCATTACAGTAGGCAATATTATTTCATTATAATTTTGTAATTGTTTAACTGTACTTTTAATTTTACATTTATAGACCTAAATTTAATTTTAACCATCCCTTTTAGTGAAAATGAACAAAGACCAGATTCCTAAATAATGGAAAGGAAAGTCAGCAATCTTACTCTTGGCTTGGTTAGATACTAGTTTATGTAACACCCGTCCCCTCTCCGAGTTGGGGGAGAATGTTTTTAATTGAGCCAATGTGAGAAAGTCTATGAGCCGGAGCTCTGAGACAGCCCCAGGGTATTGGGGGAGTCTGGGCACATTCTTCCCTTCTCTTTAAACTAGATACTCAGAAACTGATAGACAGACCCCACTCTGCCAGACAGACACTTTCAAGGACTGATAGCACTGCCTCAGGACAGGGTTGGGGATTTCACCAGCACACGTTAAATTTTATGTCTTTTTGATGCAGCAAGAGCCAAGTGAAAACACTTTTTTAACTTCGCCTTTGTTAAAGTGAACAAGAAAGAAACAATACATACAGTGCCAACCCATCTGGTTTTCTGATGTTCATGCGCTATGGCATTTCATAAGCTATGCATTCGCTAAAGACTGAATGGTTGAACATTCAACAGAATGTGGATGTTGTATGCAAGTTCACTTTTTTTTTTTTATCTAAAGCATTCCAATCCCTTCCTCTTAACCCTTCCCTATTTTGTTTCCTGGATAGAAAATTGCGGTCATATTTTGGATGTTGTCTCACTTGAATGTTTTGAAGTTTTTCACTTGGGCACTAAGAGGTCTCAAGTACTAACAGATGTGGTTAGTCCATCTCTCTTATTGGGGGGGGAAACCCTCCTAATCCAAGCTGGCGGTTTGAATTGATATTTTACCATTTTCCTCAGGCATGCTTTGTGTGTGTGTCTAAATCTACCTCTAAATTACAGTTTGTTGTCTTATATGCCCAGTAGTGTTTTTTCTTCTCCTTGATTTCCAAACTATTCAGTAAATTGATCTCAACATTTTCTCACATGGTACAATTTTATGTCCTCTGTCCTCACACAGGCCTAGATGCAGAGCTCTACTATGTGCGAGACAATGTGGTGAATCATTATGCTCTCTCCTTCACTCTGCCTGTGCCCAGTGAGACCAACAGCCTTCACTTCACATGGCATTCCAAGACAAAGGTAAGTCTCAGCATCGGGAATTACTGATTAACCACTTCAATCCATGCTTACTTGTGCACACGTGCAAGGCAACCCATTTATGTGTTGACAACATTTATTCCTCCTTCTTTGTTTAAAGGTTGACTACCGGCTGGGCTTCCACATGGAGAACCCTGTTGCCATGAACCAACCACGGAGCAACATCTCCAGCCAGGGGGAGGTGCCCCGTGTTCCCTCCGGTTTGTCAAATACCAAACATCTTTTGCTGTGTCATACACTCATAGGGCTCCTACGTGTAGACTATATTGTAGACCTTCAAAAATTGTGTCAATAAATCCATATTTCTCTAACTTGTTGTCATCCAGGTAGGATGAGGGAAATTTAAAAAAAAAAAGTTTTAGTTGAAACTCTGTAACAGAACAGTTGTTGAAACATTGTTCTAGCTACTACTATCATGTAGGCTCCCACACTCTATTAAAGGAGTAATTTTACATTTTGGGAGAGAGATTTGCTTTCTGGCCGAGAGTTAGATGAGAAGATCAATGCCACTTTCATATGTCTGTTAAATATGACCCTGCCAGTTATCTTAGCTTAGCATAAAGACTGTAAACAGAGTAAAACTGCTAGCCTGTCTCTGTCCAAAGGTAACACAATCTGGCTACCAGCATCTCTAAGCTCACTAAATAGCACGTTGTATCTGTTTTGTTTAATCCACATTCCACACAAAAAACTGACAAGCGTAAAAAAACGAGTTTCATGGGGGGTTATGGGCCCGACTATTTCTTGGCCAGAAACAGTAACTTCCTGGAGTCTCTGCTGGTTGCCTGTTGACTGCTCAGGACCAAGAAATAGGCTGGCATATAATCTCCAGTAAAACAGCGAATTGTAGTTTTTACACATCGTTTTTTTGGTACAGATTAAACAAAATAAGTACAACATGTACAGGTGCTGGTAGGCAGATTTTAAATGCATTTCCCAAAACGTTGAACTTTTGCTTTAAACTCTGGTGGTGATAAAGTTGTATACAACATTGTAACAATTTTATGATTCTGCTAAACGCAACAAACATATTTAAATCTAGGGGTGGCGGATTTTTTTTAATCGATTTTTTTTTTTTTTTAAATTCATTATCATTAATGGTTTATTAATTGTTATATTATATAAAATTATTATTCATTACTATGAATTAATTATTTATAATTTAATTAATTTTATTTCTGTATTCTTATGGCACTAGCTTGATGAGAAGGAACAGCTAGATGGAGCAGTTTACTTCAAAACGTATTTTATTTACCACTTTTAAATGCTGAAATAAAACTCAAAGACTGACTGAGACGTGATGTGCATTGTTTTTGGAAATATGACTCATTATATACAGTCTCTAGAAGTGTATGATTCAACTTTTCCCATGGTCTAGTGTTGAAAAATAATAAATATAATAAAATCGGCACCCAAGTATCGTGATAGTATTGAATTGGGAGATAAGCATATTGTCCCAGCCCTATTTAAAGCCTGCAATTATATATATTAATCTTTACAATTTACTGATGTCCTACATACATTACCGATATGTAATTGCTGGGATAGATTTAAACCAGATATTATGCATTGCAGGAGACCAGGTTTCTCTAAATGACGTGTATGTGTCCGTCCGTCCCCCCACAGTCTTTAGAGTGGACCTCTTCTGTTCCGGCAAGGTAGATGGAGAAGCTGTTTTAACAGTGCAGCTCAGTCTGACCATCCATGCCAACAACTACACAGTGCTCAACTTCAAAAGGAGGAAAATGTGCTATAAAAGTAAGTATCTTAATAACCAGCTAATAATCTAAACAAATATGTGGTTAGAAGTACTCATCAAGAAACAAGGGCAACCTTACTTTCTTTTTCAATCAGTATCATTATTATTCCATCTGTAAACCTTTTGCATAGCAGACATCTTTACATGCCAAAGCACGGGTGTAATTAATAACAGTAATGATGGCTTCCAAATGTCTACTGAGAGAAAGGCCCATTGGGTTGACCCATTAGAAACTGTCTAGCACATACTGTAAGGATGCTTAGATAGATATTAAAAATATATTGTGTGTGGAGAATTTGACGGATTTGCTTAATTTTGTCAGCACTGTGTTAGATTCAGTTCTGTGCTATTTTCAAACTGCCTGAAGATAATTACATGTGGCCAAGAGGCTTCTTGCCATACGCCTCATGGAAACAAATGTATTCCCATCTTATTTTGAGCATGAGTGAAATTAGCAGCCATAAGACATTCTTTGTATGCCAGAGTGTGGTGCTCAAAATGTACGCTGAGCAATCATGCCTGTCAACTTTTTTCTTGGATTGTACCTGTAGTGTTGTAGCAGAGGACAAACAATGATGTATGCTTGCTGTTTTATAATCGCGCCCGGAGCTTACTGACTTATAGTCATTTTTAACTGCTGGAACTTTTCAAGTAACCCAGAAGCGTTTTTAGGAACTCAGGAGCTTAACCTAAAAAACCTATTTCAGGTTTTTGTACCTGGCCCTCTAACAAAGTCCCTGCTTGCGAGGTAGTCCTTCCCTGTCAACTAGGAACTATCAGAAGGATGAAAACTGGATGTTGTTGATTAGCAAAACACAGGCCATCGCTATTGCTTTTTATCTTGCATTTTCTTGTTTGTACTACTTATTGATATTAGGACTAAGGACTATTAGAACTCGAGATGGGAAGTAAACTTTCAAAACTAACTAAAATTATCAACAGAATGTGAAAAAAACTGTTTTGACGTTATGTCGAAGACGTCTATGTATTGTGTTGCAGAGATATCTACTGAAGTTAGCATGCTAACCAGCTAGTCATGGGTCCTGTCTCGCTCAGGCCTCCCTCCCATAGTTTCAGCTGGGAGATGTGTGCGAGCAGGGAGTTCGCTACCTTACACAAGCGCTCTTAGCTTTTTTTTAGTCTAATAAATAAACAAAATAAACTCACAAAATGTCAAGAAATTAAATATTTGTACATCTATTTGCCTTAATAAACCGAAAAATACAACCGTACACCTTCTGAATTCACATTTCTCTCTATTACGAGCTGAAATGCCTTGTTAACTCATCATAAAACACACTCTATTCAGAAAATAAAACTCACTAAAACCGTCTTGGTTAGTCTTTCCACTGTTCCAACAATCACCAACTCTGGTTTGGTCAAAATAAATCCTTAATCCACCGCGTTAGTTGTAACGGATATTCTGGCTCTGCACGCTGACGCTGCCTCTGATGCCCGACCTCGCTCCTCTCCCGCTTACGCCTCTCCTCTCCCCGCCTGAACCCGCCATGTCCCTGTCTTCCCCGGAGTCCTGCTCAGAGCCGCTGTAAATCACCTCGTACTGTATTCCCTGTCGTCAAACTGGCCCGGTCCAGCTGTGTTTGCTGCCCGGCTCGGGTTCTTGTGCCCATTCAGGTGCCCGCCAGCATTCCCCGCTGTGGTTTTAATTTCCTTTAAGACTTCACGTCACAGACACACATCTTTTTAAATTACATTTTGACTTTATCCAACAACCACATTTACTGAGTTGTTGTCATGTTGTATGCAAAAATGACATCCCACACTCAGCTGTTGCCTTTTAATGTGGCATCGGTCTGCTTTGCTTTATCTTTGGAGTTCGTGAGATATGGTGGAAATACACGTTTCTTTATTTCCTGGGTCTGTGTGATCAGACAGTGAAAACTTATTTCAACCTTTTGTCAAGTGCATTTTTAGTTTCATTAAATACAGGAGCTTTGTTTTTCCTTTCAGCATTACATACTGCACTGAATATCGTAGCTGTGTGAATGAAGTATGCCATTCAATTGACATAATTCTCTCTCCTTCTTCCTTTGTGAACAGGAATAGATTCTGACCCGAAGCTTCCCCTGAACAATAACACTCTTCCACGGCCTGACTGTAAGTAATCTCACCTCCACATCCTGCTCTACTTATCCCTGTCTGTCAGCTCTATGTATTGTCTATCATAGGTGGCATCATTCTGACAAGACAGAAGTTCTCTGTATAGCAGTGCACATTAGTCAAACCTTCCATAACCAAGACGTATGATTTCAGAGCCCAAAGAGAAGGATTCATTCTCCAATTAAAGTGCACTCTGCCCCCACCCCTTGGAGTGGTTGTCCTCTTCCAATGGGATTTATTCAGACTCTTTGTGAGCCCACTGCCCCAGTAACAAAGTTCCATTAGTGGGTTGTCTCCCTTCTGCTTGGGTAGGCCCGAGGAACCTGGGGCCCTCAAAGGCTTTTAGAGAGGTGATGAGAAAAGCTCTCAGACACTGGATCCTGGGCACAGCCTCTGCTATTCAAGGACTCCATTAACCCTAAGTGGAGTTCTTATAGTTTCACCCCCTTTCACTCGTGTTTATCTCATTGCCTTACCTCATATTTTTGCTCTGATTCTTTCATAATAGCAAATGCTGTTGAAGCTTTCTGTAATGAGGGTGTTAGTTTGTGTGCAGTGATGCACCATTTTCCAGAGTTTCTCCTTTGCTGTGTCTGATTGTTTATGTGTGGCTTGTTTTCATCAGTAGATGGTGAGACGACCCCCACCACCTCCACCCAGGTGTTCTATATAAGTGTGAGCGTCTGCTGCATTGTCATCTTCCTCGTGGCCATCATCCTGGCCATCCTGCACCTGCACAGCATGAAGAGAGTGGAGATGGAGGACAGGTTTGTTTCTTTAGTTTGTCCCGGTTCCAAACAGACCATAGTCATTGTTATATATCAGCTAAGCAAAATACAATTTATTAGATTGAAACTGATGAAAACCAGCACGCAGCGCAGCAGATTTACCGCCTTGTGCCTGTCACCTGTGAAAGTTAGGTTAGTATTTTCTGCAGAATGCTGCTGTTCAAAGACCAACAAAAATAGGTAATTTTATATCAAGTTGAAACCTGCACTTAAGCTTTCCTATTGTTCAGTTCCTGTTATCTCCACTCCAGATGGCTGTAAGCAGTTACGCAGGTTGTCAGATATCGATACAGGGGAAAACAGCCACTCCATAAAATCACAACATTTCGTTTTTACTCTTCGGTTTTGGAAAGTATTAAACAAAGAAGATACAACGATTAATTCAGAAAATAATCGTCTGATTAATCGATTATGAAACAAATTGTTAGTTGCAGCCCTAGTATTTTTAAAGGTGCTAATGATAACATTGATAGCATCCAGCCACTAGATGCCGCACTCCCCCTTCCATTCCATTCCAGTGGTTGCCAGATCGCTGCACAACCTGCATATTTTATGGTCGAGTAGAGTGAGACTCAGAGTCAGAGTCATATCAAGTGATGAATCTTTCGTGATAGAGTAATGAATTGATTTTGCAACATACATTAGCTGTACATTTAGGTTACTTTGTGCAGTGGTGTTTCATGTAACGTTATCTATGGTAATCTTAGGATATAGCTAGCTAGCTTTAGGTAACCCTTTTCCTTATACTAGAAGACATTAGGTAAATATTTACATTTTAATCCAAGAGTACAGTACATTAGTTGTTTTTACTAATATTATTTTTATTATTATTATTGTTGTTGCTATTAAGTGTTTTCTTGCTGAAAACACTTGGCCCGGACGGACCAGTGACTGTTCAGTCAGCTTTCCCTGCATAAACTTGTACTGGCCCCGGGCCACTGGTCATGTCGGACCCTGGCCCACTTCTAAATCCCCTCTGTTACGCATCTTTGTTATAACGTTACATTGTTTGAGGGAACTATAACGTTATAACTGGACGCAACCGTCACTAATGCTAACGTAGCTCCTCAGGGATTGACGCTGTTACTTTTCTAATCTTGACAATCTAACCGGTGACAACACATTAGTTAAGGTTGTAAGGACTATGACTGTCGGTAGTTTTTTTTCCCACACTAACTGGCAACTATACCACATGATACCAACGGCGTTATAAGATTGGCTAACAAGCCTTGTTAGAAGCAGGAACCAAACGTCAGACATCTGACACAGAGATAAACAAAACATTCATTTTGGACCTGTTAAAAATTTTTAAATGATTAATTCACAATCATATTTTTTTTTTATAGGAAAAGTGATACTTTTATTCCGCACCTTTCTAAAAGCTCTGTAGATTTTTTTTTTTGATTTTTTTTTAAACATTCGTCTACATAAAAATGTTATCAATATAACCTTTTAAGTTAGTCTATTATGAAAACTAGCTTGTCAATATATGCTTGTAAGATTGTAAGAGATAAAAGCGGAATATGGTCATCGTATCTGACCTGACTTTTGATTGAAAGCAGTTTAAAAATGATGTAACTGATGTAACTTCTCAATTACATTTCACAATATGCCTCAAATCACAAGGGTTAGTTTGAGTAATTGGAAAATTACTTTTTACTCTACATTACATGAATACTTCTAGTTCTTAAACACACATACTTCCCGATGTATGTTTATATCACAAAGTCATACTTACATTTACAAAGCATTGTCAGCAGTAAGTTTAATAACTGTACATTGTTTGGCCTCTGAAAATTGTTAGGAAGTTATGATGCAGCTCATGATGCTACAGTGACTTAGTGGTAACATAGTTCATTGGTTTTTCATTGGACAGTGCAACAAATGTTTCCAAGCAGCAGATTTACACATTACCAAAATCTTCACTAGCTAAGATATTCAGTTCTAATGGTACAACCTGATTTAGTAAATCACTAGTTTAAAAGTAGCTTGTAGTTATTAAGAACGTAGGAAGGACTTTACCCACAAACTTAGTAATGGATTTACCAATTGCTGGTGCAACCCAATCCAAGTGCCTCTGGATAACTACTCCGTCTTCTCCCTTTCTTTGTCTTTCAGTGTAAGTGACAGTGGAAGCTCGCAGGGCCTGTCTCAGCCATCCACCCAGACCACACAGTACCTGAGGGCTGACACTCCAAACAACGCAGCCCCTGTCACCAGTAAGAGATTTTAATCCCTCTCACAACATTACCCAAAGGCAATCGGTGACAAGATGCAACATCAGTTTGTGTTTCAATTTAAAAACACTGAAAAAATGTGTGGATAATTGCACTTAAAAGATGGCACCTAGAAGTCCTAACAAAAACATTCAGTCTGATTCAGTCTGCCATTGTGTTTTCTTTTCCTCTTCTAACACTGGCATCCGCAAATGTGCATGCTTTTCCAAATTCAATAATTGACTGTGAATGACCTAATTAGCTTAACTAGTATCATAAGATTGTAATGAGGAATATAGTTCCTGCAGTGATGTTCCCTTTCTTTTTGTCGCTACTACCCTTGTGACTTATTACTGTCTGAGCAATGTGTAAATGTGCTCGCCGTGTGCTTTGCATCAGACCAACTGTTCAGCAGTTAGAAAAGTATTTAGTAGTATTTTATATTGGAACTGGCCGAGACTGATCTACTCTCAGTTGATGTAAATATAGAACATGATGGGAAACACAGACATATAGTAACAAAGTTATAGTCAGTGCTAAGTTTAAACATTATACTTGCCTATCGCAGAACCGTGTTAGAACTTACTCACTTTTGCCTTTTAAATCTCTTACCAGTGTGACAGTGGATTATACAGTAAGTGAATCTCAGCTCTAGCACATTTCCTCCAATAGAGTTCTTTGTTAGTTGTTGTTGTTAGGTGGCAGTGTGATTACACACCCAGCCCTTGTTCTCTTGGCTGGCACCCTTTGTAATTATGGGTAAGTTTGTATTGTATTAGTGGAAAGTGGAAATAATCTGGTATGCTTTGCAATGTAAACATTGCAGAGAAATTTCTGTTTATCATTTGGCCTTTTAATTACAGTGTAAATAATAGGGCCATGAAATGAGATTCAGTGTTGCCATGATAAAAGCATTACCATTTTTACCATGGCAGCCTTAGATTTCATGAGATATGACTTTCTGACAAATATTTCTTGTATAAATATTGAGTCAGAAGGCTCTTTTCCTTCTCTCATCTAATATTCCATTTAATATTTTCCTATACCTGACCATAATACACCTTGTACCTATTGCATATTGTAAACCAACTGTAGGCTACATTTGTGGCCTGTTCATGTATGTTGGCCAGCAATAAACAAACATCTTTGTCAGTTCCATTTTAAAGGAATCGTTACGCTTATTCACTTTCTAGCGGAGAGTTAGATGAGAAGATCAATGCCACTCATGTCTGTCCATTAAATATAAGGCTACAGTAAGCAGCCTGTTAGCTTAGCTTAGCATAAAGACTGGAAATGGGAAAACAGCTGTTCTGTAAAACCACAACATTTCACCTTTTCATTTCGGTTTTGGAAAGGATTAAACAAAGAGATATAACGTGCCGGTAGGCAGATTTTCTTACCTTTTGGGCAGAGCCAGGCTAGCTGTTTTCCCCTGTTTCCAGTCTTTATGCAAAGCTAAGCTAACCGTCTACGGCTGTAGCTTCCTATTTAAAGGAAACAAATAAACGAAACATGCAAAGTAATCCACAAGCCTTACTTAAAGAGTAGTTTGTCAGTGAGGTTCATGGGTTATTTTCCTCCACATACAGTTTGGTAGACAGGCAGCTGTTCATACTACATACGGGAAGATATATCTGTGGAGAGAACCTCATGAAATAATGTTGACATTAATCTTGATCTCACTGAAACTTTGATCTCTGTGGTTCATTTTGGAAACCACTAGAAAAGCACACCAGAGGTTGTTGTGCCGTATTGTCAGTGTATGATCCTTTATTGCCCTCTTGTGGATACAACCCACATCTCACCTCCTGTGCATTTTGTTTGACCCACTTACCTTTTCCTGATGTCTTATGCTTTGATGAATGTGATTATTTGCACCACCATCCACCCGTTTTGTTTTGCCCAACTCCTGATGGGCAGGTTTACCCAACTTGCAAGCATGCCTGGTTTTTAGTGATGTTTTGTATATGAGCTGAAAATGTACTACTACAGTAGAATTAATTAATATGTAATTTGAGTGAGCTAACCATTAAATCAATTATTTCTCGCTCTCCTCCACCCTCCACTCCCTCACCCTCGCCTCTTGTCATCAGACAATCACCCTGGTTCTGCACCTATACTCCAGCTTGCTGCCTCCTCCTTCCAAAACCCCGGTGCCCCCCCTCATGAAACCAAAAGTAAGTTTCAGTGACGCTCCAGAGACGACTTAAAACTCAGAACTATACTATTTTGTCGTCATGTGCACCGTAATAATGAACATTGATACTTTAACCATGTTTTGTCCACAGTTTTCTGAACTATACACTGCTTGGATAAATACTGCATGTGGTTGCATTTCTGTACCCTCATGTCCTGCTTCTTGTTAGAGCATTGTGAGCAGCAGGGTATAGGTGCATCCTCATAGAAATTCCTCTTGGCTGGTTTAACCATCAAAATCCTGGCCCATGTATCTCACCTGCTTTTTGTCTTATCTTTGTTTGGCAACTTGTTGTGCTGTGTGTTGTAAGTTACACAGATACTTATTTAGGCATTTGGAATTGAACAGAAAAGTTGCAGAAAGGCGCCATCAATTAGTGCTGAAACAATATTTTAAAAATGCTGAGCATACTCTGGTTCTAGCCTCTATGCTGTCAGGCTTTGATGTTTTTCTCTTTTTTTATATCATTTTAAATGGAATATCTTTGGTTTTTGGACTGTTAGTCGGAAAAAACAAGTCATATAAAGATGTTATCCAGGGCTCTTAGTACTAGGGATGGATATTTTTACTATTTTCTGACATTTTATAGACTAACCGATTAATTGATGAATCATAAAAATAACTGACAAATTATTGGACAATGAAAATAATTGTTGTTTGCAGCAATTAAACAATTTAAGAAGAAAGGCAGACAGTGTGTTTTTCAGATGTGTTTAATTTCGCATGTGGTTAATTCTTAGTGTTAAGTAAAACACAGCTATTGTGATCACATCCTTTATTCTTAAGGGTTCTGTGTAACTCAAATTGATGATTAAACTCATACAAAACTTTTCAACATATGACGTTGGAGACCGAACAACCCCTACGTTTTGTTAGAAAGTATTAACAGTGCACAGAATATAACCAGACACAATAGAAATAAATATGCTGTATACTGTATTGTCCCCTAGTTCACATATGTACAGTTGCTCCTGTCATTACCAGTTTTTGTAGTGTTTTTAATTGTTATACTTTGTCCTCTGTCCTCTGCTGTATCTTAGTTGTTGAAAATAAATGGCAGTCTTAGTTTGACCTCAAGAGGGCAGCATCATCCTATACTGTTACTACTCCCTATACAGTTTACATGTATACATGCTACAGCAGAGACTTAAACCTTTACACCTTTAATCAAAGTACCTTATAAGTTATGTTGCAGTGTCTGCATCTTTAAACCCAGATGGGAACTGTTTTTGAGATTAAAGCCTTAGTTTGACCCCTCTGCTTCACTCTCATAATATCAAGCTCACATCTCAGGTTTTCTATGCAAAGTATCAGATGTAGCTCACAAGAACAAGAAGAGGCTGTTGTCTCCTGGAGGCAGATTGACTGTCATGGCCTCCAACTGGAGGTTGTTTATCAGTGAGTTTTCCACTGTCTCCATTCATCCACTGGTTTATCTACAGTCTGTCTAAGCAACTGTACACAGTTCAGCCTTGCAGAGTCCTCCTGAGTAGCAGTGAGCTGCAGACACAGGAGGTTAGAATGAATTATCTCTCATCACTGACATGTTGTGTACACACGGATTGTGTTGATATATGAAGTTTACATTGCCAAAGCAAGTGTGAAATTTAAAAATTACATAAAGAGAATCGTGATTATGCTGTTAGATATATACATATATATATATATATATATATATATATATATATATATATAATGACTCAAAATAAAATTGAAAAAAATTGTAGACTTGCAGTTAAAGAAAATAAAATAAGTGAGAACTATATAAACACTGCAACATTTTAATGTGAATTGTTAATAATTTTAATTATAATAAATTAAAAAAAAAAAAATTCATTTAGCTCTTTGAAATCTGAGATGACAGAGTTGAACTTGTTAAAGTAAATGCTCCTTATGTCATTGAATGTTTTCCATTGTCGGAGGAAGTGCATCTCTGTCTCAACCTCACCTGTGGCAATTTACACTGCATAAATTAGCCCAGCAGCTAGCGGACTTTTCCTCTTCTCATAACTTCGCAAACTACGTCTTAGTTATACCTTTTCTTACTCACCGTTGGTGAGTCACTGCATCCCCCGACAACACCATGGTTGAATTTCAGCATTACGTAACGTAACGAGTTGTCATCAACTCGAGTAACATTCACTTCACCTGTCTCTCCTCTGCCCCAGGGGAAACACTGCACTGCTGTCATCCTCTTGCGCTCTGGGATGCTGTTTAACGTTAATATTGTTGGATTACTATTTCTTATTTCATGGGCTATTTGGGATTTTTGGGGTAATGCATATAATAATAAAAAGAAATCTGTAGCATTCAAATACTGATTTGCACTTCAATTACCATGGCAACGATAGACACTTTGAAGCATTCGGGTCAGTCCTACTGTTTGTTCATCTCTGTGCAGATGCTGTGGGGAACTTTGTGTGTGTGTCTGTGTCTGTGTCTGTGTTTTGTGTCCAAACTCACTCATACCTCAGTAAGCCGGCAGCTAATGACAGTGAGTACATAGAAGGTTATGTAATGGAAGTGGAAGTGATGTAATAAAGGACTTCTCATGAAGTTGCTTTGATGCAACATGTGCAGGTTTACTGTACACGTCTTGCTGACAATGTTTCTTGAAATTGCTGGAGCTCTTAGAATTTAAATGAGGATTCTGTGTGTTTTTAGGAGAAACCTTTCTGTGAATAAGAGATGTGGCTCTGACAAAAGTGCCAATCCCTTGTCACTCCCTTTTGAAAATGTTTTGTTTACATTTGGATCATGTGTGCCTTGAATGCGAGCCTAGATTTTTCTGTTCTCACAGGTTACCCATCGCTCCGCATAGAGAAGAATGACCTGAGGAGTGTTACTCTAATGGAGGCCAAAGCTAAAGTGAAAGACATTGCCATCTCAAGGGAGAGAGTCACACTACGAGATGTCTTGCATGAAGGTATTTGTCTCTCTTGCGCCTTCTTTCCTCTGGCAGGTTGATGGACAGGTTTTTGATGGAGTGGCTGTAATTATTAACATTGCATATCACTAAAAACGTATTTAGACAGCCTATAGGTATGCACAGTATCTGTTGCCACTTGTACACCCTGTATTTATTAAGTTCTGAGAATTACCCTTTATAATTCTCTGAAGATCCAACAGATCAAAACAGTTCTTTGATAAAAGTGACACATTTATCAAACATCTCACTCCAACTACAACTAGGTTGTAGGAATATTTTTATCTTTTTAAAAACAAAAAAAAAACATGAATTATATAGAAATTATTCCTCAAAAATACAAACAAATCAGAGATGCACACAAATGGAAAAGAGCAATAAAACACTCATTGGCTGACAACAATCATAAAAACTAAGTGAGAATGAATTAGAGAGTTAAGATTAAAGAGGTCACATTTACACAGTGCATTCAGAAAGTATTTAGGCCCCTTTCACATTTGGTTATGTTGCAGCCATGCTAAAATCATTTAAATAAATGTTTTCAATCAATCTACACTCAATATCCCATAATGACAAAGTGAAAACAGGATTTTTGCTACATTGACATACTAAATATTCAGACCTAAAACTCAGTACTTAGTCGAAGCACCTTTATCAGCAATTACAGCCTCGAGTCTTCTATGAGTGTACGACACGACAAGGTTTGCACACCTGGATTTGGGGATTTTCTGCCTTTCTTCCCTGCAGGTCCTCTCAAGTTCTGTCAGGTTTGGTGGGGACCCAAGGTGGACAGTCATACTTTCTGAATACAGCGTATATAAACACATATATCTGATTATTATTTATGTCTTATGTGTTATGTTTTGAGTTTTTGGTGGACAGCAGAATTCATGGTTCCATTTATCACAGCAAGTCTTCCAGGTCCTGAAGCAGCAAAACAGCCCCAGACCATCACACTACCATTACCATATTTTACTGTTGGTATGATGTTCTTTTTCTGAAATGCAGTGTTACTTTTACGCCAGATGTAATGGGACACACACCTTCCAAAAAGTTCAACTTTTGTCCTGTCAGGCCACAGAGTATTTTCCCAAAAGTCTTGGGGATCATCAAGATGTTTTCTGGCAAAAATGAGACGAGCCTTAATGTTCTTTTTGCTCAGCTGTGGTTTTCGTCTTGGAACTCTGACATGCAGGCCATTTTTGCCCAGTCTCTTTCTTATGGTGGAGTCATGAACACTGACCTTAACTGAGGCAAGTGAGGCCTGCAGTTCTTTGGATGTTGTTGTGGGGTCTCTGAATGGCTGAAGAAGAACAAAATGGCCTAGTGAAGATAAGTTGAGCAAACTGTTTGCTAATGTTTATTCAACATCTGTTGCATAATAGCCGAACCTTATATGGATTCACATGTGAATTTGATACAGCATTCTAGTGAGGCTGACAGACGAAGAAGAAGAACAAAATGAAGACTTTGGAGTGGCCTAGTCAAAGTCCTGACCTGAATCCTATTGAGATGCTGTGGCATGACCTTAAAAAGGCAGTTCATGCTCAAAAACCCTCCAATGTGGTTGAATTACAACAATTCTGCAAAGATGAGTGGGCCAAAATTCCTCCACAGCGCTGTAAAAGACTCATTGCAAGTTATCACAAACGCTTGATTGCAATTGTTGCTGCTAAGGGTGGCACAGGAAACATCTTTGTATCAAAGATGTTTCCTGTAACTCTCGCCATGGATGTATGTCTCTCACCAGCACCGGTCAACCTAGCAAGCAGCACTGGTGGTCAACCTAACACACAGAGGTGGTGGTGGGCAGGGCATTCATAGATCCAGAATTTCTCAATGAGGGAGAAAGAGTATATGTGCTGCTAGCCCCCTTTTTTAAAAACTTTTTATGTGGGATAACCATGTTAAACAAAATATTAATCATAGCGGAGTATTTTTACATACTTTAAAACGTGTCTGGAGGGGAACTGTAAGATTTATACAGTTACAAGCTTCCATTAGCAATTGTTAACAGCTGCAAATAACAACTATCAAGGTTACCACTTTGGAAACAGGTGCAAGAAAAATTCAAAAGTTGCCGCATAATGTTGAGTCTGACAAGGTTAAACAATCTCTCGCGTGGAATCTTTGTGGAGTCTAGATCCTGATGCACAGAGAGTCCTGGACAAACACTTGATTTCTGTTTATTTTCAATAGCTTAATGAATGCGGTCATACAAGAATGTATGTACAAAAATGTATTTTCTTATTCATGAACATCCCCATTATTCTTATGCATTTGTGGGTCTGTGATTAAAAGGGAGACGGTGACCTATTAACATAAATGCTGTGTTTTTCCTGTAATGTATGAGCATGCCTCATCAGATCAGTGTCAGCGAAACCTTGCAATAAACCTAAAATAGCAAATGCTCGTTCTTGCTGAGGCATATTACATATTGACAGAAAGCCTGAGACATTGAAGTTTCTAAATCTCTCTCTCTTTGGCTTTGTATCAAAGATAAACACAAGTACTTGGCTTCAGTTTGGCTCCATCAGTTTTTCTCACTTTAGACGTTGGATGCTTTTGGAGACGATTCAGCATCGTTGTGGAGTGGTAGAACTGAACAAGACTGTATTTCACTTTCTGGAGATTTGCCCACACTGAGGTTTAGTGTGGCTGTGTGAATGATGTAATAGTTACCCAAGGGTGACTTCAGCACAATGGAAGCGAAAAGTGTGGGTGTTCTGTTTTTAAATGCCACTTAAAGGTCCTCTGGTGGTTTATGTTCATTGTTTCTGTCTAGAAAATGAGTCGGAGCATACACAGTACTCTGTTCAAATTATTTTTTAGCCTACTTTAAAATGTTACTGTTTACAATACAAAAGCTGTAACTGAACCCCTCCATCTTAAAGAAATATTCAAATATTTCTTTGCTAGCAACTTGGCTCTAGGAATGGCAGTCAGTTGGTCCACCACTTTGGTCCAGACTGAAATATCTCAACAGCTTCTGGATAGTTTGCCATGATATTCTGTACAGACATCCATGTTTTCCTCAGGATGGATTGTAATACATTTGGTGATCCCCTGACTTTTTATCTACTGCCACCATTAATTTTGTCCACTACTTTAGTTTATGACCAAATACCTGCAAAACAGCCTCCGCTGTACTTTGTGTTTAGTGTTAATAAGCAAATGTTAGCATGCTAACACCCTAAACTAAGATGTCAGCATATTAACATTGTCACTGTGTGCATGTTAGCATTTAGCCTAAAGCACCACATAGCATGGACTCTGAATCTTGTTAACCCAGCCCTAAGCTGGCCCTGCTCTCACCTGGCAACAGTTTGCTTGTTTAAGACATTTAGGCATCAACAAATATATCTTAATTTCAGTGTCAAACACAACCTCACCATGGCCTCTATGTTGATCAACAGCTTGTTCTATGTTCTATTTAAGATTATTGATCTTGCTATCTACTGTATCTTTTTTATCTTACTTGCTATGGATGTGACTAGCTTTTATAGATTGTGACTAATTGTACTTTGTAAGGGTGTGGTGATCAAACATGACTTTAAATGGGCAGTCGTTAAGGCTTTATGATACCTGTACCCTGCTCAGGAGACCTCATAATGTCACTTTGCCTTGTGCAACTTGAGTTGTTGTTTTTATCAAAGCTGCTGGAAACGTTCACTTTGATATTGCTTTTTCCTCAAGGGTGTTTAGTTAGTCTTTGTCAGATTTATTAGAGTCTTATTAATCACCTGTTTCAATCAAGACCTACCTTGATGTAAATATTGGTGCTAGGTAATACAAACTAGCTATAAGGTTCAAAGTACTGTAACTATGTTATCAGGATGCTCCACAGCCATCTGCAGGTAAACACACTTGATGTATGTGGATAACTTGCCAGTGCAGTCAGTTATTCACATACAGATCCTACAAACAAAATGACAGCAAATGCAACAACGCCTACAAGGCCATGTCTCAGGGGCGGTTGAACCCTGAGTTGGGTTCTGTTTTTGGGAGCCAGCAGGTCCAGACAGGCTTGACAGAGAAGGTAGGGGCGGGAGGGAGACAGTTACACACTAACCCTGTTGTTGTGCTTCATCTCCTCTCCTGTTGAAACACAAGGCAGAGTTAGCCTTAGGGCTTTGATTTTTTTCTAAGCTTATGTTGATGGTTTATCTTTTCAAATGGCATTTTACCTCAAAGTCCTGGAGTAATGGCCTGATAGTTTAGACAAAGAAGATGATGAACGTGCTCATTTTGCCTTTCCACGTTGTATGTACTTCTGAATCGTTCTAAGTGATGTAAAGTCCTCTGAGCTCCAGTGAATCTCTCTTGTTTTGGCTCTTGTCTCACTGACATGAGCCAAAACTGCCTAATCCCATGAAGAGACAAAGCATTTAAAGCAGAAGCCTGTCCATCTCTGTCCACAGATCAGCCAGGCATGGCAGCCTGTGAGTGAGGTGACATTTGGATCTTTGCACATGATGTCTCTGGCTGTATCTCTCCTGCCCTTTTCCTCTAATAAAAACCTGTGGTTTTGTCATTGACAGGCACGTTTGGCCGCATCTTCCATGGCGTGCTGCTGGATGAAAAGGACCCCAGTAAGGAAAAACAAGTCTTTGTGAAGACAGTGAAAGGTATGCGCTCCATCCCGGCTACAATGCACAGTTGAATGCACAGCTGTCAAATAAATTAAAATATTGACAAGTCAGGTGTGTTGTAAGTTTTCCCATCTCTCATATTAATGTGCAACTCACTGTGGGTAAGTATGTTGGTTGGGAAAGCGAACACTGCAATGCTCAATGAACGTCACCAGACCAAAATATGATTGTAATGCCAAAGACGTAAGACAAATGACGAAGGTCGTTGGACTGAAAGATAACTAACAGTTCAGTAGACAGTGTGCAGTTTTTGATAGATTTTTTTTTTGTGAGCCCTAGTGGTGAGCCTCGTAGATTGTTAGCCAAACACTGTCTGTCAGAAATAGTAGTTGCTTTCTAATGGCTTCAGCAGATGGCCATATATGGTTCCAGTCCCGTAAACAGGCACACAAATTTGACAGTTAATTAATTATATGTCTGACTCATGCTGCAGAGTTTGCATGCGAGTAAAAGGACTCCTTTATGTAAGACTGTCAGGTTCTTTGTTAGCGGCATGTGTCAGCTTTATCTGCCAGTTGCCTTCTGACCTCTCTATTCTCTCATGTTGACTCAGGGAGGGGTGGATACCACTCAATGAACAATATCCTAATGCCAGGCTTGGCTTTGTTAAACTCTTTACTTCCTCCTCATGTGCCTTTTGGGAAGGGAACGACACTGCTTACCAGACGATGGCAAAGCTGCATACACAGATTAAAAATTGGACCTCAGTGAGCTTGGCACAAGTCAGTTTTCCTCTGAAGTTTCCCACTACAAATGACTGTTGGCAGAGGAATGTGTGCAGGGAAACAAATAAAAATCAAAGACTACATTAGATATCAGAAATTATATCCTTAACTTTTCAACTTTGTTACTGCACATGTCACTCTAGTTCTGCCAGATTGCTCTATTTTTTAAATCAGATTTTGTCTTTATAAAATTCTTCAGATCATGCGTCTGAGGTGCAGGTGACCATGATGTTGACTGAAAGTTGCAAGCTTCGTGGACTTCATCATAGGTGAGTTGAAGCAAACACAAATCGCAGTTTTTTTAAACTGATTTCTTTTTTGTGGCATTTGCCTTTATTTGATAAAATATCAAAAATTTAAAGCTAGAATAAAATTTTAATAGAAATAATGCCAAAATACTACATAAACCCAATGTGGTATGCGTCTTAGACCACTAGGCCATTGTCACATACCCAAATATTAAACACAAGACATATGTTAGTTTCTTTATCGCCAATGTTGTCCACTTTTGCAACAGTTTCAGTTCTTAATGTAGCAGTAAAGATTCTGGTTTGCTCCTAACCCAACACTGTATTCCGTCAGAGCATTTCCTGTGGTCGTCTTTTAAATGGCTCGGTTTGAACACTGACGAAAGAACACCACATTTTTACACATAGAGCACATACTGTAACATAGACTGAAGGGAACAAAACATGTTTTCCGACATAAATGTAACACTCACAAATTGCACTCTTAACTTTCTCTGGTGTGGCTTTTATAATACAATCATTTATTTAGCAAAAAGTAGTCTCACTTTTGATAGTGGAGTCACAGTCTGAATGCACTGAATTTCGTTTAAAATTACCGGAGCATTAGTTTAGCAAATTCTGCCCCAAATTTATCAGGAGGCTTGGACTTTCAGTGTACTTTCTTGTGGAAAAGATTGTCGTCATGCTAGCCCACTACCATCTCTTTCTTCTATTTGAGGTCAGCAATTTGATAAGATCTTGTCGACACTTCCTCTTCCACAGTCTGGCAATGGTTTGGATATTCCCTGACAACATGTACTTCCAAGAACCCCTTTGACGCGCAGCAAACTTCTGATGTACATGAACATTATATGTAGATGCTCTGTTACACACTGTTCCTCTTTCTCTCCACTTCCAGAAATCTGTTGCCCATAAGTCATGTGTGTACAGAAGATGGAGAGAAGCCCATGGTGCTGTTGCCTTTTATGGCTTGGGGGAATCTCAAGCTGTTCCTGCGGCAATGCAAGCTAGCTGAGGCTAACAACCCACAGGTGAGGCTTCAACTCAGCATAGATTTGGTGGAGCTAAAAACGCGAGCTATTAAGATAAATACCTCAATGCAAGTCATGTACGGTATTGGATAGAAACATTTATTAAGCTATTAAAATAAATCCCCCAAATTGGAAGAAAGGTCAGATTCTATCCTAGAGTGAAGTCTGAAAGAACATTTTGTGTGTTTGCAGCAATCAACACGAAGTAACACCTACCAGTAACTACTGTTTACACTAAGGACTGTTGATATAGTCATGAAGCCGGTGCTCAGGGCAGAGATTTTTATTCACTATGTAAAGACAATCAGGCTTTTGTACAGGTTAACCCCAGGGAGTCTTTGATGTGCTTGGCAAAGCCACAGCACAGATCCAACCAATCAATCAACCCCAAAATACAGATGTAGCAAACACTTTGGAATCACAAGATGAAGCTTGCCATCCATTTGCATGAATCAAAACCGCTTTGTAAAGTTTCAGGTAACACATCAGCACCTTCGTTCTATGCAATCTCATTATTTAGTTTTGGCAGTTGTAGGAGACAAAGACATTAAGTTGTGCTGCTGCAATAAACTTCGAGCTATAAATCAGAAGTGTATAAGTACATGGGAGATAAAGCTCTCGGGAAAGCACTGAGGGAGCCCAATACTATAGCGTGGCATTCATTTTCAAAGTCAACATCTGGTTTGGAAGATAGAACAGTGAGAGGGGGAAAAATGGGTTGAGTGTTGACCTTTTCCATATTTGTCATTTTTCCACTCACAGCGAAGTTGTGAGTGGAAAAATGACAAATGTTAAAAGTTACTCTGCATGGTGAATACAGAGCTGTCTGGTACCAGCTACACACATCTTGCTTGAGTTGTTGACTTAATGTATGGTACTGTTACTTCAGGAGCTCTCTTACAAGGCAAGGTTGACTTTTAAACTATACAGGATGTTTATATACATTATAGGAGCTGTCTCACTTTGTTACCAGTCAGGGGTCTTTTCTCTGCGCAGTGTTAAGGCTTTTCCATTGTCTGCACGCCCTTCAGTAGCTTCAAGCACAAAACAAACCATTTTCTTTAATGTCAGACTCTGCCTCAAACCTTTTACTAAGGGACTTTCTGAGTCATGTTATTCAGATTGTTTTCACTCTGAAGCATAAGTTATTCAGCAATGTTAATAAAGTAATTTTAGATTTCAACGCAAGAGTCTACAGCCATGTTAGCGGCTCTGTGAGGCTGTACTTAGGCACAGTGGTGCTTTGAGCTAAATGCTAACGTCTGCATGCTAACATGCTCACAGTGACAATACTAACATGCTGATGTTTAGCAGATACTAATGTTTACCATGCTCAACATCTTAGTTTAGCGTATTAGCAAAAAAAAAAAAAGTTTAGCATGTTAACATACTGTATGCTAGTTAGCACTAAACACAAAGTACCTGATGATGGTGCTACATGAAAAGTTAAGAGATCACCAAAGTTATTACAGTTCATTCTGTGGGCCACGTGAATGTCTGTACCATTATTTATTATTGCAATCCCTCCAACAGTTGTTGAGACATTTCACTCAAAACCACAAATGTGAACCTTATAGTGGCACTAGAGGAAAGGTCAGAGGGTCACCAACATCCGTAGGATTTGTCTTCTTGGTACAAGGGATATTTGTACCAAAGTCATTGCAATCCATCAAATAGTTAGTTAATAGTGATATTTCATTAAAAGCCAAAAACGCCAACCTGCTGGTGACGTTAGAGGGCCGATGGACCAACTTTGCCATCCCTAGAGCTTTGTTGCTAGCTAAAAACAGGTGTTTTGCAGTGTAAGAGTTGGATTTTTTTTCCAGCATTATTGACATTCGGATAATTATGTAACCAACTACCTTTTGAAAAGTGTGTTTTTTCTTTGAAGCAAAGCCTTTTTCAAAGCACCAGTGTTAGTTTAAACACGTAGTGTTTTTCAGTTGACTAGCATTACACTTGCATTTAAAGACTGAAAGTCTTTGTTTATATAACTCCCATCTTTGACCTATAGTTTACATTGTCCCAATTTAAAGGAAAGAATTTGACACAGTAAAGTCACATCAGCTGTGGTCTCCTGTCCCCACTCCCTCCCTTTTTTTGTTTTTCCTGTTTCTGCTTCTCAACTGCACATTGTCTCCCTCTCCCTCATTTCCTTTCAGGCGATTTCTCAACAAGACTTGGTTTACATGGCCATCCAGATTGCATGTGGAATGAGCTACCTGGCTCGCAGGGAGGTCATACACAAAGACCTCGCTGCCAGGAACTGCGTGTAAGTGTCCCTGACCCGGCTCAAAGCTGTCGTCATTTGTCCTCAGTTCTTCCCTGTAGCTTTCAGGTGATTTGGTTTGGAATTTAATTACAAAAAAATAAAGACTCCGACTTTTCTCTCGTCTCCCCCTCTGACAGCATTGACGACAACATGCAGGTAAAGATCACAGACAATGCCCTTGCCCGAGACCTATTTCCCATGGATTACCACTGTCTGGGAGATAATGAGAACCGGCCCGTCCGCTGGATGGCCCTGGAAAGCTTGCTCAACAACGACTTCTCTAGTGCGAGTGATGTGGTAAGAACTGCAGTACCAGATATTCAGTTTACTTCTTGCAGCTTAACTGTGCAACCCTATATCTGTGGACAGTGTATTCACCATAAATAAAATAACCTAAAATAATCTCTCAAGGATTTTTAATAACTAAAACATTGTTCAGGGGACATGACACAGAGATGCTGATGCAGGAAATGGCACCAATTGTATCTACGCCATTCTTAGACGCTTGGTCAGGGTGTCAGAGGGAAGGGAGGTACAGTGTTGAGCACCATGTGTCTCTGGCTCTTCCCTCTTTCCTGTCTCAGGATAGCAGAGTGGGCGCGGCGGACACAGTCGGGAAGCTCAACAGATCCTTAGAGACACCACTCAGACGTGCCCCCACCCTTCCACATACCACTTATGGTCCCACCACTTCATAGCAATCACTCCCTTCCCCTGCACTTACAGTTAATCAGAAGCCTGGCATTAACAACCAACTAAGCTTTAGGGAAAGTCCAGACAAGTACCTGGAGCTGTGTAGCATCACAAGAGCATCACACATGCCAGTGTTGCGCACATAAATGCTCCATACCCTTATGTCAAGAGTTACACGTATTGGATATCAATCTGGACAGGATGAGAAAGTGGCTACTGGCAAGTTCAGGCCTTGTTGGGAAAGTTGGCAGTGGCCTGGGTACTGATGTGGGAACACATCTCCATCACTGTGCCTTGTGTCCTCATTCACTCCCTTCACTTCCTTTAAAGGCCTGGTGTTACCCCATTGAAGGTTATGACATGCTAACACAACAGGAACTTGCTCTTTTCAGGGATCATATGTTATTTTCTGTTCTAAGTCACTTTCAGGTTAGCGAGAGCTGCCCAGGTTTCTTTTAGATAAGGATTCATCTGACTCCTAAAATTCTGAATAACAAGGTCAAGGTCAACATCTACTGTAAGCACTTTCATTTTTAATAGCAGCCTTAGATATGGGTTAATAATAAGACTATCACTTATTAACACAAGTAGGGAAATGCTTCTTTTCCTTGTTCCCCCCTGGGAGGACAGAGTGAAGGGTTAACACAACAGCACATGCAGGGCGGGCCCTCGCTGACACGGGAGCTTGGACCCTCAGTCTCCTAAACATAACGGCCACCCTACTGTTTACATTTAGTCTCTTAACAAAAACAATGATTTATATTTTGTATAAATATGTCAACATAATTTCCTTGCATTGTTCCTGTGGAATATTTGGTATTTGAATACAAGTGGGCACCACTGGCTTTCCGCACTCTGGGTAGAAATGGTGGTTATTTTTATCCAGTTTAATGATAACACATTGTGTTGATCTTGTTAAGAAAATGTTGTAAATGAATCAGCACTGGTCTCAGTGTTAATCACGTGTTGTGTTTTCACAGTGGGCCTTTGGAGTGACGCTGTGGGAACTCATGACTCTAGGTCAGACCCCCTACGTCGACATCGACCCTTTTGAAATGTCGGCCTACCTGAAGGATGGGTACAGAATAGCACAGCCAATCAACTGTCCAGATGAACTGTACGTTGATTTACAGAGCGCACACACACATACACACAAATACAAACACTACATTTTCTCATTCTGATTAATTAACTGCGGAGACAACAAAGTTTGAAGACGTCATCCTGTCCTCTCAGAAATTCTGACAAAATGTTTCACTTTTGTTGACATTCTATAGAAACAAAATCCATTAGTTAAGAAAATAATCAGCAGATTATTTAAGAATGAAAGTAATTGTTTGTTGCAGTCATAATCAGACATAAGTGCCTTACTGAGAATACATATCTTTTTTTCTCTAACTAATTAACCATACATAAATAAATACACTGTAAAGAATTAAAAAGGTTAAAAGAAAGTAATCAAGGATCAACAAAACATGTGATCAGAACGATTATTTTACATTGAGAAACAGCAGTCAATATACTATTACAAGGGATATGAAAACAATACACAAATATATTAAAATTCTTAGGAATAGGAATAAAAATATACAATATCTTCTAAAATTTCAACCGAACTATGTGTTCTAAAAACACTGACAGCTAGATCGGCCTGCCTCCAAAGTATGGAGTCATTTCTATTATGTATTAAATGTACTAATAATTAGTCAATCCTCATCTGCAGCCTAAAACAAGTTATTGTACCATATGTTCTTGTACATGACAATTAAAATAATTGACAGGGCTAAGAGTTGGCCTTTACAGGTGGTAGTTGCAAACAGCTGACAAGTTAAGACTTGATAGAAATGCTATAGTCTCTTTCTGGGCAACAGGACATGTTTGTACTCTTGCTTATCCCTATCGTAGTTATCAATTTAAACACATAATGTGTTTGTAGACCTCTGCAGCGAAGCACGTGTGTTCATGTTTAGCTGCAACCAGATGAAGTGACACATTGTGTTACATGGGAGCTGAATCAAATTGAAATGTTCAGCAGCTACCCGCGTTAGTTGATGTAAAGCCTATCAACATCCTGCAACTGTCAAGAAAAAGGAGCAGCCTGTGCCCACAGGCATCATTTTCCCACCATGGCATTATTATTTACAGGTTATTTCCTCAATATCAAGTTTGCAACGAGGCTGTCACTTTTTCACTGCTGGATAATAACAGGGCTTTTCCTGGCTCAGAGCTGGGCTGCAGCAGTGGACCACCCGGGTGGATTAGTTTGTGATGATGATTGACTGAACTCAGTGAGAGTTCAAGCTTTGGGTGGTAGTGACAAAATCCAGGTGTTGTGTATCATTTTATCATTCAACACTGACAGCCTTAAAGGTCCAGTGTGTAACATTTAGGAGGAGCTATTGGCAGAAATGGAATATAATATTTATAAGTATGTTTTCATTAGTGTATAATCACCTGAAAATAAGAATCGTTGTGGTACCTTTTAGAGTAAGCCGTTTCTATCTACAGAGGGAGCGGGTCCCCTTCCACGAAGGTCGCCATGTTGCACCGCCATGTTTTTACAGTAGCCCAGAACGGACAAACCAAACACTGGCTCTAGATAGGGCCAGTGATTGGTTTCACAGCCACTGTAGATTCTCCTACATGCTTGGAAGGGGAGGGTGAGGCGAGCGGTATTCAAATGGTTGCAAACTGCAATTTCACTGCTAGATGCCATTAAATCCTACACACTGGACCATTAATTTTATGAAGAAATTATTAATTATTGTTATGAATTATCAATCATTTGGACATTTAGGCATGCCATTTCTTTCCACCTTTATGCTGACGATACGCAGCTATACGTCCCAGTAAAGCCTTTAAACCCCATTAGTTTGTCCTCCGTAAAAGATTGTCTGGATGTCTGCTAACTCAGTAATTACAGTCCTCGTTTCCTTTTTCCAAAAACACTAAGCCTTCTGTCACAAACCTAGATGTGTTACTGCCCTTTTAATGTTTTCACATTGGCTACTAGTTTATTACACTACTACTACTAGCTACCAGCTGTCTAATAGCAATACAGTTTGAGGATGTGGCATCTTCATACTGTAATACACTGATGAAATATGTTTTGTGCGTTTTATTTTCTGACCGCTCAAAAAATTTCTCAAAAACCAGTGCGCTGGAAAAACCCTGAATTTACCCTGAATGTTGAATATCCACAAAGTACTCGGGGAATAATTACCTGAAATTTGACTGAACATGGTTTCCTTCTAAATACAATAGGTGGTGAGGTCCCGGCTTCCTTTTCCAAAATATTAAGAGGTTGCAAAATAAAACATTTAAGGGCATGCATTGATTAAGAAATGATTATATCTCATTCATTTATATCAGTGCTGTACAGGCAGCTCCTGGAAGTGTACCATAATTACAATGCCCAGAGTTTGACGCCAGCTCTAGATTTTTGTTGCCTATCTGCTGCCTTCTCTCTCCCACTGCATCCTGTCTCTCTCTCTCTCTCTCTCTCTCTCTCTCTCTCTCTCTCTCTCTCTCTCTCTCTCTCTCTCTCTCTCTCTCTCTCTCTCTCACACACACCATTATCCTGAAATTGCTTGTGGACAGACATTTGATTTGACCCATAATTTTTGCTTGACCCTGTGTTGCAGGTTTGCAGTGATGGCTTGTTGCTGGGCCCTGGACCCAGAGGAGAGGCCCAAGTTTCAGCAACTTGTTCAGTGTCTCACAGAGTTCCACGCAGCATTGGGCGCTTATGTGTGAAAACAAGCTCTATCTTTTTTTTCTTTTTTTTTTCCAAGAACAGCAACACTAAAGGCTGGTGGACATTATTCATAAGGAATACATGTATTGCCTTATCAGATGAAAGAGCAGACTTAAGCCTGATGATTTTATTTTGTACAGTTCTTTTGGAGTTTTTTCTATAGTTGAATTACCTTTTTACAGCATAGCAAAGTAAAAGGATTCTTTGTTGAATATTGTTTCATATGCTTTGAAAGCGTCTAGAAATGGCAATTATGGTGCTCTTCCCTTGCTAAGAGGACAGAAACGATGGAAAGATGTCCTCATCTGTACAGCACATCAACACTTTGACAACCTGGTTTTAAAGACAGTATTTTCTACAGTTTTCTAACTTAGTGAAACAGTGTCAATTGTAGATGTGTTGTGGATGTGAGTAACCCTACAGCAGAATGATTTAGGTACCAAAGTAGACTTAAGGGCTTCATTTGTATATGTAACCATACTCTCTCAAACATGCTGCTTCACTCCGCTATGGTAAGCTCATGCTTGGTACGAGAGGCCTCTTGGAAACCAGATTTGTGTTTGTTGAGATGATTTCTGAGAACTTTACGAATGGTACACTGTTTCCTCTGGATGACACTAAAAACTGTGCCACAGATGAGTTTTCTTTTCCGCGTGGATCAGACGTATGGATGCCACAGCTTGTACAAGATCAGCATTGCAAGCTCCATATATGAACTTGATTTTTGAACAAAATCCGGAGTGAATTTTGAACAATATTAATATTTGAATGCCACCCCCTTCTTCCTTTTTTGTACATTTTATTTCCACTATCACAACCTCCAAACAAAATCATCATTGTTTCTATTTTAAAAGCTTGATTGTTCTGCGTCAGAACACAGCCCTTCACAGGATTTTTTGACAGATTTTTGTGAGTAACTAGAACACTAATAATCACTGTGAACACACAAAACTGCCTACCAGCTTGGTCTAATCTTATTCTCACACATTTAACATCTTTGTGATGTGTCTTTATGGTCACTGCATGTTGAATTAAGGTTGTAAACAGCTTCCCGAATTCATATCCACAAATTAAATGGGATCTTTTAAATATAGAATGCCTACTTTATTTTGTTCACATCAAAAGCATGCGGTGTGTCAGTATCTCTCACTTGCTGTGCACTTTGTGCAACAATAGCTCTTCTCATTGTTTTAGGGAGAACACCTGAT
This sequence comes from Siniperca chuatsi, assembly GCF_020085105.1. Lineage (NCBI taxonomy): Eukaryota > Metazoa > Chordata > Actinopteri > Centrarchiformes > Sinipercidae > Siniperca > Siniperca chuatsi. The sequence goes on along the minus strand of NC_058047.1, from coordinate 25,835,157 downwards.
TCCACATTAATGTTTGTTTTGTACCATAAAAGCCACAGTTTAAGGCAAGTGTTTTGGTACAAGAATGTTTTCTGTTTAGCCTGCAAAGCTTCAAACCACAGTGATGCCTTTGCTGTTCAATCATGCCAACCGTCCACTTGTTAATAGAGAAAACTAAAGCATTTAGCTTCAACTATTAATAATGAAGTATCTGTATTACCAACTACAAGTCCTTGTGTACGTAATTTAAGAACCCTGTTGTGGGTTCTTACTGTTCTCAGTCGCCTTTGTTTATTCCTCTTTAGCTTTAAGCTGAAGTTGATGTCACATGAACACTGCACTTCTTCATGATGTTGCAATGGAAGGTTATGTAAAATCTAATTTGTGCAGAATTCTTAAATCCTTGCATTACAAGTCCTCATCCTTACATGCAGTCAATTATTTGTGGCAGTGCTTTACATTTGCAGCAGGTCTGCTGCAAAAGTTTGGAGGGGAAATCCACCTTAAAAAGACTTTTGAATATTAACAAAAAATAGCATTTTTTGTTTAAATTAACACCAAAAATGTTCAAGAACAACATGTTTTTACTTTGTGTGGGCATAAATGTCTACTTGATCAGTGAGTATTCTCGCAACATTTATTCACTTAGATATTATTTAGTTACATAATGTTTTATGGTATTGCGCTGACAAATGTTGACAATCTCACTTGCATTTCATGCTTCAATGTGATGTTTTTGTTGTTTCTGGTGGTGCAGTGTTCTTATTTCTTTGGATAACCAGCTAAATGTCAGTGATGTGAAGTCATGTTAAGATATTTCCACACAGGTACAGCAGCGTTTAAAGATGTCATCGTCGGGTTTCAGTTCGTCAGTCAAAGAGCCTGTGTCAGTTCTGCACAATTGTTTCCTCACCAACAGCAGTCATAATAGACCGTAATGCAATGCAGCCACAAGGCATGTTGAGTAAGTGGACATTCTCATTACCAGACTGTTGTGTCACAATTTTTGTCCAGAGTTATCTGGACAAGTTTGCAAAGTAAAACCCTGAACTTTTTGAGGGGGTTTCTGGGTTTTATTCAGCAATATCTTCCAGATGACTCTGTAAACCTGCTACTTGGAACAAGCCCCTGTTCCTACTTGTAGCCACATATAAAACAAGATGAATTTTCTCCTTTTAGAGCTTCCAGCCTGGATTCAGCTTGGTATGACTCACCTTTAGATCTGCCTTTTTCCATTCAGTTAACTCAACTCAGCTGTTTTTATTATTTTGTCTAGTCATGTATTTTATTAGTGGTATAAAGGGACAACCCTCATTCTGACCTTTTTAATTGGTTGAATCATAATGTTAATGTACTACAGTTGAACACACACTGGATCTAAATATTGTCCTACCAAAGATCAACTCTTATGTCTGTGTTGCTTAGCAACACATTTATTTGACCAATGAGCTGGTCATGGATTATATTGAGGGGTTATTAATTCAGGCAACACTTTCTGTGAAATCCATATCAACATTGTATTATATTTACATGAATAATACATCAAAACAGATTCACAGTGTATTAAGAACTGCTATAATCCTTTATAATGCATTAGGATGTCCCATAACAGCAGTTATAAGGTATTACAAGTATGATTGCAATAGTTAGGCTCACTTGATTCATTTTGCCTTCGAAGTTTTCTGTATATAATCAAGGTGATTTCTGACTATGACTTATAATACCTTCATGAAAGTTCAATGTCTGCCTCAAGTACAATACGCATGTATTGATTTTTGTTCAAACATACTGAAGGCTACAAACAGGCCAATGCCCAAGAGAGCATGTCAAACATTCAGAGTGGAAACAGAAGCAGAGTCTTGTTGAAGGAACTGAGAGGAAACAACACAATTTCTGATCATTTCATATATGACATCAAAAAAATACAAGAAGCATGAGAGTCTGAATTATAGAGGCTCTGTTACCTGCTTCCTGACAACCTCTCTGCTCAACTCAACTTTACTTCTTCAACTTAATGCTTTCATATTTGTGAATGTGATGATGTTAATGTGGTACCCCTTAAGCTTTTTAACTCCATCGTAAACCCTGAACAGCACAAAATCTGTTACTGTAAACATGAATGCCACTTATCAATATCACTGCATCGTGACTTGACTTGAGGGGGCTAGAGTGATAATAAGCAATTGTGAGTCTTTTTGTAGAGTTAAGATATCATACTTGCAATCAGGGCCATAACTACCATTGAGGACACTGAGGTCATGTCCTCTGTATTTTTTCCTGGGAATCTGGGGGTAAACCTGGGGGCAGTTTGGTCCGTACACATTCTACAATTAATAACCCTCATAGTGGGTATTTAATGGGCCTTCTTCATGGAAGACATTTTGACATGTCACAGTAGAAAAAGCACATGTGTAAATAATAAAATTAATGATGGCTGAATTCCATTTAGCTGCTTCAGTTTCAGGGTCCTTCCACTGTACATGCTGGCTTACTGGGACACAGCCATCTTGAGTGTTATAGTAACACCTGTGCTTTTTCCTACTATGACAAGTCAAAATGTCTGCTGTGAAAAAGGCCTATAGCCTGATTCCAGTAGTGTCTAACTAAATATATTTAAAGTTGACCACTTGTAGGCCAACAAACATGAATGAATGAATAAATAAATTAAGATTCAGCAGGCCATTTTCTTCACAGAAACTGCATTCTTGGCAGTGCTATCTTTCCACATACATTAAACCCCAGGTTTAGCCTAGCCTTCAGCAGTATTCTAAAAGTTTTGCGTTGTATTTTAGCTATTCTTGCTGTCAGTATTTTTTTTTTTTTTTTTTTTTTTTTTTTTTAAACAAGAACTCACTCACCTGGAATAGTTAAACATGTATTGTAGGCCTTCAATAGCTCCACTGACACGCCTCAGTTCCAAGAGTCCATTCATTAGCAGTCGTTTCTCTCACAGTCGGCCCACCAGGCTACTCATTATCTTCCGGCAGAACCAGCTCAGAGTGCCGCATACCGCAATTAATGAAGCATTAAGCCTGTTTGAGCTGCTGGAGAACAATGCAGGGGTTCACTGACGGGATGGTAACACTTTATATCAAGACGGAATTGAAATGTCTCCTGAATCAAAGGCTACTGTGTTATTATTATTATTATTATTATTATTATATAGTAATATCGTCATTAACACGTTAGGTCACGCTCTCGCAGGTGAGTGTTGCACGGGCTCGCGCGTGACTCAGCCAATCAGCGCGGGACTGTCTGTTCTCTATTCACAACTTTCAAAACATTTACGCGTGGGGCTGTGGGCTGAGTCCAATTACATCACCGACAGTCATAAAAAAAGCACTCCAGCTCACGGGGGGTGCGAAACAAAGACAACCTCTGACACAAACCTCGAGAGGCATCTTTCTACTCCCAGGACTCAGTGGAGCGCGCGAGGACAGGAGCTGAACTAATGGACATACATTCCTCGAAAGACATGAAAAAACCTAGGACGCTATTCCGCAGCATAAAGGTAGGCATCAGTGCTGCTGCCACAGTTCCACACTGCAGAGGAGGCTACATAGTAACTTTGAACTGTCTTGTTTTAACCTGCAGCACTTGTTCCCTTATTGTTTATATAACCATCTGAGCTCGATTTATTTTTAGAAGATTGTGGAACGTTACACCGATAATTACTGAAGTAACAAAAAGTGATTTCAGTCTTTTTTCTTTTTCTTTTTAAAGAAAACCCGAGCATAGTGTTGCCTACGAGTAAACAGAGTTTCACTTTAGGTAAACAAGTACTCAGTCATAATGTCGAGGTGTTGTGCCTCATACCTCACAAAGTTCCAAATTCAGTAAGATTTATTGCAGATTTTAGTCATTAGTGCAAAAACTTGAGTTGCCTTGGCATAGCTTAGAAGAAAAGAAAAGACTTTTCCTCTTGTGTTTGAATGTTTATGAGTCTTTTTTATGATCACCATAAGTGACCAAGAACAATGTTTTATCTTTGCTTTTTGAGTGAAAAAATATTGCTCTTACCTCAAACCCTTCAGAGCTTGCAGCCTTGCAGCTGTTTAATTATGTTAGTACTCAGTGGTTTGAGGTGTTTCACAGACCAATCCTTATGCCAAAGTACAAATTAAATCCATGGAAATGAAAAAATGACATTTCTAGAGCTACAACTGACGATTATTTTCACTATTGATTAATCTGCTGATTGTTTTCTTGATTTGGTCTGTAAAACATCAGAAATCTCTGAACAATGCCCATCAATATTTTAGAGCCCAAAGGTGAAATTAACAAACGTTTTGTCTGACAGTCCAAAATATTCAATTCGCAGTAATGTAAGAAGAAAAGCAGCAAATTCTCACATTTGAGAGCCTTTTTTAATTGCTGTTTTTGACAGACACATACAACCACCGTACAGTTTACGTACTGTTACTTTGTCTGTTTTTTGTTAACCAAGCAGAACAATAAGAAACACCAAAAAACACACAAAAAAAACACAGCCAGTAAGACTGGAAGTTCCTAATGACATAATGACAAGCTATAATACGAGATACCCCACACTGTATACTGTAGTGGATAATCCATATTGTCCGTCAGATACAGTATTCAAACACGGGTGGCCCAAGATGGGCAGTCGATCAGCTCTACAGTCAATGTCTTCTCTCCCACGCAGTCTATGTCACCTGTTCATATGAAGCCATTTTACACATTAATTCAATCCACTCTTTTAAAGTGGACATAGTGGAAGATTTCCAGTGGCGTAAAATGATTCTCCAACCAGTAACCATGGCTAAACGAAACCACAACCTCCTGTGTTTTACATTTGAGAGCCTTTAACCAGAGAATGTTTGGCATTTTTGCTTGAAAAATAACTTGATCAACTATCAAAATAGTTTCCAGTTAATTTTCTGTTTGTCGACTAATCGTTGCAGCTCTAGAAATTTCAGTCTGTTTCAGATGAATTTTGCTAGAGAGAAATGTAGACAGTTTTGTTTTTCCTCATTAAATAAATCAGTGAGTCTCTTTTGACAAACGTTTGGATGTGTTTGGTTGCTGTAGCCAGTTCAAAGTTTGGTATATTTTCTGCACTTCTGGCTCCAATATTAAAAGTCTCACTGAGTAGAGGGAGAAATGTAACCCCACTGAGTGCCAAAAGCAGAAGTCATACTTCACCGTATGGCAGTAATAGGAGAGAAACAGTTTGTTCCAAGGCTGTGAGTAATAATGAGGCATAACTCCATGTTGCTTGCAGCACAACCCAGCGAGAAATGACTTGTCTTCTTCACTGGTGGTGTGCTGTGTGAATGAAGCGTGACAAATACCCCTATATTCTGTAAGTTTGGAGGGGACAGTGTAAGAAGTAACAACTTAAGCAACTTCTGCATTTCCAGAAGCTTTATTTGAAAAATCTTCAGAGTGTTTACCTTAAGCATTCTCACACACTGTGAGACCGTGGTAGGTCCAGTTACTGCAAATCTTCTCCTGTTTATCTTTTTAAGTCTTCACTTTAAAGCCACCCCTCTGATCAAACCTAGATGTACAAATACGGATAGGGTGGAGGAGAGTGACACAGTATGGCTCATCCTACACACTGAGAGTGAAATTTTCACCCATCCTGCACATTCATACTGTGTAGGATGGGTGAAAATTTCAATCTCAGTGTGTAGGATGAGCCATACTGTGTCACTCTCCTCCACCCTATCCGTTGAAAGCTACATAATGGTATATTAAGATAATGGGAGTAGTTCAGAATAGAAGCAGACTAAGCAGCGAGTAATGTGTCAGTAAGCTATTTTTCCAAGTCATTCCAACATTACAGCGGTGAGAGGTGGAAGCAGAGGAGTATCTTTTAAATTGCGTCAAGCTGTAATGCCAGAACTCTTGATTACTGCCTAGCAATTGCAACAATAGAGTACATTGTTTTCACATAAAACCAAATCACCTTGCACTCAGCAGGACCAGCCGCTCAACAGTGATTTCACGGGGAGCAATCATCATCCATTCGTCTTTTCCTGACACTAGTACATGCCGTACAGCGCTTTGCTCTCTGTTTGCTAAGTTTCATCAGGACGTTCTGTTTGTTTTTTTCACAACTTTGAACTTATCTACTGTGAGCTACACCTAGTCTGCACCCGGGTTACACCATCAAATTCTCTTCAGGGATATCTCTGCCAACATCCGAGCCAAGTTTCTGCTCAGGGGTGCATAATGTTTACATCCTGAACGGTGGGACAAAAAATGTAAGAAAGCTCTCAGCTCCTTCTCTCCACACCTCAGTGCACCTGAGCACGTACACACAGACACGTAATACACTTATTCTCTTTCTTGCTGAGAGTTACATAAGAAGTCTGATTCGCTCTCGTATTTGTCCGTTCAGTATAAGGCAGCTGGTTAGCTTAGCACAAAGACTGGAAACAAGAGAAAACAGCTAGCCTGGCTCTCTCCAAAGGTAACAAAATCCATCTACCAGCACTTCTAAAGCTCTCCTAATTAACACGTTATATCTTGTTTCTTTAATCTGTAGAAAAAACGTGTAAAAGCAACAGTTCATGGTTTTTATAGGGCGAGTTATGTGCCAGATGACGAGACTCCAGGAAGTCACTGCTCTCAGCCAAGAAATAGTCCAGCACATAACCCCCCGCCACCCTTAAACCGGAACCAGTCATTTTCCACTCCAGGATTTTGTGTTGATTAAATGGTCCATATATAAAATGTTAATTAGCAAGCTTTAGAGGTGCTTGTTGGTTGGATTTCCTACCTTTAGACATAGCGAAGCTAGCTGTTTCCAGCCTTTAGGCTAAGCTAACCGTCTACTTGCTGTAGCCATATATTTAGTGGACAGACATGAAAGTGCTTTCGATCTTATTCTCTGCAAGAAAGTGACCGAGCATATTTCCCAAAATATTTAACTATTGCTTTAAATCAGAGAAAATGGTCCTTTGATCATGATGCTATTGTGCAGCAAAACTTTTTTATGTTTGTTTCACAATGAAGGGAAGTGATTCTGTGGCTTTAGTTTCTTTCAAGTATCCTGGGAGACTTCATGCACTTAGCTTTTCCTTTATTTCATTTTTTGACCAAGTAGGTCAGGCATTTTTTTGTAACAATTTTTTTTTCCTCCTGGAAATCCATGGATATCCAGCGCTCTGCAACACGTGTCCCTGAAATAAAAGCATCTGAAATTCAAGTATGAACTTCCCTCAATTCTTCCCCTCGCAGCAGGGTTGAAGGCTTGGACAATAACGTCCAGACAGACGGAGCTGAGAGTGTTCAAAAAGGATAAACATGAGCATAATCCATGGAGAATCCAACTCTGCACAACCACTTTCCTGCCTGCCAACATCAAATAGGATAAAATCGCTTGTATTGACAGTGTGGATCAATAATAAATTCTGCGTCTTCACAGTGTGTCATAGTGTTCACATACTGCAGCGTACTAATTGTATTGCTGCTGCCCCCTTTTTCCCCATTTTATAATACTCCCTGAATATCTTAGCCAAGTTTCAACATTATGCGATTTCCTTCATCAAGAAAAACTGACCTGCTGTATTTTATCATTAATATTGATTGGGTGCAAGAAAACACTATTTTTGGCATTTGTCAAGCCTAAAGTGAAATTGTGCACTTCAGTGGATTATGTGTGCAAAATTATTATGTGTTTCCAGTGTTAAAGCCAAAATTGTGAGAAAGCGAGAGACTTCTCGTCTCTGAAATGTGATATTTGTATCAGGCGTTTTCTGCAATAAAAATGTAAATCCGACTTTGTTAAAGGCTGAAGTGGATTTTAAGTTGACCTGAAGCGGTGGTTAAAGAAACAGTCGTGAACCGCTAACTTTTTGTTTGAATCTAAATCACAAACAAAAGAAGCTCTTTGCCTGCCAGCAAATAAGTCCTGTCGAATCATTTAGATAATTGAACCCCATTTGATACAAAATGAGGATGAACTATTAGCAACAGTGTAAAAGCATCTATTGTGTGTGTGTGTGTGTGTTAACAAACCATAAAGCCAAGCTTTAATAGGAGCATTAACTGTTCTGAGTCAAACGCATAGTTTATTCTCCCTCAGCTGACCTGGCAGCTGGAAAACAAACTGAAAGCTTGGATTTATTACTATTTTCATAGCAAATTCATCCTAATCTCAACACGTATCTTGAGCGTCATTCGGGCATTCGTGGCCCCCTGTGCGAATAAACCCACATACAGAGAGGCATATTGTTTGTGAACGCCTCCTGACACACAGACAGGCATATATATATATATATATATATATATATATATATATATATATATATATATATATATATATATATATATATTCAAATATATATAATATTGGAAAGAATACATTCATAGCCTACATTACCCTATTTCTACTAGGCCTAGGTTATTTCTAATTTCACCATTTTAATTCTACTTAATTCACACTGGAGCACGCCCATTGGGCGGCTTTGATCTTTCCACATCTCTGGATGTGAAGAGAAAAGTCCAAGAGACACAATCATGCAATTAATTGGAGACACATACAGTATCACTTGAAGCTAAGTAACTGACTAACAATTATTCCAGAGTGTCATCATTGAATCACACATTTAATTAATCTTTCTATAAGATTTGCCATAAGACACCACTATTTGCCATATTGCTAAAAATTTCACCAAAACAGCTTCTGAAACCTGAGGTTACTCCAGTTTTAAAGGTATAATATGTCACTTTTCCGCATTAAAATGTCTAAAAACGACTAGACCTATGTTATATTATTTGCTGAGTTGTGTACTTACATTATCCCAAATGTTTCCAACAATTTTCAAACCCAGAGAAATCCGTAATTTTAATCAATGTAACGTGAAGACAACAACTCCCATGATCCCACGCTACTTCACAACGTCATCAAACTACGTCTTATTATTTTGATGTGAGAGACCGGGACAGATCACAAAAAAATAAAAAAATCATCCCTCTTTGTTAGTTACAATTAGGTGTGAGGTCTCCTGCAGGTTTAATCTTGGGGTTAAAGCAAAGATAAGGTTAATAAACAACTTTTTAGGTTGCGGTTTTGCTAGCTTAATCAAAAAGTGACAGGACGACCCAATGCGAGGGTGAAATACCAAGTTTTTAGGGAGTCCCGTCCCGTGAGAGACCCCTAGCGGATTATGTGCCAGACTATTTCTTGGGTGGGAACTGCTCCCCGTCAAAACGTATCCCTCCATGTGCCAGCTATCTTTATTTTACACTTACTCTTTAGAGGTTTTTGTTACCTTTTGGATGAAGCCAGCCTAACTGTTTGCCCGTTTCCAGTCATTGTGCTAAGCTACGCTAACCATCTCCCGGCTGTAGCTTCATATTTAATGCACACGAGAGTGGTATCAATCTTCTCATCTAACTCTCGGCAAAAAAAGTAGATTTCCCAAAATGTTGAACTATTCCTTTAAATGTTACGTTTTTGAAACTAATGAATACAATTTTTGAATGTACTATACAAACTCTGTTTAACACATAAAATGGCATTCAATTTGGTGAAGGCTGCATAATGGCTTGTTTAGGAGTCAAAACACAAACTTGGACTTGTGATTTGACTTGGTACTTCATAGTCAAGGCTCGAAACATACTTGTGACTTAAAAAACGACTCTGTCCCATCTCAGACTTTTGTTTGTTCCACTCCACTTATCTCACAGCCCCCCCCCAATCCCCGTAGTTTCAGCTTGGGAAATGTGTGCAAGCAGCGTGTTCCAAATTTCCAAAAATTCTTTCAGAGTTTACATTTCTGTCCTGCCTATCTCTAACTTTGACTGTATTTCTGTATTCGACTACATAATCTAGACTCAAGCCTTCTGTACTGTCTGTCTGTCCTAGCTGTTTGTCCTGTGCCATGGCCTCCTGCAGTTCTCTCAGTTGCTGTACAGCGCCTACTTCAAGAGCACCATCACCACAATCGAAAAACGCTATGGCCTCAGCAGCTACTCCTCGGGAACCATTTCCTCTCTCAACGAGGTAGGAGCCAACAATAACATATCCTCACACAGTCTGAGATCATGATAGCTTTATTACAAGGATACCAATGACAACGAAGGAAGCAACAAGTAACATATCAAAATCACACTTCCTGCCAATTCAAGCCAGACTCAAGTATTTTGGAACAGTTTTTTTTTTACAGATACGAGGGCTCAAGGATAATGAAAGAATGTACTGTTCGTGTTTGTCATGGAGGGTGCTGGATTTTTTTATGTTGAAATGGGATTTAAATGCATCACACAGATAAATGTTTTCCAGTTGTTTTCAGGTTTCAAGTATGCATGACCACAGGTCACCAATCAAATCACTATGTTGACATTTTCTACCTTTAGGCTTTTTAAATTCTTCTGCAGCTTAGCTCCTCTCAGGATTAGGCTGCTCTTGGAGTTACAATGTGGGTAAAGGGGTTTTTCTTAGCGATGAGCCCTCAGATAATTATCACCCGACTCTGCAGTTCCTCTTTGCATTACAGAGTCCTTTAACATCTTTCAGTTTCAGGTTTCATGGCCCCTGACTTTACTGTTTAATTCGCTCTCATCAACCTCGCTGCTTTTATGTAGTGTTTTCTTCTTTTATATTCACAGTATATTATGTATATTATGTAAAGTGTATTTTGGGTCTCTTGAAAAGTGCTACATAAATGAACAGTAGTATCAGTAACAGTCAGGTAGACTTATCAGGAGTTGGTAGAGAGCAAAACAAGAAGGTGGACAGAAATACAACACCCCTGACCACTTCCATATTTGGTTTTGAGAGTCCATTAGTAATTGTGAGACCTGCTACTTAATGCACTAAGTGTGAAAAGATTGATTTGAAAAGTGTAACTGTCCTTAGGAGAGAAAATGCTCCGTCTGGATCCTCTTTGAAGCATGTGTCTGTGTCTCTCTCATAGGTCAGTAACAGTGTGCTGATAGTGTTCGTGAGCTACTTTGGAAATCGGGTTCACCGTCCTCGCTTCATTGGAATCGGTGGACTGCTGATGGCTGTCAGCGCCGTGATCCTGACCTTACCTCACTTCGTATCCCAAACCTACGAATACGACTCTGTTTTACACAGTAAGACAAAGACCTAAAAATAAGGCCATGTTGCTTCTCGGTCTCCACTGGCAGCACTGACAGCTAATGTGACTCAGTCCAGACCCAGGGGACTCATGAATGTACAAATATGTCAATGCAATTTATGAGGCTTTACTTAAGGGTTCGTCTAGAACGCTGTGGCATCTTCTCAGCAAAAGCTCCGTAGCACTCAGCAGGAGTCAAACAAGTACCTGCTGTTTGACTTTCTGTACTCTGCAGCAAACGGTGTATTTAGAAAGCCTTGCCGGTGCTCTCCAGCTGAACTTAATCAGAAGGAAATTCATAATCTCTATGTACTTGCTGAAAGCTAAGGAGATTAAAGTTACCTCCAGGGCATTTCATTTGTAATAACAATCTCCTTTGTCCCTCTGTAATTTTACCCCCAGACAAAGTACCTTAGTGTGTCAGTGAGGGGCCAGAGAAGCTTCAGGAAATTAAAGTAGTTGGACATCTGCATCCACTTGCTCGTCATTAACTATCACTGTCTTTTTGTTTATTTATTTATTTATTTTTGCCCTTCTCCTCCGCTCTCCGTCCGCGTGCGACCACCTGCTGTGATCCAGATCGCCATGACATTTGCAACCCGCAGGGGAACTCGAGCAACTCGGAGTCTTGTGGCCGCGACGAGACCAGGCGTCTGGCCGACACTAACAACCTGTGGCTGCTCATGGCCAGCGCTCAGCTGCTCTTCGGTGTGGGCTCTGTGCCCATCCAGCCGTTTGGGATTTCCTACATAGATGATTGTGCTGGGCCTGGCAACTCCCCTCTTTACATAGGTGAGTGGCCTGTAGTTCAGAGGTAGATTGATTTGTTTAGATAAAGAGAACACAATCTGAGGGTCATGGTGTTATCCTGGGTGACTCTAAAGGGTTACATGAACTTTAATATACAAGTGTAAAGATTTTTAACATCAGTATTTTGTGACCTTGGATATATTATGGGGTTCTATCTGCGATCTGAGTTCTTTTCAGATATTAAGGTTCAAAGGTTTCACATCCCAGATAGCAAAACTGATATGCAGTAAAGTTGTCTTTTATTGGTCAAAATAATAGGCATCCTTAATGCACTCTAAATATATAATATTAAAATCCTATCACATTTTTATATGGGGTTTTCTAGATCAGGTGGATTTCAGATAGAACCGTTTAATTCTGAGAACTAATTTTTCTTTTGGAACTGTAAGGTTCTATCTGCTGAGGCAGAACAGAAAGCAACGCTATTGTTGAAAAAAGTAGACAGTTTAGCCTTACTTTGTTTTAATACACATAATCAATTAATTAACTATTTGGGCACAGAAACATGTTTTTAATTTAGCGTTTGGTCACATCAAAGACCAAACATCACTGACGGATTTAAGCTGATACAGTTCATAAAGTGTTAAAAAATGTAAAAGTGTAAAAATGCAATTCAAAACAGTCAAAAAACATTCAAAAAATTTCTCTCTGCTAATTTTCTGATGTTTTCTCTCCTTGTTCTACATTTTTGTCCATCTGCTGCTGTCCCATTCTCTGCTGTTCTTCTTTTCAGTGCTCCGCTGATATCTTTTCTGCTCCCATATTTACGTCTACCTTTTTGTCCAGACAAGATAGGGTCATCAGTATCTGAGCTCTGAATAGACACACAGCGGTGACTGTGTGTCTGCTGCAGTACACAAGTTATAAACGGACACAAACCCAGTTAGGAGTTAGGTCAAAATCAGCTTTTCACCAAGTTCAAGCAAGACTTAGCTGACATTTGTATCAGTGTCATTCATAATGCTTTCAATAAAATCAGAAATTTTCAGGTTTCAAAATTTAAGATTGAGCAGCTTTTCGTGATATTTTTCAGCCCCTTAGTCCGAAGTCACAGAGCAGTGAGGAGACATGGTAAAGAGACTAAACTTGATTGGTTCTGCTGTGAGCATTTCGAGCAGCACTGATTGTTTGCAGGTGGAACCTTGTAGAACCAAGTTACAGATTGATTTTGGAGATACAACCTTTTAATTTTAGGGCCATTAATGCATAAAAGCCAAAATAAAATGTTAATACGTCAAAGAATAATGCCATGTGAATAACTCATTTTTGACAAAAAAACAAGTCACGTAAAACCTTTATCATTGTAATGTCATGGTTTGCCAAGAAAATTAGAACAACAGCTCAACAGAAACTTCAGAAACTCTGCCTCACTGCCGCTGTTTCATTCACAGCCATCCTGTTTGCAGTGTCTGTATTCGGGCCTGCCGTTGGCTACCTGTTGGGCTCAGTCATGCTGCGGATCTATGTGGACGTGGACAAGGCTAGTTCAGGTAATGATTAGGTCTTTAAAGTCATCCCAAAGTTATTTCATAGACAGGTTAAAGCAGGAAAGATGGTTCACCGTTGTGTCTGGTTACTGCTCTTTCCTGCAGGAGCCGTAAATGAGCTGAGACACGGTGATCCCCGCTGGGTCGGGGCCTGGTGGATGGGCCTGCTCATCACCACCGGCTGCCTGGTTCTCACCTCCATCCCCTACTTCTTCTTCCCTCGTAGAATACCTTTAGAAGATGAAGTAAGTCACACTCTCACTCACAGAGATTTATTAGAACAAAACAGCCTCATTTTATGACTAAACATTCATTGAATGTATATTGTGGACTATGTAAAACTACAGTATATCTCTCATGTTTTACTGACCCCTACTGGCTTTATGTCAGCATTGCATTTTACTTTTCCTCCTCTGGTTTTTCACCATCTTGAGCGTACAAAACAAGGTTTCTCAATGTTAACATATAAATCCACATTGTAACTGACACATCATGTCACTGAACACACTTCAATTCCCAAGACGTGATTTGTATTTGTGAATTATTTTTGTCTGTATCAGACCTTTTAAACATTCTGCAGAAAACATTAGTCATAGATAAGATAAAGCCAGATCTCCCACATCTTTGTGTAACCACAAACTTGACATGACCTGGTAAAAATATGTAATTGATAAGGATGTAAATGTCTCCATTTTGGACCAATAGTTCATATCAGAAAAACAAAACAAAGTGTTGGTCAAATTCATCCTTACAAATATATAAAAGCATATAAAGCAAGTGATTTTGTAAATTACTTAAAACAGATTGTTACAGATGACACCTATAAAATAAATTGGCAGAAAACAGTAACTATTTTAAGGTTAAACGTGTCGAATAAACTTGTATAAATGCCATATTTTATATCCATTTTAGTCCATTGTGACACCTAATATGCATCCGCGATTCACAACCAGGGGTACTTGTTGTGAGAGTTTATTTGTTTTTTATTGAGAGTGGATGACAACTAGTTAGCATGCTAATTAGCTAGCAGAGAAGTTGAAATATTTGGCTAAAAGTAGTGGATAAATGGCTGAAAGAATAAGCTTCTGCTACTCCAAGTGGTAGTAGGAATGCAAACTTGGACTAATTGACCTAAACTTTGACGGGTGGTGTCGATGGAGGTCATCTGATAGCAAATGTGGGGGTACAACAGACAAAAAAGGTTAAGAACTACTGAATATACATAATACAGTTTTTGTGACATTAAAATGTTTGTCTTGTAAAACACACACTAATCACACATTAAAACTAAGAGCATCTATTTCAGATGAAAAAACCACACAAAATTATTTTGAGAGAAAAAAACAGAAATCTTCATCTAATGTTCCCACGTCACTCGAATGCAGCATGAAGAGACAGGCTTGTAGGAGGAAGTGGCGCGGAGGAAGAAACTGAGGTGGGAGAAAGAGCAACTTTTGAAGTTTTAACTGATGAATCAAGTCTTCCTAGCGAGAACAGGGCTGATGTGATTTGCAAGCAATCCTGATCCAGATTTCACACTGTCCTGTATGTTTGTATTGGTACAACTGTATGCCCCTGTATTCATTGCACACTGAATATATGCCTTCACACTTCCTATAACAGTTCATACTTATTTTCCAGGTGATTGAAAGTGAAACTGACATGAATGATGACTTCAAGAAGCCAGATATCTCTTTACTTGATTTCCTGAAAAGTAAGTTTATTATATTCGGACTGTGAAGGTCCCACCTGTTAGATTCATAAACTGACTCAGCATCGTTTTATGTTGTTAACATGTTTTGTAACAGATGGATATGGATTTGGATTTTTGCTGAAGTCATTTCCAGTGTCAGTGTAATAATCACTGTGTCCGTGTGTGATTGTGTCTGATCAGTGTTTCCCAGAATGTTCATCCACCTCCTGTTGAGCCCTCTCTTCCTGATGCTGATCCTGGCCCAGTGCTGCTTCTCCTCAGTGATCGCAGGTTTCTCTACGTTCCTGAACAAGTTTCTGGAGCGACAGTACGGCGCTTCGCTCGCCTACAGCAGCCTGATAGTAGGTAGGTTCTGTAGGAGCGCAAATGTAAAGATGGGGCCTCAGGAAATGATCCAATAATAGATTACTATTGCCCTTTCAGTCAACTGCTTGCAATCAGTGTCAGCTGTTACATAACTCTACATAATCTACAGCACTGGTATATATATATTAAACCATTTTTAGGAACTCTCTGGAAGAGAAATTAAACAGTCTGTTAAAATAATTTAATGGACACTCTGGAGTGTGTCAGCACACTTGGATAATGGCCACTTTCCAAAGACTGAATTAGGCTTGTACTGTCAATTTTTCTTATGTTATTTGGGTTTGTGCTTACTTTAAGCAAGTTAGCCCCTTTGCAGCATTGCATTTATTTGCAGACTACACCTGTCATTTGTGTCAGGGTGTCAGCAAACAAATAAAATGGCACATGATGTGTAGGAAACCCCTTTGGACATCTTAAGTAGACAATAAAGGCCATCTCTAATTAGTAAACAATTTATGGTTCCCAGGTGCTGTGAATCTGCCAGCAGTAGCAGTGGGGATGCTGATAGGCGGGGTCATCATGAAGAGGGCAGGTCTCTCTCTGAAGACCATCCCACGTTTCTCTGTGGTCATGCTGACCACCTCCACCCTCCTCTGTATCCCTCTCTTCTTCATGGGCTGCCCCACACAGAAAGTCTCGGAGGTCAATCATTACCAAATCGGACAGTATGGGTGAGTGAGAGGAGTCTTATGAAGATGCTTTCATGTGAACAGCATGGGGCAGAATAGTTTTTGGACACTATAACAAACTGAGTGAGGGTAGCTTTAACACTTTTGCACCAATTCCTACAAATTCATAAAAATTTTAAACAATCATTTTGAACTTCTGTTTCTGAAATATGAGTATGTTTTCATACTCATTCATCCAATATGAGCATACAGTATACAGCGCATACACATAGTTTCAATTTTATTCTTTTCTTTTTTTTATTTTATATACTTATGATTTATCTATTTTATTTTAAGTTTCCCTAATTATCTGTAGGCTTACTTATATCTGTCTTTGTGCTGCTGTAGCAACAGAATTTCCCCCCTGGGGGATCAATAAAGGATTATCTTATCTTATATACAGGGAGTAGACAGGACACTTGATACAGTATAATCCCATTCCTTTGTTAGCGTTTGCCTTGATGAATATGTAAATTATAGGTTAGATTGGCCAAGAACTGGGCTAAAGTAGACCAATCTGACCTTTCAACATTACTTCCAACTGCATGCCCAACCATAAAGAGACATCCATGCTTGTGTCAGTATTTTTGAACCTGCTTTGTTTACATCCATGTTTCCTAGCTAGTAGTCATCTTCTTCCCTGGGTACCTTTTTAATGATCTGACAGCAGCCTAAACAAAATGCTAATAAGTCATCATCATGCTGGAATGTGTATATTACATCTAAAACATATCGGAAACATAATATTTAAACTTTTGTGACTTTATCACAACAGCTACTTGCAGACACAATGTACTGGGATGTAGTTGAGTCAAAAGCAGATACATGCTAATGAAACACAGACTGCTCAAACATTAGCTCTGAACTCGTTTTTGTTTGACTCTATGTCTCTCTCTGCCCTCCACAGGTCTCTGTCCCTGTGCTACTCCAATTGCTCATGTCCTGCCAGTGGCTTCAACCCTGTGTGTGGCTCTGATGGTGTCGAGTATATTTCGCCTTGTCATGCGGGCTGCACCAACTTCACCAAAGACCCCAACAGCACCCACAGGGTTCAGGTCAGTGCCTCCTCTAAGCACCTGTTCATGGTTTCCTCCCACAGTACAAATACCTGCAGGTTAGGCCTTTGTATATACTGATATATTTAACATCAGCATACAATGATACTGTACATGAAATATATCTGATAAGTCACTAAGACTTCTAGTATGGCAGCATGCAAATATTGCATGCTGCCTTTTTTATCTGGGGAATATGATACAATACAATAAATCATCAACAGTAATCAGGGAAATTACCTGATGCAGAGTAATTATGTAAGATAGGAATGCTAGATTAGTTTATTGAAAAGAAAGACCAAGATGCCAAGATGAGTGATTTGTTTTTACAGCAGAGAAAAGTGTTCAAAACTTGTATAATTTTCTTCTATAATCTTCTGTAATTTTCTCAGTGTGGGATGGAGGAATAAGCATTTGGTTCTTTTCCTAGTGCAGGATCTGTAAGTTAGCCTGTAAGGGTGTAATTAACCTTTAACCGTGTACTCAGGGGCCGAGTACTGCAGGGAATGCATACCACAAATAAAATGGCATTAAGATGCATTGAGAGTGTTTTTTAAATCTGCTCTTCAGGGAGTAAACTTGATATTTACATTTTTTTCCCCAGTGTTAAGTAGATACTTGGAACAGGAAGTGACTTTGGCCCTAGACGCCCTTAGATGTGAGACACAAATTACATCACAGCATCTTGGTTTGGTGTCCCAGTATTTAGACTTTGTGATAAATCTGCCATATGGTCCTTGAAATGATCACACATTTCATATCAGCAGTGATGTGAAGTCCCAGACCTACAATACAGAATGTGTCTCATCAGCCAGGAGCTTCCAGTCTAGCAGAAGTCAGAGCCGACAGAGACACAAGTGGCTAACAGTCAATGTCCAATCAATGCTTATTAGTGACAGAGCATATAGGAGGTGTTTTAAGGGGGACAAAACGTCAGTATTTAAACGTCACAGCTTGTGAATAATCCTCCAGTGGGTGGATTGTGTGACTGCTAACAGAGTATTAGTCAGCTTGACTCAGCATGTAAGCCCACTGTGTAATACTGAAGTACAAACACAGACAGTGATGGCTACAGATAGCTTAATGGATTAATCCCAAAAATTCTGTCCAAAAGTAAGAAAAATCTGCCTTAACATGTTATATATCTCGTTTGTTTAATCCATACAAAAACTGAAATGTAAAATTGATGGTAGTGGTTAGATGCTGGAACTTTGTCGGCTGCTGTGACTACCTGGAGTCTTGTCATCGCCGTGCGACTCCTGTTTCCAGGCTTTATTCTAAGCTAACCGGCTGCTGACTGTAGCTTCATATTTAGCGTAGAAGCGTGAGAGTGGTATCGATCTTCTCATCTAACACTTGGCAAGAGAGCAAGTAAGCGTATTTCCCGAAAAGTCTAACTGCAGTCCCCGGTGGGGAAAATAAGTATCACAGCAGATGAAGTACAACATAACAAAAGTAAAAGCTGTTTTTCATTTGTACAGATAACATTCATATTTCCTTTGCTTTCTTTCTGGATACAGCTATATACCAACTGCAGGTGTATACCTGGGAGCCAGAGTCATGCCCGCCCAGCCCCCTGTCCAAACAGCTGCCCACAGTTTCTTCTCCCTTTCATGCTTGTCATCTCTCTGGCATCACTGATTGCCTGCCTCACTCACAACCCCATGTACATGATGGTGCTCAGGTGAGAAAGGATGACAATATAGTATAGTATATTTACATATTCATTTGTTATATATTTTTATATATTCAAACTAAGTTCAAAATGACCAGTATTGATCTAATGGATGATATAATCTGCTTGTTCTCCAGTACAAACACTTACTAATGATTTTATGAACCTTATATTTGAATCTAGTTACCTACGAATACTGTATTAGGCGGCATAGCATTGACTTATTACATTCTGGTATTTACACACACAGCTATTGTGTTCAACACATCTTTACTTCTCTCTCCTCCAACCAGTGTGGACCTCTGTCATGTTTTAGGCTCTAATTCGTCTTTTCAGAGGCTTTTATGGATATTTCCTTCCCAGTCAAACGCTGAGCTGCTCTTGTTTTTAACAGTCTCTGAAAGGCTCAAACACAAAGGTTAATAAATGAGAGCACTAGGCTCTTAATAGCTTACCACACAATTTGATTTACAACGGTTAATAAAGGTGCTCAAACAGATTTATTCAATGATCTTAGAAAATGGAGGTATTGACCTTCTTTTCCTGTTCATTTCAGATCTGTTCCTTCTGAAGAGAAGTCATTTGCTATAGGAATTCAGTTTTTACTCATGAGAGTATTAGGTAAGTCAGAACACAAATACTGTTTGTGTGTAGTCTCATACTCATATGAATAACTAATTATTGTATTAATGATACACTTCCTTTTGTCAAAGTGCCCACTAGAGCCCCCAAATCCCCAAATATCCTTCTAGCTCACTGTTATTATTTTGAAACTCAACAGAGTGTGCGAGATGTATGGAGCTCCAAAGTGTCCAATATAAAAATTAAAAATAAGAAGACATTATCAAAAAAAAATCCCATTAATAAATTGTGTAAAATCTGTAAAAAAAAAGTCAAATAAAAAGTGACATTATGAAAAATGACATGATAAATTAAAATATGGCATGAAATACAAGTTTTTAGGCCATATTTTAATTATGAATTTAAAACAGACTTGAAAATGGTTATTTTGAAATAAAAAGGTCCTTAATGAAATAAAAATACTCTTTTAACTCTAAAAGTCTTTTATTATGAAAATAAGAATTAGTTGAGTTTAACTAATTTAATTATTTAATTATTTCACAAATTATTGGTGAATTTATATATTGATTTTAATCACTTATTTATTAATTTAATATTTCACACTTAAGAGCTCCATACAGTTGAGATTCAAATTTCCTCTTAGCTCACTGGGATGCGGGGATGCTGTTGGGTGCTACAACAAAATTATGGAGTGTAATTAAACATAACTTTGAATTACATTTATCAGTACTATGAGTATTTTATCATAGATTTCTTTAAAGCAAATGTTGGATTGCCCTCTAGTGGCTCTAGCTCGCGCATGTGGGGATAGAAATGTGTTTACCCTGAACACACTCTCTTTCTTTCTCCCTCTCAGCCTGGCTACCTGCCCCTGCTCTCTTCGGGATGGCCATTGATACGTCATGTATCTGGTGGAGGCGCGTGTGCGGGAAGAAGTTTAGCTGCGGTTACTATGACAACACCATCTTTAGGAACCGGTTAGAAAACTTATCACTGAGAACACATGTCACATACACACGCGCAGTACGTCCACATCACAGCTGAGAGTCATTTACCTTTATTTGTCTGACCCCTGCAGGTACTTGGGCTTACAGGTGGGTTATAAGGTCATGGGCATCTTCCTACTGATGATGCTGGGGTGGAAGGTGCAGCGGACCCAGGAGTACAGTCTGGAGAAGAGGTCTGAAGGACTACTGTGACCGTGCTGAGCTTCCCTGTTGATCCAAGCCTCTCTGATTCTTAAAGCTTTGCTGTGGTGTTAAACATTTTGAAGAACAGTGTGCTGAGCAAAGCCGTGTCAGTGGGAGATAGCCACAGCCAAGACAGGCCTACACTGACCTCAATTTCTGTAGGCCCACATCTCTACCTGGTGCTTCACTGGTTGGAGTTAAGATATACATTTTCCAAAATAGAAAATGTCTGATGTTTTTGAATGCTAGCTTCTGATTGGAATTACTCAGACATTATCATCTACTCATTACATGTTAAGAGAGGACAGCTGAAACACCTCTCTTGTGTGGTACCTCACAACATTTTTCATGAATCTGAGACAGTGAAGAGAGTCTGACTGATGAGATCAAACAACAGATAAATATCTTTGTGTATTACTTGTTCCTGTAAGTTAGGGATCTGTTCAGGTTTCTATTTCCAATGGGAACATATTCTGTAACAATTAACTGTATTAGCTTAATATTTAAGTTTATTTTTTTATAGATGTTTGTCTCATACACAGAGACATCTGTGATAACTGCAATAATCATTTCATATATGATCACATATAACACTTGATTTAATTGCAATGCTAATGAATTTTCAGATATATCAAGTACATACACTGTTATTCATAAATTGAATTAACCACACACATTATGCTATATACTGGTGTGGGTATATGGTTGTTATTACAGTGGAGTGCATAAATGTTTAAGCATCACTGGCTAATAAAAAAAATATAGTAGAATTAATCAAGTCAGCGTTAAGTCATCTATTCATTTCTGTCTTTATCTATGTCTCAAAAGGCTGGCTACCCAACCCAGCAAAGTGAGCAACCCCAAATGTCCCAGGTTTACTGCCTGCCAGTTGGTTTTGGTATTTTAATTTATTACAAATTTGCACCACTAAAGTACAATATCAGCTAAAGTGGGTCCTGCATTTTTAGATAATATTGTGGCCTTATCTTCTCGAGGGGCCCTGTGTCAAAATCTAGTTTTAAAACCTTTATTATTGCAGTTTATGTTGTGATCATGTGGTGCATATTCGTAAATAAAGTTGTGTTTGATCAATTGACCGCAAACTAACTGACCCACAGAAACCCTGGGGACAAATAGTATTATTCTAGCATTAGAGTACTGGTTGGTCTCTGGATAAAAAACGAAGCTGCCATGTGTGCTCTGTGCACTAATGGAAATTTGGAGCCAACAGGTACAAATTGCACAGAGGACAGTAGGGGTTGGGGCGTCAATAGTGACCCAATAGGCCATGTATGTCTCTCTACTCTATATGGAAAATATTATGCATTCCCTGCAGTCAATAACCAGCAATATAGATAGCTAGATAGAGTACTTATCCCAACGGGAAATTACAGTATTACAACAGTCGAGTCAGAAATCACAAAACAAACAACATATGAACACTCAAAGAAGCAGATAAGAATTAAAACAAGAACTAAAATATTAACTAGAAACTGAACTAAAATTAAGAACTTGGACCATACCGTATAGTGCCTAGTAATGTTCTGTACATTATCCGTGTAAGTCTATTATATACTTTATATTGCCTCGTATTGGTATGGCAAGGTGCTTCGTTGGAATTTCATAGATAAGTATTGAAAATAACTATACAGTGAATCTATGTGTACACACAGGTATACATGTACAGGTATAGAATATACAGGTACATACTGTACGTACATACCTGTATAATCCATACTTGCACATAGCATTCATATAAACTAATAATGTCTAAATTTATATAGCACTTTTAGGTATATTAAATATATGTTGGATATTTGCCATCATACTGTGATGGATTAATATCTACCATATGTTGGATATTATGTAAATATATATTTGCTAATATTTTCCTTGTTTCAAACCACCAATTTTACACATGAAGATGAGTTTACTCATAATGGAGAGTAATACTTGTGAAAACAGTTGAATAATGTTTTCTGTGGCTTTCTAAAACTGAGAAAATAACCCTGATGATGTCACCAGTGCAATACTAAATCGCTGGAATAGTAGGCCTATAGTAAAGTGTAGTGTAAAATACTAGATTGATTGCTTTTTGCCACACACACCTGTATGTTTGATTAGTACACAAATGTGCGCCGATGTCCTTATAATTTGTGTTGAACCAAGAGAAGACGTTCTTCCAGACAGATGAAACTGGAGTCCAGCAGCACACTCTGCATGGCTGCCGCTCCCTGCTCGTCTCCTCCGACTCACATGACGTCATTTTATATCACGGCTGTCAGGTCAACGGAGAACGAGGAGAGGCCGCGCATGCGCAGAAGACCTCGGGTAAAAAAAAAAAACACCCAAAAAACACCCCAAGCGTCACGGACCGGTGCAGCAGCCGTGTTCCCATCACGAAGAGAGAGAGAGAGAGAGAGAGCGGGGCTGAACAGAAAGCAACATCACCGCCTTTTCCATCCAGCATCTTCACCAACCAACACCGAACTCGAGTGGGAACACACAAGTACACTGTCCTCCGGTGTCCAGAGTCCCCCCCTCCTCCTTCTCCTCAAAATGTCCGTGGGCAGTGACTTTGGGAACCCTTTAAGAAAATTCAAACTCGTCTTTCTGGGGGAGCAAAGTGGTAAGACGTGTTTAATTCTCCGGAGAAGTTCATTTTTGCTCGTGTGTCAAGTGAAGCCGTTGCACCTGCTGGCCAGTCAGCAAGTTCATCTTGATGAAGAAACGCACATTTAGCTAGCTAGTCTGGCGGTATGCGTCTCTTTTGAGTTGTAGGGTTTAAACTGAAGAAGGAAAAAAAAAACCGTCTTCAATGGTGAAATGTGTGTTTTCAATTTGTGAGGGTGCGGGTGAGGAGGGGAGGGTATTTTAATCAAATTACCAGCCTGTAAGGCTTCACACAATGGACTGGAGTGTGTGAATTGTAGCCTGCAGTCTCTTAAGTTTAACAGGGAAATTGCAGCGGCTCTAATAATGCTTTAATGTCCGCCTTGTGAAGCATTTAAGCTGGCTATTAGGATTTATACAGCATCAGTTGCAAATGAGTAATGCTCGGTAAATGAGACTGAATATCTGCATGTAGGGAGACTGTGTGCAGCCTCAGGTCTGATGCGGTGGATGACACAAGTTGGTAAATATTCCTGTGTGTTGAGACACACCCAGGTTGTCAGTGGCGATAAGAGAACTTGTGTGGCTGCAGTCTCTGCCCTGGAGTTGTTCCAGTCTGCCTGCTGAGGCTGGTCAAGTTTGTGGTTTTTGCATGATGACTAGTTCTATTAAATATTGTTTTCTTTTTGTGGAGACTCTCTTTTTTGTTTTTGATTTATCTGTTTTTATCAGTGCCTCCAGCCCAAGCTTCACTCACCAACACCCTCAGAAAGCCTTCTCCTTTTCTGAGGCTTCAGTGTTTTCCACAAGATTACACTGAGCTGGCTGAGACACGGTTTGAATCTTTAGGTTTACTTTGTCTTTTGAACAGGGCAGGTCTGTTTGTGGGCTAATTCAAAGGTCTTGAGCAGCCAAATGAACCACATTAGTCATGGTTCAGTCCTTCAGTGGGTCCTATTGATCATCCGGTATAGTGGTGTCATGCAGTACATAGTATATTGTTCCATTTACAACAGTGTAGCATACTTATCTAAATAATATGTTCTCTAATATCTGTACATCCAACAATTGGCTCTATGGTTATAGAGGGATTATCACTGAACACTGAGATGCCTTAACTAAACTTAAAGAAATCCTGAGAATGCATACTGACAACTGATGATGTCCTGCCGTGCTCGTGGTTCAGACTACTGCTGAAACAATTAGTTGATTCATCGATTAGTTGATCAACAAGAAATCAATCGCTAAACTATTTTGATAATTGATTAATCATCATGGTTCCAGCTTCGCTAATGAGCGGATTTGCTGCTTTTCTCTGTTTTATATCATTGCAAACTGCATATATTTGGGTTTTAGATTATTTGGGTTTTAGATTGCAGCCCTAGTAAGATGGATTTCAGTGCATTGAGGGATTTGTTTTGCATTAAAAGGTTATTAATATGATGCTTCAGATTACTCTTTGTAACCTGTAAAAATTGACACTTCCCCCTCTATCTTTCTCAGTGATTTCTTCTCTAAATGAAAGTAAATTAGTATGTAATGTGCAGCCTCAGTACGGTATGTATATAATATGCAAACATAGGCCTGTTGGTTGGCTTTACTCTTGGGCAGTTTTATGATATTAAGTGCCAAGCAACAAGCCAAAGGGGATTTGGCTGCACAAACATAATATCAGGGAGTGTGCTGTATTCACCAGAACACAAAGCTGTATGAATGTTTTGACATTATTAATAATGGCTAAACTTGGGCGATAGAGAGAGAAAGACAAAATCAATTGATTGTTGCACTATTTTTGAGTGTGTGTGTGTACTATGTAAAGCTTTATTTCAAGCTCATTTACCAAGATTCATCTCTCTTTATTATCATTTACATGCTGAATGAGCAACTGGTAGTAATATAATATGCAGAGGTCTTCAGGTTAGACAAAGGTTTGTGGTGCTTTTTAGGTTTGCTGCAGCCCCCCTTCTTCTCAGTGAAAGTATTTAACTTGTTCATCAGTTTCACTGTGTAGTATGTTTTTTATGCACTGAGAGTTTGTCAGCAATACAGGAAATGTGGTGGACTCTGTGGTCTGTAAAATCTAGAATAATTATAGACGTGTGCGACATACAGCATAGGAACGTAAATTAGTTGTAAATGATGAGTGGGCCTGAATTATTAATGAGGAACATTTCTCATCAGTGAATCATTTGTCAGAATACGCAATGTGGGTCAGTTAGTAATTAAATTCCATAATGGTGCAACTTTCTATTTGTCTTTGTTATAGCTCGCACTCATTGCTCATTAAAATCTGGTCTTAAAAGATTCCTTTGTGGGGTGTTTTTTCACGGGCAAATAACACTGATAAGAGGACATAGTGTGTTTCTGTCAGTCTGTCTGTCCTACTGAGACATATTTTTTGCCACACATACTAAAGAATTGCAGAGTGTCTTTGTTTATTACTCTCGATAGGTAACACAGGATCACAGAATCAGCATTTCCCATAATTACTGCTGACATCGCCACTGCATGGTAATTATGGTAACTGGCTGTAAAGTTTTATCAGCAAGATAAACCTTTGGACTAATGTAATCTTGGAGGTTTGAAGCGTTTTAGAAAATAAGATGCTGTGTTTGGCCTCATTCTGTGGCGCCTTTGGTAAAATGGCTATGATCGTTGAACTCTTAAGCCACTGGAGACAGGTCTGCAGGGACGGATCCCAGCCAGTCTGGAGGAGTGAAGTCTTTGCCTGTTATCAGTGCGAGGGGACTTTATTTGTCAACCAGTGCTCATCCAGACAGCGGCAGCGCCAGCCTCGTGTTTGATTGGATCGTCTCCGGTGGAGCTGTGTCTCTCTGACATGTCTGCTATAATTGCAGCTGGTGCCCAGGCGTGCGTGAATCCCTATCTACCACTATCATTTATTAATGTACACGACTGGACTAAAGTGTGTCAGGAACAGGGATGAGTACTGAGGCTGCGGCGAAAAGACCACTTGTTTTTTCTGGGTTGATAGTTCCTGTGTACAGTGAAGGCCCATAATGGTGGAAGTGTCTCAAAAATGTGTCTATAAAGGGAAAGCTGGCATGATGTTCTGTTTTTCATAAAAGAATCAGCTAACATCAGAAAGGTGGGGGCTCTATATTAAGTGGGTGGAAGCAGGCAGAATGTTAAATGAGCTGTCAGGAAGTCTGTCCTCCTGCATACTTCTTTGGGTGTTTTCTACACTGCCTGTACAAAGGAGGCTGGCTAAAGATTTCCTTGACAAAGCTGAAGGCCTTAAGCAGGCCAATCAGCTGTTTCCAAGTCTGTGTGCCCACGCTCCTGGTGGAAACAGCATTTTACAAGCGCCAGCCTCAGTGCAATCAACCACGTCATTGTTAGAACACCTCAGATTACTGCCCTGCATTTATTGGGTCATAGATTTTTTGCCATAGGCAAGTTTTCAAAGGAGCAATACTGCCTGGTATTTTGTAAAAACTAATTGTTTGGAGGTAATCCCCTGCTGCATGCTTCATTTCACCTTAGAAACAGTTGGGAATACATTTGGTAGATGCATCCGCATGGCTGCCACGAGATTTTGCTCACTGAATCAAAATGCCATCTTCCATCTTTCACTGCACAGAGATTGCCGTCGCACAAACTAGAGCTGGCTTCAAAATACTGCTGAATCACCGGGCCAGTATGCTTCAAAGTAGGGTTTGGTTGGTTGTCTAATGCATCAATCACTGTGTCTCCAGGGAACAGCTTTCTTAGCAAATGAAACTGAGTTTTGGCTTGCCCGGGCAGGCAGGCAGCCGACACATTTCCTCACTGAAACCACAGATGCAGATAGATACTACATATTTACACACACATGCACACATCAATAAGAAACAGCCTTTTATACAGAAATTGTACAATAAGCAGAGGGAAGTGTAGAAATACTGTACAAACAAAGGCCAAGTCATAATTCTCTCTGGATTGGTATACACCAATAAAGACTGGAATGTGATTTTCCAACCATTTTGCATACAGTACAGCAATATGTAAGGCTTTGGCTCAGTATTGGCAAGTATGATTTGAAACTGACTTCCGGGACTTGATGTGTAGATAATGTATGTGGAGCCTGTATGTGCAGTCATTTCCTCACAGAAACTGAGACAAATATTCAACGAGGAGAATGTCTTGCTGGTGTGAATCAGAGGAGGGTGGAGATGAAATGTGTTGAGAACACTGCTGTGATTAGTAGGTTAGTTTGTTTTATTTGTTTAGTCTTTTCTGTTCCAGCTCCTTGGAACTCTATGCAACAACTTAGGAAAATGACAAAGAATAATTTCTTTGTAACACAGGCTATTAAGTAGTCATCTATATTCATCATAAAGACACAGAACAAAGTATAATATTTGTGTGACAATTTGAAGATTGAAGTGCATGTTTGAAAGAACATTTGAGTAACTGAGCAGATTAATTTTTTCACTGCTGCAGTACCACGCTAGGTTTAGGAAATGATCAACAAATGATCCACATGAGCTTGGTTTGGTACTGTATAGTAAATGAACCAGGATAATATGATGCCACACCCAAGAAACAATACATTTCAGCAGAATTGCCGTTGGGCTCTGGAATTTCTAGAAAACCCCCAAACCACACTATCCTTTTCTTGTTGTGCAAAAGCATGTAATGCTGTGTATAGAGCCTCGTGTGTGAAGGGTGGAGCAGGTGAGTTCAGTCGGCTGGTTAGAGCAGAGTGGGGACAGGTCACAGGGCTTGACTGGTCAGCTCTCTGGTGCTGTTGATCTCCCGTTCTTCTGCTGAACCTCACCAGCTCCTCTTCAGCATTTTTTTGACTGGAACAGTCATTAAGTGAAAGGATGCTCCTGATAAATTCATACAGGTTTGAATCTCAATTATATCTTGATAATATCTGCTCTTTTGAGGGGCCTAGCTGTCCCAACATCCTCACATCCCACTGAAACTGAACCCTGAAGTGTGGCACAGCTGTCGATATTGACTTGAAGATTGAAGTCTGTGGGAGTCCAGCCTATGTTTCCTGAGCAGCAGCTCTGCATTGATAATCTAGCTGCATCTAAAGATAACTGATCATCTCTTTCATTTCACATCCCATTGCGCCTTCCCGGCAAATGTTCTTCTTCTCTGATGGACTGGGGGAAACGACTCCCTGACAGCTTTGATCTGCTATTGATCGGCTCAGCTGCCCTTTAATGGGTGTAATTGATCAAAAGGTATCAATCCCAGCAACTTGCCAGGCTAGTCCCTCCAACCATGGCTTTGGGGCAAGAACACGTCTTGGAGCATGTGTGTTCTTTTCTTAGCCCGGCGCACTTTTTTTTTTTTATATACTTAAGAGTGGAACCGCCTTACCTTATTTTTAACCGTGCTAGAGGCATGGCTCTATGGATGGCAATGTCGCTCTGTCGGTCGTTCCACCACTTTGGTCCAGACTGAAATATCTTAACAACTATTGGATGGATTGCCATGACTTTTTGCACAGACATTCATAGTCAACAGAAGATGAATCCTAATAACTTTGGTTATTCCCTGACTATTCTTTTAGCGCCACAAGCAGGTCATAGTTTTTACTTATCCTGTGAAATATGGCAACACATTTTTCAAGACATTCCCGCTCCCCAGAGGATGAATCCCAGTGACTTTGGTGATCCCCTGATGAATTTTAATAACTTTGATGAACCCACTTTTCATCTAGTGCCATTGTCAGGTCAAAAATGTGTCCAGTACTTTGGTGTATGACTAAATACCTGCAAAACTAATGACATTCATCAGCATCAGCTGTAATTTGTGTTTATTGCTAAGTAGCAAATGTTAGCATGCTAACATGCTAAACTATGATTGTGAACATGGCAGAGAACAAGGTGCAGAACAAGGTGCATGATTCTAATGCGACACATTTCTCAGTGCATATTGCACATCCCTGAAGATGCTTAGAAAAACTGAGGAGCCTAAAAATAGTATTGATGACTGTAGTTTTGTTTTTTTAAAATGAACTGCAACATTTTCTGACTTACTCAGAGGTGCTTTCAGTCCTGCAGGAGCTGGTCTGCAGCCGAGGAATACCAAGCAGAGTGACGGTAGCTCTATACATATGCTGCACAGCTGAGTGGGCGTGTTCCTAAAGCCCCATGGGAAAGCACAGCCTCACTTATACACTCTGCTCTAAATAATACAGGATTGCAAATCTGTCTGCTGCCCATGCAGTGATGTAGAGAAACTGTCTCATTCAGTTCCACCCACCTGTGTGCCAGTGAAAAGATGGAAGCAATATCTGACGACACAGTTTTATAGAGCGCAAGAATAAAATAGCGAGAGTGGGTGCGGGTCTTAGTACAAATGTAACTTCGTCCTGCTTTCTTAGAATAAATGTTAAAGAAAAACTTCAAGAATAGATTCAGGAACTTTTAAAGTACCTCACATCATTCAGCTGGAGAGACTATTTGCAGACCATTCTCTCTAAATTGTGTGTCTTAGAAATAGATTGGGCTCTTGCTTAATGTGAGATCTTTCGAAGGAGAGAGACAGAGAATACCATTTAAACATAATCCCAGTTGCTCAAACAGAACGGCTTTGTGAATGAAATCCCCGCTGTGGAGGAAG
This sequence comes from Siniperca chuatsi, assembly GCF_020085105.1. Classification (NCBI taxonomy): domain Eukaryota; kingdom Metazoa; phylum Chordata; class Actinopteri; order Centrarchiformes; family Sinipercidae; genus Siniperca; species Siniperca chuatsi. Next base: position 25,805,367 of record NC_058047.1, on the reverse strand, counting down.
GCTGTCATTTACCCAGCATGGGATGTGACACTTCACTGAGTTCAGCAGGTCTCCATCAGTGTTTACCCTTTCCCCAGCTCCCCAGATGAGCCCTCATCATGGGGCTGCTTTAGCCTGAATGCTGCCTTAAAATGGTACAGTGTTCAAAGGGTTTTTATTTATTGATGAGTTCTGTCATTTTTTAAAATGATGTTAGTTCATGTTTTTAATTAGCACTGTTATATACAGTAGATATGACTGTCAGAGTATATTGTCTCATTGAGATGCCAGTGTGAGCACCATTCAGAAGGTCCTGCTGGGATTTATGGTGTGGAGGGAAGCTGAACATTCTTCACTCCAGTTTAACATAGGTTTTAATGTTTTATCTAACGCAGTGGACAAAGAAGTGAATCACTACCAGTTGACTTGCAGAGAAACAGGTGGCAGAGATGCCATGGGGCTGCAGCAGTGTAGGACCACTCATGTCATTGTATTCAGTCAGTGACAGCTATTTTTGATTCACACATTAGTTTTTGTTCTTTATAATCAGATGCTGAGTATTTCTGTCTTTCCACAGCCCCTTATAGTGCATCCTTTGAAGGTCAGGAAGGCATCTCCAGGCCCTGTTTGAATCTTTTTGTCTATTTTTATTCCTGGAACCTGAATGATTCTTTAGAAGCTGATGTCTGTTTAGATGAGTACTTTGTCCCACACACACTCCTGTAGCTGTGGGATAGTAAGGTCTTGGAGCAAAGGCAAGCCTTGATCCCAAACACAATGGTTACAATGCTTGTTTTGTTTCTGCTGTGGAACAAGGATCTAAAGGTAAACAGGCTAGAATTTCACAGTGTGAGATCAGCCTTGAGTCAGCATTTCTTTTCTGGGCCCATCATGACTGTTCGATCCAAATATCAAAACTATATTTAGTTATAGACTGGTTCCATGCCAATGTACAAATGTGTTGCAGCTTTTCGGTAAAACTAGATTAGGCTAGTCTGTCATTATGACCATATAAATTACAGGGATATTTACATGTGTAATTGAATTGTTTGGTTTATATAAATAAAAAATTAGCATTTTGTGTGTTTCTCAAAGGGTCATAATTAGAAGCATAGGCCTGTTGCACACATGTGGAAACAAACCTTTAAGAGCATTAATAAGATTGAGATTTGAGAGTGAAGGTAGCAGGTGCACTTCTTTAGCAGTGGAGGGACCCTTTTGTTAACGTGTGAGGCATGGACTGTGAGTGTAGTGAAAAACTCATGGTCTTGTCTTATTACGAAGCCAGATGCTGTTTGACCAAATTTTGATGAAGTTGTTTTCTTAATTAGAATTTAAAATAATTCTTTGTGCCTATGTGGTGCATTTAAGCAAAAGCTGAGGCCAAATCAGTCTGACCCACTGGTTTCATGATGCACTCAGAAGCAAAATATTTGTTGGCTCTGGCTGTTTGCTAGGGTCAAGAAAACAGGCTTGAAGACTCCTTTGGGATGCCCTTGTTGCCGTGAGAAGTTGAAGGCCTAAATGTTCTGTTGCTGGGTTTGTTTTTAAATCTTTCAGCCTTCTAGTGTTAAAAAAATGATGACGTAAAGTGTATTTGATATGGCAACTGCAGATGTGTCAGGATGGAAAGTGTGTTGTACAAACATCAGAAAAAGCAAAAGTGCCTAGTACTCCTACTAGAAGATTAAATGGCTTAGCTGCACATGGTGCTTTGCTACACATGGACTCATTCTTACTATTAACTGGCACAGTCAATACTGGTTTAAACAAGCTTGATTCACAGTACAATCAATTCAGTTCAGAAGAAATTATTCTAGTGAGGAATTGATTAACTGAATCTAACCTCATTGTTACCACTACTGCACTTTGGTCAATATTAGCCAAATATAATCCTGTGCTGCCCCTTGTTATTACTTTTAATAGCAAAGGAAATTGCACCTTATGAATACCGGGATAATGAAATTTCAGTTAATTAACAGGAGACAAAGGGTGTAAATTATTACAGTCAGTTCCATTTGTCACAGTCCAGTGTTTGTCACTGAACAAAATACCAGCAACATTCTGTAAGATGAGAGCTCTCAGTCTTTTTCCTCTTGTGTTAGCTGAAAACTAACCAAACTGCACAGATTTGTCAGGACATCCAGTAATCAGGTCTGCAGACAATTTACTCTGATGCCCAGACATAGCTACAGGGTACTTTTTGTTTTAAATTGTTCATCCTATACTACCTTGGAAGTCTATTTTAGTTGTGCAATAGTCGGGCTATACTGTATTCTTAAATTTTTAGAATATTCTCAGACTTCTTAAAGTGAGGGTCAACATTTATAGCAGTTCTCTATACTATTGCAGACTGCATTATTGATGCACAATTTATTGGTGTTCCATACATACAACTTAAAAAAATTAATAATGTGTTGCTAGTATAAAAAGAAACATGTGTTTCCATGTGAGTCATTTAGAATATACTCCTGTTGAGTATGTTGTTGCAACCTAATTTACTACAAAAAACTTCATTTGTCAGTGTTTAATTAGCAGAATGGACTTAATGATTCTGTGCACCAAATAGATTTATGCATTATTTAGTTCACTGGGTACCCAGTGTCACTCCTGAGGGGAATATGGAAACAGTCAGAGCTGGAAATATGATGTGTGGTCCAAATTGAAGAATTTCTTTCTTTAAAATGAATTAAGGTAATTGGATGTATTTATTGTATCAATATTTAAGTAAGAGGCATTGGTCTCTGGTGTAGACAACTTGACAATAGATAATCTGAATAGAGAGACTAAAACCATTAAAGTTTAGCCCTGTTCAGAATAAGCTGCCCCTTGGACAGCACACATAGAATGTAGGACACTGAAAATATACAAGGATTGTAATAAGGGGAGCATAGGATGTTTGATTAAGGTTTTAGATGGCATTATAACTATCTTGATTGTATAAGAAGTAATAACTTTTACTTGTTAATTGTTATTTTCAAGATTTGGATATTTCATAACAGCCAATATCTCTAGTAGCATTGTGCTGGTTTACAGCCCAGCTACAGTGTTAAGTGTTCTGATTGTTGGCCATGTGGGAGAAAAGTACTGTAGCACTCTCTAAAGTCTCTGCTGCTTGGGCAAGTAGAAGCTGTGTTATTATTCCAGATGAATTTGTAAACAGTTGGTCTGGGGTTAGGAGAAATAAGGTTGATCACAGGGAAATTGTTGGCCAAGTTGGCCACCCAGATTGTGACCTATACCATCTTGTGATCAATTTAATTGGTAAATGGTAACCTGAACAATAATCACACTTATTAAATGTTTTGTATTTGCTGTGTGTATTTTCTTCCTATTTAACTGAGGCCATGGATGATGAGAGATCATATTCAGCAGTGTGTATTGAACACTTTCAACACCTGTTAATTGCATATTTGCAGCCAGTTTTATACATTTGTTTAGTTAACCTCACTACTGCTGATTTGAGCTGAGTGTATAATGTAATTCAGATTTTTATCTGCTGTATTCAACACTGTGAACATGAGTATTTCTGATTAGAAGTAGCACAACATACTATATGTCTGGACAACTAGAAATGAAAGCAGTGTCCTCTTTCTCTGAGAGGACGCTGTTTTCATTTTTCCAGCCTCCAGCTGCCCTCTGCCTCGTGAGAATGGAATCAAATTTAAACATTAAAACATCACGTTTGTCCGTCTGACGCCCTCTGGCCTCAAACAGTAGACATATGACTTCTATCTCCTTTACCAAGGCAATCACAAACACCAAAAAAGTCATATATTTTAACACTGGTGTGCTCTTACTATGTATGTATTTGTGCGTGTGTGTGGCTATTGCTTTTAGTAACATCAAATGCCTCATTAGACTGCATAAGAGCTGAAATGGCTTTCTGAGTGCTTTATGTGTGCATGGGAGACTCAGCCTTTGTTGAGTTTGAAAGCATGTTCATCCATTATTCAGAGGTATTGGTAAATGGACGTGTCCTGGTAAGAGTTCATGTTGCAAATTTTTTGCAGGTGCAGTCCATGTGACACACATTGTAAAAGCAGTCAATGCTGCATAGATTGTGGCATGTAGCCAGACAGGAGAGAGAGTCTCTAAAACGACTCAAGAAATAAATACATAGATCCTTTGAAATCCATAACTTCCTTGGTTCATTCATTGGTTGTCAGCAGTGATAGCAGCTCTGTAAGGCTGTGGCACAGTAGTGCTTTGAGCTAAATGCTAATGGGAATGTCATTTCGCAAGTATTTGGTCATAAACCAAAGTATTAGACAAATAAAACATTTCATCAGATGCTGATGGCAGATGGCAATCCAGCCAACATTTCACTAAAAAACACAAATGTCAACCTCATGGTGGCTTTAGAGGAAAAGTCAGGGGATCACCAAAGTTAATAAAGATCCATCGTCTGGGAACCATGAATGTCTGTACACAATTTCATAGCAGTCCATCCAGTAGTTGTTGAGATATTTCAGCCTGGACCAAAGTGGTGGACCGACAGACAGACAGACTAACATTGCCAACCCTAGAGACATGCCACCAGCATGGCTAAAAATGGAGGCTCTGGTCAGTGATATATTGGTAGAAACCATTTCTATGTTTGTGTTAGCTCTGCCGTAATAATTACTGGAAGACTTTTGACTTCTGTCTGTCCTAATGCTTAGCTGATATGTAATGCTTTGATTGCCATGTCATCTAAGCCAGAAAGTTTCACTAGCATAAAACAGAGTGAAGCTAGTAGGACAGTACACAGTTGAGGGACAGCGCCTGTTATTTGCCATTTAGCAGTTTAATTGTACCGGTCTGATGTGTAACGCCAGTGGATCTTAACCACTTTTTTACTTTTTTTCTTGATGCTGCCTTAATATGGCACTCAACTTAAAGTGGATTCTCCTTGTGAACATGGGTAGAAACAACACAGCTTGAAGGGTCTATGTCTCCAGACCTCTGCAGGCTTTACAAAACTTTGGTCAGCATTGTTACATCCATATGAACTGTTTTTCAACTATGTCTATGTAGCCTGCTTTCCTATAACATATATAGTAACATGTTGGTGACCATTTTTCATGTTAAATTTAATAAAGGTGGTTCTGTCTTGTTTTAAACTGACGTATAACATGCCTGGTACACACACGGGTGTTTTCAATTCTGGCTGATTAGACCTCGGCTAAAGTTGTGGGTGGGCGGAGCTATGCTGGAAGTTACATGACATCACCAAATTTTCTGGTGTAAGGTGTAAGCTGTCCTACCCTAACAGGTGCAGGGAGATGTCAATCAAGCACAGTACACAGTGTGCACTCACTGTACACACCCACACAGCCCTGAGGAGAGGTTTAATCAGACAAATTAAGTGAAAACACCTGTGTGGATGGACCAGAGCTTTATGATTTAAATGTGTTCTTTATCAAACTTGACACATGAAAATATGCTGAAAGGCCTTTGTAACAATGTTTATACTGTATGTGCTGTAACATTGCGACAGATGGTTAAAAAACGTGACCTTATTAACCAAATGTAGCCTGATTTTAGCTTAAACTATCTAATTTAACTGACGATATTTGATTTTCAACTAAAATCACAGTGTTATAAATAGTACTATACTATAAATAGTGCTCACTCAGGTTTTACCCGGAGAAGTTACTCTATAGGTTAAAGATTTGTGCTGTGTCCCAATTCCATACTGCAGACTAACTGCATACAGCATATAGTAAATCTATATACACTGACTAATCTTCCAACAGTATACAGTTTTTGTAGTTAGTTTATACACAAAATCAACATACATTACCTGTTTAATACCAACCAGGAAATTAACCAAATGCGACTTTAGAATGCTGCCAATTAAACTTCTCAAAAACAAAGTAAAGTGTTTGTCTAAAGATTTAACAGTTTATTTTATTGTATTTCAAGATCTTTCTGTTGCTGTCTCACCACAATTTTTAATTTATGAGTAACTCCTACATTTCTTTTGTGCATTGCATTGTGGGACAAGAGTGTGTCAACATCAACAGCGCACTCAAAAATCAAGCCTTTTTTTTTATCATGCTTTACTGCCTCATAAGTACACCTAACATGGTAGCGTGGTAAAAAGCAGATCCACTCATTTATAACCATGCAGGAGAGAGCAAGGCTTAACAAAAACTGGCCACAGTAATTTCATTATTCTAACTGCTTACAATGTCATGAAACATGGAAGTTACAAACAAAGAGGCTGGATGTCACAATTTACTTCCAGATAGACAACAGATGGATAGTTCTACTTTTTATTCACAAAAACACATAACAGTAAAGCACATAGCTGTAACTTATTCGAACCAGTTTGTTTGCTTCACACATAATTACCTCCGCCAAGGAGGTTATATTTTCGATGCCGTTTGTCTGTCAAAATGAACCGAATTCATCGCACATGTGCGAACCCGTCGTAATTAAAGTGACTAAACATACCACAAAACATCACTGTACAAAAAAATGCAGCAGGTATGTAAGAAATAAGCAATCAGGGATGTGATTTTTCCAGATTAATCCGACCTGAAAATGTGACCCATGTGAATCATGCAGATCCGTAAAGAAATATTTTCTGGTCGCGCTAGCCTCTCTGTCCTCTCCTCTGCGTGTTTGACCAAGGGCGGGGCTCAGCGCCTACACACGCATGCGTGCACACACACACGCACAGCAGAGCAGAGAGGCCGCGGTGGAGACAACTCAAGTAAAAAGTAGAAAAGCGATATTTATATATATGAGGTATATCCTGGGACACAACAGTTTTTAGACCTTTATTACATCTTCAAATGAGTGGTGTGGCTTTAGGTGAAGTAAACTATGACGTGATGCTGATTCTGTCTGTGGACTATCCCTTGAGCAAGGCACCTTACCCTGGAATTTGTGTCAACCAGAGTTGTTTTTTCTAATGCAGTATTTTGTCAACTAGAAAGTTTCATTGCAGAAGATTTTTCACTGCTCTAAAGGTGGCAGTTCCTTTTTGATTTGTTAATGCGTGTGTAATTCGTTAACTTAGACTGAAGGAAATTCATTGGAGGCCATCTGCTGTTTGGCTTTCTCCTGTTGGGTTCTGTATGCCAGCTGCTGTGATTATGAATAAACAAGTACACAGATGCAAGAGTCCATATCTCTCCCACTGTTCTGTATCTTCTCCAGGTCTCTGTGCTCTCCTTCCTCAGCAAGGACAATCATACCTAACCACTCATTTTTCTCTGTTCCTTCATTCATTGCTAAATATTAGATATCTACCTCTCTCAAGTGTGCAAAGCTGTCATCCCAGTGTCGTGCGAAGGCAAGGCATGACACGCACTGTTTTATTTTTATCCATCTCCTTGTGAGTGGGAGTTGGGCCCATGCAGAAAACACTGCCATGCTATGATTGGCTGCCAAGTCCTCAAGGGTATTCCATGATGCCCTCCGCCAAGTGACCAGCAGTGGATTTACCTGGCTGCTTGGCACATAACTTCAGGGCTGGATGGACAACTTTATTATTCTGCTTTATAGAGCTCAGCAAGAAGTGGTAATTGGAAGTTTATTATACTGTGTGTGTGTGTGTGTGTGTGTGTGCGCGCGTGCGTGTGTGCATTGTCTGGTCCATAGATTAATAGCAAGGACTGCAAATGTACTTACAAGCTTTTACTAAACAACAACATAAGTAGGTAGGTATAAGTCTCTTTCTCTCTCTCTCACTGTGTTTCAGTGCAGAGCATGTGCGATTGTCAGTAGACCGCACAATGAGGGGTAGAGCAAGAGGAGATTGTCCAATAGTTAATCGATTGCAGATGGCGTTAATATATTGGGGTGCTTGACCAAGTAAAGTCTATGTGTGGAAAACACCACCTCCAGCTCCTCTAGCTCCCCTTTTTGGACCCAACTCCTTCACCGTGAAGCCGGAAGCAATGCTAGTTTTGCTTTCAGCCATGCTTGTTGTTGCTGTGCATAACAGTACAACATCATTATGTCAACAAGTTGGAATGTTACCATTATCATGATATGATTTTTGAAAATCATATTAATAATTATACTGGTATTATCTTGAACGATATGATATGGCACACGCCTATTGCACACATACACTATATACTGTGCATGTTCTGATAATGCTGAAAAAGACTAAGGTCTTGATTTTGTCATTAAAAAGAGTTTTTCTGTTTCTAAGGGCACTCTTTCTAATCACATTCATTGAATACAATTATCTACAGTTCTTGTGATACCTTGTAGGGATTTATCAATTTTGTTCTAGCATATTTGGTTCACATTTGTTTTTTACTCACTGTGATTGTTTAGGTGTAGAGGTGAGAGAATCCTTAAGTAACTAATTTTATGGATACGTAGTTCACAAATGGCAGGAGGGAGGCAGAGCCTAATTTGAGCCCAACTGTGTTGGGCCTTTAACATGCTGTAAAATTGCATTTTGAGCTCTTAAGAGATGCCTTGATGAGGTGTCTGCTGACTGTGCTCAGCGGAGTTCTGGTGGTGAAAGTGCAGGTTGTGCAGCAGCAGGTGCTCAGTTCTCTCTGTTAATTGGCCCTCATGTTGCTAACTCACTCTAAAAAGTCTTTGAAGCAACAGACCAAGTAGAGACTTAATTTAAAAATCAAGGCTATAATTGGAAACCCACTATGCAGGAATCCCCTATCTGTGTTAATAGTATTAAGATGTCTATGAGGTGACTACATAATTGATAGCTTACTCAGTGTGGTTGTATATCATCAACAGGGATAGTGTGTAGAGACGTGCATTGAGGGTCTGAATAATACGAACTGTTTTCCGTTGACAGTCTAGTTTAAGAACATAGTAAAGTAAGTCAGTAAGTTTTATTTATATAGTAACCTGGAATGTATTTAAAGGGGGAGTACTCCTCAGCCTGCAAAACAGTTGTATAATGTCTTGTGTAGGTCTGGAAGAAGCTTTCTAAAGTCTGAGAAAATAACCCTGACAATGTCATCAGTGTCATCTTGAATAAAGTGGCGGTCACACCACAAAGTGACATTTGCGCATCCATGTGAAATACTCACAGGGCTAATTGGTGAACTGCTGTAGCTGGCGAGCTAACTTGCTAACCGGCCCGGCCAGGCTAGCGCAAGTCAGTTACAGCTCACTATTTTCTCTCTACTGTTCTGTTTACTTCCCCCTGCATTTTATTCACCATTGCACACCATTTCGTTCAATGAAGGGAAAATATAGCTCTCCAAATTAACAAGCTTGCAAGTGGTTAGTTAACACATTTGTTAGCTCGATCGCTAACACCGATTATTCAAAAGATGTATTTATATCATCTACTCCTGTCTCATAACTGTCTACAAACCATTGCTCTTTTGTGGAACAGTTTTTACTCCGACACAGAGGGTCAAATAAAAGTGGATGATGCAACACAGCAAATAACCCACGATCCTCCATTTCGGGCTCTCCGTCCCCTCAAATCTCAGCACTGTCAAGATGGCTTGCTATTGTTCTGTGGCACTGGACAGCTGAATCTCTTTGGCACAGGACAGCGGAGTCTCTGTGGTGCTGGGCAGCAGGACCGCCATGATGCTGGGCAGCCGCAGGTATTGGGAGCCACGGCAACCACGCCATCTTCTGTGGCCTCCATAAGACCCAGAGAAAATGGCCAGGCAGATTCCCTCGAAAGATAACTGCTGGATGTCTGGGTGGCTCCTTAAACAGTTCATTGAAGGTACGAACAATTCAAGGCAGGCAGGTGCTGGGCTCGGTCGGCTCAGGACAAGCAGGTGGCGGGCTAGGTCGGCTCAGGACAAGCAGGTGGTGGGCTAGGTCGGCTCAGGACAAGCAGGTGGTGGGCTAGGTAGGCTCAGGACATGCAGGTGGCGGGCTAGGTAGGCTCAGGACATGCAGGTGGTGGGCTAGGTAGGCTCAGGACATGCAGGTGGTGGGCTAGCCAGCTCAGCGCAAGCAGGTGGCGGGCTAGCCAGCTCAGGACAGGCAGTTGGCCTGAAGGATAGCATGCGGGTGGCTAGTATGCTGAGGGCTGGGAACCTGGGACAGGTTTGTGGGTGCTGAGGAACTCCGTGGCTCACGCAGGTATGGAGTTCCTCAGCCAAGACTTTGCAGACACTTTCTGGCATTCCTGAGAGAGAACTGTCTCTCTATGAAAGTCATTGATGGACTTCCTCCAGATGTTAAGGCAGAAATGCCAGGCAACAGGGAAAAGACACAAACGCAGATAAACTAGGCAGAGTAGTTGCAGTTCAATGATATTTAATGAGAGTCAAAACTGAAAACAGTGGTGATGAGGCAGGCAGAGATTTTTTTAGCTTTATTTATTTTATTTTTTATTTTTTATTTTTTGAACAGTCTCATCAGATGGTGTTGTCTATTTCTATGCCAGCATGTGGACATGTGGAATCACTGCAGGTCTAAATGGAAGATGAGGTTGTCAAGTTCACATACAGTGCTGCAGTAGGATGTTAAAGATTTAAATGCCTTATGTAACCTCAGGAATTCATCCTCTCTAACCCCTACTGCAGCTACGTAACAGAAAAGAATAACTCCTCCAAAATGACCACAGCCATTTGAGTAAAGCTACTATATGTAAAAACGAACATGCCCGTGACCAGAAGTGACCAAAAATCACAACAAAATTTTGCCACTGTTCCAAGACACTATAATGTAGGCTTGTAGCAAAAGCAAGTGAAATTGAAAATCAATCATTTTGTTAAAGGCAGGGCTCTTAATTGGGAAATTATCAAGAAATCACAACAAACAATGCAGCGTCCCACCCCTCCACAGTCCAGACAGTCACTAATTAAGGTAAAACAAGCGGAGCACATTAGCATATTCATTTGGAGGTCCCCCTTTGAGTCCAGTAGCAGATCAGGACTTGAATGAGCTGTTCTTAAAACAAGCCCACTGGATCTTTATTAACAGGCGCAGGTTGGACGGTGGACAGCTTTCTCCTGTTATTAAGGTAGCCATTTGCACAATTGGAACTTGTACACTTTATCCACTCCAATTAGAGTGTGACGGTAATCAGTAGGTGCCAGACACTGAAGAAAAAGCTACATTGAATAGCCTAAATGTCAAGATGAGACATTTGCACAGATGGCCTGGAATCTGTGGAAGAATTCATCAAACACAAAACTAGGTGCTAACAATAAATGTTGCATCCTTGCTTTCACACCGAAGGGAATATGTACCATCCTGTACGTTATGTACCTAGTTTAATACCAAACCAGTCGACCTTTTCTATCTAGCTGTCTCATATTTGCGATAAGTACTCACTGAACCTCTTCATGTGGATTACATGACAAAAACAATTTCATTAAAAAGATGGCATTGGTCAGTTTTTACATTTGTTTCTCATTACATGATTAGTTTTGCTTAAGGTTTGTTATTGGCCTGTAGCCAGGCGGTATAAATTATAGCTTAACTTCTTGTAGTTCAATGTTGCCCTTCCTTTTGAAATTTAATAAGCCACAGTTTTCTCTGTAAACCAACTGCCCTGTGAGAACACACCTCTGTGATGACCTGAATGAAAAGAGGTTATTGCTATGTTATCTCTGCCTTTGCTTTGGATTTTACTTTTAATCATTTGAATCCCATCGTAATCTCTAAAACAGTGTTCAGTGTTAATGGCTGAAGAGCATGAAAAGCTTATGAGGGGGAAATGTTCAGAAATGCAGAGCTAATTCTGAAATGTTATCAAAAATTTGCCTTGTTAATCATTTCTTTTTGGCCTAACAGAAAATACACTAAATTATTGCAGCCATGAGCGTAACTAAGCTTCCTGCTTCCACCCCAGTAATTAAATTCACACAAACAGACCTGGAGTTATATCTGAAGATATTGACAAAAATTGAATACCGCACTCAGTTCAGCCTTTTAAGATTACAAGAATACCGTAGTTTGGATCAGGACATTAAGGGACATGTTAATGTTTCACTGTAGTGCTTTGGTGTTATGTAATTCAGTGTGTATCAATGTGCATCATTATACTGTTTTATACATACATCTAAGCAAAATCAAAGGCTCTGGGGAAGAATTTTGGTCTCTCTTCAGATTTTGTTCATACTGCACTCTCCCAGGTACTACTTGAGTTAGAGGAAGAAATAAGGACGTGCTGTCTGTCCCTGAGTTTTGAAGCTTTCAGCAGTGACTGAGAGGCACAGAGAGTGCTGTGTGACTTTGCTTAGTGGTTGAGGAGGATGAGTCAGCAGAGAGGACACTGGATCAGACTCTCCATCCTAAAGTTCTGCTCTCTCATAATCATTGATGTGAAGGCATGCTGTGCCGAACAAATATTCAAGGTGAAAAATAGTAACTAAACCACATACTGTAAAGTCAATAGTGTATTGTAACAGTGTAGGGCTGCAACAATTGATGATTTTCATTATTGATTAAGTGCCAAAAAGTAATGAAAAATGCCCATTACAGTTTACATGGCCCCAAGATGACATCGTCAAAATGCTTGTTTTGTCTGACTAACTGTCCGAAACTCAAAAGGTATTCAACTTACACTTATATAAACGACACAAAAGCAGCCACTTTACACATTTGATGAGCTTGACCGGGAATGTTTGCATCTTTGCTTGGCAAATGACTTAAACTATCGACATATTATCACAATTAACCCTTCACTAAGTCCCGCCCGCCATGGTTACTCAGATCACGTCCACATTAAGCCGGTTAAATCCCCCCCAAACACCAAAAGCTTTACCAAAACGACCTCCAGGGTGTGTAAATTTCAAAACTCCAGCTTGGTGTTTCACCATGGAGAGAGAAATTTAGATGTAGTGTTAGACTCATCACTCCTTGATTTCAGACAGAGGTTGACAAAAGCAGGCTTCTCATTTTTAGTCACAGACTGTTGATTTTATGACTGTTGCTGACTAAAAAGTGTCTAAAAACAGACTGTCGCAGACTTTGTTAGCTTTAGCTAGCTAGCTAACTAACATTAACTCTGTAAGTTGGTTGAAAACTTTGTCTAAGGCTGACTTTTTAATGTTTCCGGCTTACTCGTATAAATATGAGAAACTTGCAAAAGGACCTTCAAATATGCATTTGATGGCTACATGCATGATACCATGTTAATTTTGTTTTGTAATGATGCAATAAAGATTAAGGCTAAAGCTAGCATGTCCTTGGCAAAATGCCAGCATCCTCAGTTGAAAAAAAACCCCAAAACAATATAAGACAAACAACACTTTAACATGAGAAAAGGATTTGAGGATAAAGATGAATCGATGAGTTTGGCAAAGTCATCTTGGATGAACTTCACCAAATCCAATGCAGAGCAGGAAATAGCTGCTAATGTTACCCTAAATTCTCTAAGTGCTTAGTAGGACCACAGTGGTTATGTCAATCCTGAATGGGGGTTTATCTAACGTAACCTGTAACCCCACATAATAATGTAGTTAGCTAATGATATGCTAACTCTTGGCCTTGGAAGTATCACAAGGTCACTGTAGGTAACTATCTAGCTAGTGCATGCTAGTGTTAGCAGTTTACATTAGAGCAGATAAACTCACTTTTTAATCCAATCCTTTCACTTTTGCTTCTGATTCAACAAAAGTAACCACCTTTCATACTCTTTAAATGCTGAGTACCGCTTTTACTGCAGCTCCATAATTTATTAGATGAGTCCTGATGGAGTTTTAATTCCAAATAGACCATGACTGAGTTAGTAGAACTTGTTAAATTAGCTGGTATCTATCTAAAGTAGGACAGCTCTGGAGCTAAGTAAGCTAGATGATGTACTGATAAATTAGCAGGAGATCATTAGCATAATCAGTAGCTGCACATCAGATCCTGCCTTGCAGATATGGAAACCAAGTGAGGGTACAGACAGATGTAATTAGTGTGCCCAATTAAAAACTCTTTCTGTAAACAATTGTAACTGGGTGCACATTTGATGAACTGTGAATTAAAGACAGATTGTGTTTACTAAGTGAGACTGCGCTTGCAAATTTTGAGGGCTCAGTTACAGTACATTTCTTTCACATGAATAATTAATTGAAATTTTTCAAATATTTAATAACAACAAATCTGGAATGGCAGCTGCACAAAAAGATGTTGCTTTTTGCACTGGTGGGTATATGTATATGAGTAGATTTAGGTCTATTAGTTAAGAGTCAATAAGATAAAATGTCAGTAAACAGAATGGTAGTCAGCACCATCCAGAGGCTGGTCAGTGTTTACTGGCAGATTAGATGTAGCACTGTAGCACTTGATATGTTCCACTGGAGTTAGAGGGATATAGAATATCGGCTCTCAGCCAACCATCTGCACTGCTGCTAAATGGATATAAGAAGAGGATGTGATTGATTCCTGCTGGCTTCCCCATTTGCTGTGCTCCAGTCCCCTTCATTAGTAAAACCACTGAGGATAAAAAATCAGAAAACCATATACGCCATCTATCAGTGAGCCAACCATGTCTCACCAGTCTTCTTTTCTATAAGTGATTAATTCTGGTATATAATGCTTTATGCTCCTAAAATGATGAATTCATTATTGAATTGATATTAAATTAGGTAGCTGTTTTCCAGTTGTTTGTCAGCCACATACCATAACACGGCTCCATAATGATTCTTGGCAGTTTACTTAAGTATCATTTTTCCACAGAGCAAAGCATCAAATATAATAGTTGGGTACATTTAGGTACACAATAAGAATACTTGTGGTCTTCTTCTTGTGTATCCACTGTAACAGCTTGTCCAAAATGGAATAAATGCTAGAATATCTTTTCCTATCTGTGATTGCTTAAGTCCCATGCAAAACAGTTGGAGAGCGTGCAGTCCAGGATTACTGTAAATTATTGTTTGTAATGCACAGACATTAATCAGGGGAATCAATAGTGTTGGAGCTGAACAATGCTCAAAAGCTGTAGAGTTATCACTAACCCTATTACTAATTGCACTGTTCTCCGACAGTTGACAAATTCTTTTTTGATATAATTATGATATTATTTTGCTTCAAGGTGCAATACAGTCAGTGTTGCCAACTCTCGCAAGACAAATAAGCAACAAAATTAACATAGCCTGTTACGGCCTCAATGTAAACAGGCTCAATAAATGAGCCTGCAACATATTAAAATGAAACCACTTGGAGTTTGAAAAGAAATAATATATTTTATTTATATTAGCTTTTGTGGTTACTCTTGTATTTTAGGGTGATGCTGACAACTCAGAAAACATCATCCAGTAATGATTATAATTTGCATGAACAGAATATGTGATTGTTGGATTACTCACAAAGCGTGACATCTAGTCTGTGTAGCCAGAAAATAAAAAGCCTGTAACAATGCTGATTTAAATTTAAAAAGCCAATATTATTTGGTGCAAATTAAATCTAAAAATCACCTCAGATAATGGTTAGGATAATGCCTTCATTCTAAAATGAAAGATGTGTTTAAATTTAATTGGAAACAACCAAACTATAAACTTCTGTATTAATGTATTGTTTAATTACAAAGGGTAGCCTACATATTTCTGAGAGCAATATCAAAATTCATAAGAATGGTGCACTCTAAAAATAAAACTATAAACCTATGAAATCTGACCATACAGTCTATAAATCTGACTCGTAACTATGCAGTAACTGCTATAAAATCAGATTGGTTAGGCTACAACATGATTGACATGACATTGATTTTTCTCCATTGAGAAGGAGGAGGGGGCGGATATGTCCATGTGGGGGTTTGCGGGAAGGCGAGTTACACTACAGCACTGATATTATTTGTGAGTGTCAAAAACTGTTCTAACTCTAACAGAAAACTGTGTGTTCATGTAGAACTCCATCGCTGATCCCTCAAAGATGATTGAGAAAATAGGTGTTCACAGTTTTTAAAACCAACCAGATGTCATTTTATTAGACTTGATTAGTCAGTGCGTTGGCTTAGCATTCAGTTTCAATGCTATGCAGATGACAGACAACTGTAAATGTCAGCAAAACTGAAACTGTCAGCAAAACTGCTGAAGCCCACAGATAACGGTCTTTTAACTGAAAAGGCTATTGACTTTTCCCTCAGGTTTCCTTTTTTTCTGTAAAAATGAGTTTGCATCTTTGCATCTCATCACCCTGCTCGCCCCATTAAATATATTAAATGGGAAATGTATGTGTTTTGGGAACACACATAATGCCAGTAGCGGCAGTAGCACTGTAATTACATCTGGACCTGATGACCCTGCTGACCTCCTGGTTACCCCCACACACAGTAATGAGCTCCCTGGGCAGCAGTGACAGCCATGGCAGAAACCATAACAACCAATCCCGCTGTTACATTTATTGAGTGTCTGAATAGAGGAAGACAAAGCCTCTTGTCTCTCATTTAACACATTCTGTCTTTTTCTTCTCTTGCAGTTGGAAAGACGTCTCTGATCACACGGTTCATGTATGACAGCTTTGACAACACATATCAGGTAGGTGCTACGGCAGGCACTGAGAGTGAATATTTTGTCTCTATTGATCAATTTTGTCTCTATTGATCAGTCACACTGCTTTGTGTCTTTCCTTCGATAGTGAAACATACAGCTATACATAAATCAAAGACATAATAATCAAGGAAATTAATTCACCAGAAATAACTATTTTTGTGTGTGTGTGTGTTAAATGAGGATGTTCTAGCCAACATGGATGTTAAAACAGACACCTTTGAACTGAACAACATCAAGAGCACTGTGGACCCTCAGGCGATCACTATTTCTAAGCTTGTTCTCCAAAGCAGCCTAATCTCACTCGTCATCTTGAAACAGAATATTGCTTCTGCAGCTACAGCACTTACAGAGGTCTTTGCAAGCATCTGCAGCCACACAAAGGACCCTTAAATAAAACCTGCAGTATTATTGCTTTATAAGCAAAAAGTATCTACTTGTATAGTAATAAAAAAGGAATTAAAAATAAATCTCAAAGCTATTCTGCCCTCCTTCTCATATAGTTTGGAGTGTGTGTGTCCTTTAACTCACTCAGGGAAGTGAAGACTTATGTGTGAAAAAGCATATGCAGATTAACCTAAGAAACACTGAAATATCATCAGTATATGAGAACACTGAACGTGTTACGCTTGCCAGAAGGAAGAATCTCTGTCATGCTAACAAACTGTAGGCTCCAGCTGTCTGCTTTTAAGTTAAATTGCAATGTAAGATTTCAACCATTCAAGATTGCGCTATGATTTAAATTTCAGAAGCCGTTAGCTTGATAATAGAACATTTATTTTTATTTAACTAGTGATGAGGGAGTCTTGTTTAACGTGTGTTTGATTGTGGATTATATAAAAAATATTAACTGGCAGTGCAGAGAGTCCACAGAGACTCAGAGGCCTTTCTTGGCGATGAATGATGTGTCTTTTTGACCAAAACCTGAACCTCACCTTATCCTACTATACAGTCTCTCTATTTTAATTTGAAGGGTTGATACTTTCATTTAAAAATATCTTTTGAGTCGGAATAGACATTTCCATCAGGTATAAAATTGGCCAGCATGCTTGCCATCAGGCCAGTAGAGTTCATAATGTTCTGCAGCCTACTGGTCCATCTAAAGATTGAGACATGGGCTTCAATCCCAAAGTGTTAATCTGGCCCTTCCTTTAAATCATCTACAGCAGTCTCTAAAGATTGCTTCAGTTTTCAATCTAAGCCGTGCCTCCTTTTTCCTCACCTTCTCCATCTAACTTGACTTTCTTGTCCTCTCTCAGTATACACATCTATAATTAAAACTGTCTCTCTATCACCTGGAATGGAAGTTTATTAAAGGAATAGGTCGACATTTTGGGAAATACGCTTATTGGCTTTCTAGCAGAGAGTTAAATAAGAAGATAGATACCACTCTCATTTGTCTGCTCAGTATAAGGGTACCGCCAGCAGCTGGCTACCTCAGCTTAGCACAAAGACTGAAAACGGGGAAAAGCTAGCTTGGCTCTGTCCAAAGGTAACAAAACCTGTCAACCAGCACCTCTAATGCTCACTAATTGACAAGTAATATCTCATTTATTTAATCCTCACAAAAACCAAAGAGTAAATATGTCAGTTTGCCGTTTTATGGGGTTTATGTGCTGGACTATTTCATGGCTGTGATCAGTAACTCTCTAGAGTCTCCACTGGTTTCCTGCATAGACTGTATAAAAAAAATGAACGTAGTGTCCATGATGTGATACATAGGTTTCTGAAGAGCTGTTGTGAAGCGGTGGAGCTGAGGCAGGTCGAATGAAGCCTGGTTGATGAAACCACCTAGCGGCTAGCCACCTGATAGGGCACTCACATGTCACTCAAAGTGGCCACGTCCTTTATTATGCATAACATATTATAGCTTTAATATAATTTTAATAGGTGAGTTATATAAAAATCCATCCCCCTCAGGGTTGTCATGAAGGGAAAAATTAGCTATAGAGATCAAAACAGTTTTTTCTACCAGGCTGTAAACATGTTTATTTCTGCTGTAAAGTTGGACATTTTAACATGGGGCTGTATGGGGATTGACTCGCTTTTGGAGCCAGCTTCAAGTGGCCATTCGTGGTACTGCAGTTTTTGGCACTTCCACGTTGGCTTTTCCCAAAATGTCGAACATTTGCTTTGAGAGAATTGCACAGCACGGAGAGCACAACATCTGGTACACAGACTGAGGGTTGAACATGGTCAAAAATATTGTTCAGCTTCTATTCAGTTAGTTTTCACTATATTATCAGTGTCTTCTTTGGCCTTACTGAATCCTGCTAAACCCCAAAAAAAAAAAAAAAAGTATGAAAGAAAAAACACGTCTCTATTCTTCAGTGTTCGCACAAGTACTGTGCTGTGCTGAAATGAGATTTGGATGGCTCATTGTGTGTGGATTAGACTGCCCTGTGATGCTGCTGTATCCTCTTATATTTCTACATTCATAAGTCATGAAAGACTACAGAGCCAGACATTTCACACTGACTGTTAGGGCTCATGTCTTTGTGTTGTTAAGTTGCTGAATCTTCATGATGCATAGGTATTTCTTTAAACATCTCTTTTGTTACCGTTGGCAATGGAACAGGCTTACATTTGTCAAAGTTGGCTGTGGACTCAAAGACTGGGAAGCAGAGTTATTATAACAGCTATAACCCAACATCTTACCTTATCAGCGTCTCAATGGTGGGAAAAGAAATGAATCCGTTCATAAATTCTTGTTAAAAAGGGGAGAGTTTTTGCTGGATGATTAGCTGATAGTGGAATGGAGAGGTTTTCAAACTATGAGGTATGCCTCCCCAGGTGGGCAAGGGAGAGTTGAGGAGGTGGGGCACGAAGGGAGAGACCTGAGGCGTGAGGTGAAAGGTGCATGCTGGTGTTCTAAAAACAACACAAAGTTAGTTATTGTAGTTTGGCCCATTGATTTGGCCAGCTTATCAACACGGCCAACAGTCACAGCTGCAGCAGCAGCTGTAACACACAGCTCATGGAGGCAATTAAGTTACTTTAAAACCCTTAGTGCCAGATTGCTGCAATTTACATCAATTTACAACCAAATATTTTAAGAATCAGAGTGACTGAGGTCTGAGGATATCATTGTCTCTGATGTCGGCAGATAAACATCAATAAATCCACTTAGAAATGACTCCAGGACTTGCTTGAGAATCATCATGTTTTTAAGTTTTCTTCAGTATCAAAGTAATCCAGTGAGTCCGTACATTTGTGGGTATTTTGCAAACAGGAACTACTAATAGCTAATTTGGCATATTTTTAATGGTGCCAAAATGTAGATAATATAGGCTACAAGTTGTCAGCCACATAGTAACTCACTGAATCCATGGCAACATTATACTTCGTGTTTATATCCCCCAAATTATTATAGGAATTGTAGTTCTAAAAGTTAGTGCAGAATTATCCCCCAAATAGAAGTAAGACAAAGAATAATAATAATAGGAGTGCCAAATTCTGTTAATATTATTATTGTTATTGTTGTGTCAGTTTTGTCTGAGTGGGGGCCCACAGTGGCAGACTTTGAAAACCCCTGCTCTATTTCAATCCAGTATTATGCAATATGTTATGACTCTAGTGAGATTAATATCTTTATAAATAAGGCCTATAATGCATGGATAGCAAATGTGACACGATCATTTCCTGCATCATTTTCAGAGAGTAGCACACTCCTAAGTGCAATTACCTGGAGTGAATGTGGGCGTCTGTTGTTGCCTGCAGTCTGTCTCGCTCCAAGGCCACTGCTGTAACTTCCAACCTGAATGCAGCTGGATAAATTACGACTCTGAAATCCAACAGCCATCAAAGTCAGCACTAAGTGCAGTCATTCTGAGGAGCATGTGGGAACTTGGTTTTCTAGACAAATGGCCGTATGCACCGGCCTCGCTGTGATGAGGCCTGAAGGGACAGAGAGCACCTTCTCACCCTCGCTTTTTCAGCCATGTCCTTCCATTGGAAGTGGACAGGCAGCATGCTAGGCAGACAGATGCCGATAGATAGCATCAGCTCATTTAATAATGTCCCCATATGCTGTTTAATGTCACTCTCTGCCCCATGCTATTGTAATGGCCTGTGCACCAAATGATAACAGCAGCCAGGGAGGAATATGAAAATCAGTTGGTTATTTTATTTGTGTGTAAAACAAAGCCATTTGAATCCACCACTTAACCCTACGTCCACAAAACAGCCTCGTCATTCCCTTCTTACAGTCACCTTCTTCTTCTTTTGCCAGATAGTGGATTAATGATTTTGTTATGGTTGCCGTAACCTCTGCTTTGTAGCCATAGATTAAAGCTAAAGCTCAGTCTCTCCTAAATGTGTGTGTGTATGTGTGTCCCTAATGCCACTTCTTTTTTCTCCCTGGCTCAGTGCTAGGTAGGGCTGTAAAAGATTTTGCAGTTTTTTTCTAGTTCATCTCCTAAGACCATTGAGTATTAATTAAAATGCTGCATGCCTTAGCTCAGTTTGAGTGTTGATGCTGCTGCTCAGAGGCGAGGCTAGATTTGCCCAGTGAGGGTGGAAAGATGCTATGAATGTGAGCCTGCAGGAGACATCTGTCCTGATGAGAAGATTTATGAAGTCACGGTTTCCAGGCCTACATAGTGAATCCCCACATGTTTGTGTTTTCATGTTTGTCAAGCTTTTAGATTTGAGCAGATCCAGCTCAGTCCTTTGAAGGAAGAGTGGCAGTATATTTAGAGACCGAGGGCCATCAGAAAGATGAAACCGAGCGTGGTAGTGGCTTTAGTCAGCAGGAGGATGACTAAGGCCAGATTTGCTGCCTCTAAAGCAGCAGACTCCCATCAAGCAGCCACCCAGCCGAGAGAGACAGAGGCAGGCGTCCTCACTGCCTGGCAGCACATGCTAAAGGGCTCGGAGCCCTCCAGAGGCAGAGCGCTTTTGTCAGCTGTGGTGGAGCAGTCAGTCAGATCTGTTTGCTCTGCCCAAATACTCAGCTATTTAGTGTAGCAACTGGTGAACTGGTGAATCTGATTTATTGGACATTTCAAAAATATATACAATGTCACGCTTCGCGACAATTTGAAGCAGAGGATAAGACAATGAAGGTGTGAAATTTTACTTAATACCATTGTGGTCTTCTTTCTGTATTTCAGTTTTTTTTTTTTATTACTCTAAATATGAAAATGGTTTAGTTTGCAAAGAATCTTCCACAAAATGTATCTATGTATTACCCTATTTGAGTAAACCGCATAGAACTGAAACAATTGATTAGTAGAAAATAGTTTACATATTTTGGTTCCAGCTTCTCAATTGTGAGGCTGTGCTCCTTTTCCTTGTCCTATGTAATAGTAAAATGAATATCACTGAGTTTTAGACTGCTAGTCAAAACAAGCATTTTGAAGACATCACCTTGGATTCTAGGAAATTGTGATGGGCATTTCCCCCTATTTTCTGACATTATATAAACCAAACAATTAGGCTAATCTATTGTTTGAGTAAATACTGAGCAGATTCATTTATGATGAAAATAATCGTCAGTTAGTTGCACCCCTAAAACAGGAATTTTCAACAGTTCAAAGATAATGCATGGTAAATGTTAGAGACAATATATCTAAACTTGTTTTAAGATACATTTATATCTTCTATAGAGCTGAAACAATTAGTCGAATAATTGATTAGTCAATCAACAGAAAATGAATCTGCAGCAATTTCTTGCTTTTGCTTATGATGTTGATAGCTGTTATATTTAACGCATTTCAGGATTTACTGTTTAAAAACCTTGTCAAACTCTAATAAATGAAACTTGAAACTGAATTAATTAATCGTTTAAGTCAATTATCAAGCAACAATGCCAAGGTTTCAGCTTCTCAAATGTGAGAATTTGCTGCTTTTCTCAGTGTTATATCATTGTAAATTCAACAATGGATTATTGACCAATTGAACTGTTGGTCTGATAACAGTTTGAAGATGTCCCCTTGGGTTTTGGAAAATAGTTGTCACTATTTCCTAATGTTTTTAAAACTAAATGATGAATAAAAATTATTAGTTGCAGCTTGTTTCTCTCTGCTGCTGCAACAACCCAGTCTGCTATCAGGATTGGAAGATTGGTTTAACCTTAAATGAATGTGGATTACAAATCTACCCATAATGCATTGTGACATAAGTAAAGTGAGTTAAATAGACTGCTCATTACTGTGGTTACAAATGTGGCATGCTGTAAATTTTATGTCTACATATATTATTACCACAGCCTGCTGTCGGATGAAGAAGGCATGATCATAGATTCATCTATTCCGTCTTGTGTTGGCAGGAAACTTCAAATTAATCAGATTTTGTGTGTTCACAAACTGCTGTCAAATACGGCGCTGTAAGCAAATACCAGTATGCTTACTGTGACTCAAGGTCTGTTGGTTTAACAGCGTCCCTGCCAGATGGAGGACCTTGAAAGTCCTGGTGGGAACAGCAGTGGTGGAAGAAGTATTCATATCGAAGCAGAAATACCATATTAGAGAAACACAAAAATATTCCAAGTTAAAATGCTGCATTTGTTAATTAAGTTAGATGCAATGATTAAAGCCAAATGTGGCATATCTGTTGGGTCATAAATCCAACATCTTGCCTGTGCAAATATGATTTAGTTCGCTCCATGACTTCCTCACAGGTGAACCCTGAGTTGTAGTAAACTGTGAAGCCTGTGCTCAGTATAAAGAGGTGGGCTGGTAGACAGTGCTCACTGGAATCAGTGGCATGTATGTTGGCTCAGAGACTGTTTTTTTGGAATCATCGTGAAGTGTTTGATCGTTCCTACTCCTGCTGTCACCAAAAAGTCACAAACATCCCTTCTCCTCACTATATTTAAGGCCTAATCCGTCACTGCAGTATTTTGCCCACTGCTGAAACACTTTCCACATTAATCATCCTATAACTTCCTTTCAGAATTCACCACAATAAATTGTGTACTACTAAAGTACATTTACTGTCTCAATGTAAATATTCAGCAAATTGAGATAATGTTATGGCCAAGTCAAAAGTGGAGCGGGGATTTTTGTACTGCTATTGCTCGACACACTTCCCCATGTGTCAATCCAGTAATGCTACT
Organism: Siniperca chuatsi; assembly: GCF_020085105.1. Lineage (NCBI taxonomy): Eukaryota > Metazoa > Chordata > Actinopteri > Centrarchiformes > Sinipercidae > Siniperca > Siniperca chuatsi. The sequence goes on along the minus strand of NC_058047.1, from coordinate 25,781,940 downwards.
TGTGCTACCTTTTCCATCTGGTTGAACGTAGTAGTATTTGTCAGAAATCCATCTTCATTTGGAAAAATCAGCTTGTTTGACCCCCTTACACCACACTGTCTGATGACAGCTGGGATGTCCCAGATAAGGTCTGTAGCTCAGGACAACAATTCAACAGCAAAGGGATTACAAGGTTCCATAATAAACCTCCTGAAAAATCATCTGTGTGTGAGTACCAGCTGATTCACCGTTTTCGAGTGCATACCAACCCACTGCAACACCTACCCTGCTTCCATGACTGTCACAGTGGCTTGACTGAGCAGACAAACGCTCACCTTCCTCCATTCTTATCACTCATCCAGGGAAACATTAATGCACATATTAGTTATTTATATATTATGTGACCCTGGTCTATAGCAGAACAAGCGTTATTGTCATAACTAGGGCTGCAACTAATGACTATGTTCGATTAATCTGCCAATTAGTTTCCAAAATTTTCGTTTTATCTATAAAATGTCTGAAAATAGTAAATGATTATATTTTGTCAGAGCTCAAGGTGACCTTTTCAAATGTCCAAAACCCAAAGCTTGATATGTGATATATGACAACAAAAAGCATAAAATCTTTACCTTTGAAAAGCTGATATCAGTGGCAATTTGGCATTTTTGCTTAAAAAGTGACTGAAACGATGAATTGATAATCAAAATAGTTGCTGATTAATTTTCTGTCTGTCGACTAATCCATTAATCAATTGATTGTTTAGGCTCTAGTCTTAGCTCATATTCTCTCATTCCTTGTATTTATATACGCATATGTGGTAACTGGGAAATTGATACATTCACCTACAAATAAACTAAGACAAAGAATTATTTGCAAATCCAGTTTGTTGCTGGTAATGGACTTGACATATGAAGAGAAAAGGAATGGATATTTAAGATAATTGTACTAATGCAAATACTAGTTTTGGTCAGCTGACATGGTTGCTTTAGTAAGATACATTATTTGGAGTCTTTCGCCACAGCAGTTAATGTCTCCTGATGTACTCACACATCAAAAATCCGCGTCAAAATCAACTCATTTAATGATGATTTCCAAAAATATTTTAAGACCAATATCTTAAGGCCACATTCAAGTTAAAATGTCAAAAATACGTTTAAAATATGTGAAATCCCTCAGTTAAAAAGCATTTTTGCCCTATTCCCTGGCAGAATGGGCCAGAGAGCCATGGTCTGTCTTCTGACGATGTGCGCTAGTTAAAAATTTAAAAAGAATATTAATTATTTCTGGTGATCTAATCTGTTCATGTATAGCTTTCTGTGGGATTCTATATTTAAAACTGGGCCCAGAAAGAGCCTACAGCACCTCCAAGAAAAACTCCTGCAACATCTCTATTGCTTTAACTTCATTCAAGGTGTTGTGTCTATAATAACATTCCAAGTCAAAGTTTTCTCAGGTGACCCAAATGTTCAAAACGTCTTTAATTTCAAAGTTATTTTTATGGGCTGTTGTGGTGGGCCAATTTAACTCCTTCGGCACACAGATTTTTGTTTGCATTCCAGTGACAGAAAGACAGAAAGTTGTTAAATACTTTTAAAGCATATTCTGCCAGAATAAATAGGGGATTTCGTTGGGAAGTTCATGTAATCCACCTCTCTGTTTTGGTGCTGATAATAAAAATAATAATTTAAAAAATGTTTTATTTTACTTTATAATTGTAATTCTTTGATGCTGTTTATTTTCAGCCTGGCTGTGCTTGATCTGACTGAGTGTAAAGGAAGAGTATTAATGATGTCCTGTCTTCATGCCAGACTCTCTGAGTTAGTCCACTGTGGTAGCTGGCATCGCCAAGGAAACGAGTGCGTGATCAAGCTGCTGATGCCCAGTTCTGTCAAATTGGGCAGTGGGCACCCTTCTGGACTGCCTAACATAGACAAACACAACAGACCACCTGCTTAATCACAGATGGGTACAAATGTATCAAAACGTATCTCAGTGCAAATAAAATGTATCAAAATAAATTTGGCTGTTTAAATACAAGTAGGAAACTGCATCCTGTGCAGACATTCCCTGTCAGTCTAGCAGACCTATCAGCCATCTACAGTACGTGCTCCAGCTGGCCAGTGCTGGGGTTTGCAGGTTGGGGTCACACAGGCTTTAAACATGCAGCTGGGGACTGCTGCGTAATCCTGGGTCAGTCCTACACCAGCTACCATCGAGCCCTTTACACCCTCACCCCCTCGCACGTACACTGAGGCACCAAACATCTGGATGCGCCACATGAACGGGTCACGAACCACATCTTCCTTAACCAGCTGTCATTAAAAGTCTCTCATTCCAAACTCTTCTGTCTCTCACAATGCATCTATTGTTCATAAAATATTTAAACTGCATACTGTCTAATAGAATATTAGGAAGATTTCCAACACATGGTCCATGACTGCAAACACTAATAGAATAGTTAATACGGCTAATACTGAATTTCATAGCAATCAATGTTTTACATGCAGTGTTTTATTTTGAATTTGTAATTGTGAGATCTTAAAGTTTATTGTCGCATGTCCAAAACTGAACGGTTCTGGCATCAAAAAAAATCAGTAAAACAAACAAACCCAGATCTGCAGTTTAACATTGATTTGTAGGTTTTGATTTGTCCAAGCCAGAGCACCTGATGATATCATGGCAGGCAGCAAAGCAGAAAGCCGTGGGCTTGGCTGCGGAAACTAAACATCCCTTGAAGAGGGAACACAGTGCCATCTGTGTCGTGACACAATAAGGGAATGATTCGATTGCTATTATAAATGGATAATGTGGGATGATCAGAGCCATGATTTTAAGTAGCCCATTTGAGTAGAAAAAACATACAAAATGCACAACATATTGAAAAAAATACAGCTGTTCTGTTTATTGAAGTGGAATATTTGCACAATACTACCTGACATACTGTAACCTGCTCTAATTTACAAACTGACTGCATTTGATGTTCAATCAATAGACATTAAAAACTCAAAAATAATCACAGAGTTGAATCAACAATCTACTAAAATTGAATGTTATAAGCTTGCATTATTGCGGATATTCCCGTACACGGGATGATGTGATGTGGACTGTAATGAACCATGGATCTTACAGAAATCTGTCCTCCTCTTCACCTTTTGCATCTTTAACTTGCATTATTCAGTTCCTCAGTAAATACGGGATATTTACAGTGATGTTGATCCATGGATATTTTCTTTCCCTAAACTAGGCCACAATTGGGATTGACTTCCTGTCGAAAACCATGTACTTGGAAGATCGAACGGTAAGAACCTCCGTTTCATGACAAAGATGCTAAATGTTTGTATTGTGTCAGCAGTGCAGAACCTCCTTCTTTCAGAGAGAGACACATACTGCAGAAATATTCATCACTACAGTAATGCATGCCTTGAAACCCAGCAGTACTGATGAACAGCATGTCATCTTTCTAGTTTGTGATATGTAGATGAATATAAGCAAACCAGTCTGCATGTCTGTTTATCCTGGGGAATCTTTCATATAGCAGTACGACCTCAGAAGTCTCATCATGTCCGCTCATGTAAATAATGGCCGAGTGTGAATCTTGTGCTGTGTACGCTCAGACGCATATCTTATTGTACATGTTTATGACAGAGCACTTGTTGTGTAAGCTCGTGTGTGTGGAGGGAGCCTACTGTTTCCAGGCTCTCTGACTATCTGAATAACCTCAGCCTCCTCAGCTTTCTCTCTCTGAACCCCAGGTGAGGTTGCAGCTCTGGGACACAGCGGGACAAGAGCGCTTCAGGAGCCTCATTCCCAGTTATATACGGGACTCCACTGTGGCTGTGGTGGTCTACGACATTACAAGTCAGTGTCCCTCATGAAGTATTTGAATTTCATACTTAGAGTTCGCTGCTGGCTCACTAAGTGCCCAACTCCCTTTTCTGTTATACCTGCATGTATTCACCTGTAACCTGTAAAATGTATTTTACCTGTGTAACACAAGTAGCCAGAGTTCATCTCTCCTTGGCGCAAACTTCACTGCCTCTTATTGTGAAATGTGTGACAGATGGATTTCCCTGAGTAGCGAAATCCAAGTTGAGATTTCACAAATATCAAATATCTCCTTGATATTTCCCAGAAGCAAATTGGATCCACTGCATGATGAGATGAGACTTTTTGCATTCACCTCCCACCTTCTCAAATTCTTTTGTCTGCTACAGCATACATATGTGCTCTGTAAACCACAAGTCCTGTGTGGAGAAAGAAATCGGAAACCGGGGGGGCATTTGTACATTACATTTTTTTTGGTTTCACGGTGGCGCCCTCTATCTTTGCATTAATTCGTCAAAATACTGTTTGTTCCCCATCTACATAGATGGATTACTTGTTTCCATACAGCCAATCAAATCTCGCATAAAGCAGTAACGTCAGTGTTCTATCATAGGCAGAGCCAGACAGCAGCCTGCTACACAACACAAGAGCCACAGACTTTAAACAACAACCACATTAACTTTCCTGCTGAAGTCTCCTTCTTATCTAACTTACAAACATGAACACACGTCTTGTTCTGGACCTGAGATTGTTGAACGAGCAACCAAACAAACATTCACCGGGAAAAAGTGCACTGCTAATGTCAGTTTCTTTGTTTGTATCACCTATCTATTAAATTCTGCTTAACAGCAGTAGTGCAGTGCAACAGTAGTATTCAAACAGTAGTATTTAGAAGGTGGCCCTTGGTCATCCATAGATGGGCAAGGGCCCATGTAATTTATTTTTAGTTAGTGTGTTGGTGTGTAATATTTATCATTTTCCATGACAGAAAGTGACATTATTCTCTCTCAAGTCTGTCAGTGGCTTCTATTTAATTGAAAGAGCAAAGACCAAAACACAGCACCACATGGCTGCCCTCAGGAAGTGAATTTTATTCCTGATTTTATGGAAAAATAAGGGTTACCATCCCGCCAAACCATGCTCTTTTTTTTTTTTTTTTCACCCTGAAAAAGACGTGGGGTCTCTCTCATCAAAGTCCCTGTCCAAGAATGCAATACGACCCTTAGTCTACATGCCAGCAAACATGTATACTCAATGGACGTGGCAAGGTCAAAGGGATTTATTAAGAACTTTAACATGCGTCAGAGCTGGGCATGTACAGTACAACATGGATTTATTGTGTAATTCCAGTACTGTGTGTATCATACTGGATCATCTATCAGCAGGAGAGATGTCAGCGGATTGAATGCTACTGCAGTTGTACAAACAGGATCTTTAATTCGACTCTGGCTTTGTTTCTTCCCTTTCTCAACAGATGTTAATTCATTCCAGCAGACATCGAAATGGATCGAGGATGTGAGGACAGAGAGAGGAAGTGATGTCATCATTATGCTTGTCGGCAATAAAACAGACCTGGCAGATAAGAGGTATATAGTTTCTACTGAACCTGCCTCCTAACATCAGTACTTCTATCACATTTAGTCTTTTTAGTCAGCGTTTCCTTTTATGTCTTGACACCATGGCAACCATGATGTGCAAAGTGTCATTCTGTCTGTCAGTCTGTAGGAACATTCAGTTGAACACAATACCTTGAGAACAAAACATGATAGAAATATCAGGCTGACTCCACAGGCTCCCCTGCAGAGTAGATGGTTTGATTAGATGTTGGAGCGTCTCGCTGAATAAATCTGTATGTTAATGAGCCAGAACTGATTATCTTGAGACCAACATAACTCCTTAATACTTTTCCATAAGAATTTAATATTAATATATTAATACCACCTCAATGTTATATGAAGACAGGTATGAGAATGTTTGCTACGTTATATATCAAATATCTAAATGAATACACACAGCATAACTGGTTATTGTTAGTGTTGTTATAGTAATTATGGTGGAACGTCAACCTCAGCTGTTCTTACTGTTTGAAATGAGAAAATTATAGCTTGCTTGGGGAAATTATTCAGTGATTCAGTGACACTTGAGCAATCATGAACAGTGTGCAAGGGAATTCTTTTTTCATATATACATATATAACTGATCTTACTATTGTTGTAGTGAGGAAAAGGTGAGGAAATGCTGATGAAACAGGATGTTTAATAAACCTGAGAAGGAAAAAGAAACTGGTTTGAAAAGAGAATTCTTAGAGATACAGGGTAAAAATGAAATGAAATAAAGTAGAAATATACAGTAGAGGAGGAATAGCGGAAATTAAAGGGAGAATTGAACCATAAAATGACTTGTGTCCTTGTGCCAAAATGCATTAATGGTGCATACTGTACAGTATGTACAAAGTCTTTGCTTGAGATAGATTACAGATGCAGAGTAATCAGTAAAATGTGAAACTGACAAAATCTTCAGTTCTCATGTTGCCTCCTTTTTTCATGTAAAAGTCCTATTCTTGACATCCTTTAAGAAGTGTAGAAAATTAAGCTGAACCACTTCACCATCTGTTATTCCCTAACATATGTGGATATACAAAATTTTCAGTAATGTCGTGTTTGTGTATTATTGATTCTATTAGACCTCTATTTTACCAGGTTAAAAAAGTCTCATGAGATGCATTATATCTTTTATCAGAGAGACCTGTCCAAAATGGCAGTGTAGAGTAGTTAACACATAGTCACATAAAAAACATGCACAAGGAATTTACTTTTTATTATTCCTGCATATGTACAGAAACGTGCAGTGGCTGCTGAAGCACTGAACAAAAACTGCAAACGTTGTCTGTTTCTGTCCCTTGGTGAGGTTTACACTAAAGAACATTAATTAGCAAATGTTGGCATGCTAACATGCTAAACTAATATGGTGAACATGGAGAACATTATACCTGCTAAACATCAGCATATTAGCATTGTTATTGTGAGCATGTTAGCATGCTGACGTTAGCATTTATCTTAAAGCACCACTGTGCCTAAATACAGTCTCACAGAGCTGCTAGCATGGCTGTAGACTCTTGGTTTTATTTTAATAATTACTTATTTTCTTTCTCGTGAAACACATATTTATGTACCTTTTATGACACTTAAAATTAACTTTATCCACAGAACTTTGCAGTTCTCGTATAATATACAAGTAATTTACATTTGCATATGTATGTATTTGAGAAAAATGCATGCATATCTTAGTACACATGCTTTAGTTCTCAGCATACATCACTAGTACTCAATAGTTGTCATTAGTAGCATATTTCTGAGCTAAAGTTAGGAGGCTGACAAACGCTTCATGTGGTCCTTTAATTATTTTTATTTATTTTTCTGTTTATTGCTGTTCTGTCGTCTTAAGTAATGACAGTCCTCTGGGACATCCTTTATCTTAGTTTAGACAGCTGTCAACACACTGCTGAAACAGCTGACCATCTATTTTCTGGTCTTGTTGACTGAACTTAGTGTAATTCTAAGAAAACAGTGGGCTGACATGCTGGACAATGATGGTGTGGTAACGTGGTGTCGAGTGATTGGGGGTGTGCTTTAACATAGAATCAGACTGCTTTCCATTATCTTTGTTCTTTCTCCACCCGTCAAACATACTGAATAGTCAGGTTTGTAAAAGGATAGCATTTTTCACAAATAATGTTTCCTCATGTGGTGAGTAACCATGCATAGATTATACACACATATGCACCAGTTGAATTGTTATTGTCTGCATTATATGCCCATTCTTTAACAATAACATTTACTGCATGAACATGTCGAGGATATACTTTCAGCTGCAGAAAGAGGTTCCCACCGGCATACTTGTGTCTTAGATTCAATGCGTAACTGACTGAAGGGAAAGCAGGTGGTGGTGGTGATGGCAGTTTCCAGGATCTATCTCACTGGATCTGTCAGTAAAAGTTCATGGCTGCCATGACAACAGACCAAAGGCAAAAGCTTTGGTTTTTGAGATTGAGATTGCGTAGGTATAGTAAGACTGGGCAAGAATAAAATGTCTCATCTGTTAATAAGGATTACTACTCAGGTTTTATCTTATGTTATGTCTAAATATATCTTTCTAGCTGAGCTGTTATAATAATCAACAGAAATCGGTGTGGTGCTCAGTGAAATGATTTTGAAAATGTTGGACCCCAGAAAAACAGTGAACTGAAAACTACTGAACCTTTTCCCTTTTAAGTTACGGGTCATTTATCTTAACTGCAGTTTAGTTGGGCCACAATGGGGTCTGGAAGTTAAAGCTCCAGTAAATGTTCCATGATAAATAAGTAAAGGCTATTTTACTGCATTAACATCACCTCAGCATCATCTCCTAGTTTGCTTACAGGTAAATCAGCCTTATTGCTGTACGTATGAGCCTGACAGCTCTTTGCTCAAATCAGTGCAGAAAAATTCAAATGGCTTTTCCCTATTTTTTTTAAAACTACAGTACCCTCAGTTTTCCTGTGCTCCAGTTTCCAACTGTGTTGTCTTGAACAATCTGAATCTTCTAAATGAGTTCACTTTTTCTACCTTTTTGTTTTCATTTATTGCAAGGAAATTGATGTTAATCATAGTGACACTCCTCATGCAAAGGTAGTTCGACATGTCAGTGAATGTTTCCCATACAAGAGATGATAAATTGTTGCCGTCACTATGGGTACTGTTACGTGTGTTCAGTGGCTCCAGTGATGCTACACGAGATGGGTTTAAATAGCAATGGTCAAATTCAACTGATGAAATGAAATTATTTTATTTGGATTCACTATTTGACAATGTAGAAATATGCATCAAATGAAAAAGAATAAGTAGTGCGTGTGCATCGTATGTCAGGCTCTGATGAAATGACTTGGCACATGATCTGATAGTACTGTAAATAATGTGGCTGACATTGAAAAATGAGTTGAAAGTCATCAAACATCTCAATATGAGGGTGAGATAAAAGTTGTTTGTTTCTAGATGGCTGTGTGTGTGACTGGACCTTAAAATAAGTCAGTGATGCAATTTTGTTACATTGTCTTACTGACACATCTAACCCTACCGTTGACATAACTTAAGAAGACGCACAGATTCATGTGTATTGCATTACTGTGATATGGTGCATTTTGATTATCATTTGCCCCAGTGGAGCACCTCTTCTTTGTGTTTGTTGGTTTATTCACTCATGCATGGCGGAGCTTTTCACAATGCTCACTGATAAGGGGAGTTAAAGTATGCACAGTTTAGGTGCTGCAGAGTCCCAGGAGCCCTGCATAAGGGAAACCTAATGTGCAATGTACACCAGGCAGCATCAGCCATGTGGAGCCTGATGTGCTGTACACCGACGGGTGTCAGCTCAGGGACTTTTTAAAACTGTGCTGGTTACCTCAGCATTAATTGAGTATTTTGTTCAGCTATTCTCTTCTTTTCTTCTACGCTGCTGCTACAATACTTTGGTGTGAAGTCAGTTTTAAAGTTAATGTACTTTCACTTAATACAATCAGCCTTAATGATCTGGAGCTTCACAGGGACACAGGTGATTTATCGGACATGAAAATGATCTCTATAATCCACAAATGCATTGTCATGCTTATACTTATACCTTGTAAAACACAAGGTAGACAAACAGATAACACAAATAATTCAGTATCCATGTAATGAACACTACTCTGTTGAAGCGTACCTGCATACATTTATTTCTTTGGCCACTTGGGGGCAGCACAACAAGCTGTAAACACAACAATGACAAACAGTATTATAATAGTATAATATAATCTAAAGTTGTTATGATGAACTGTTAGCAAAAAGTTGCCTGTTAACACATTCAGCTGAATCAGAGCAACATTAGCATTAATTTGAAGTTGTGTTTTTGGCCACTTGGCAAATGTAAGTCCACCACCAGCTAGTCGCTAACTTATTAATAGAAAAATGTATTAGTGCAGCTTTAATGGACAACTAAAATATCTTGTTAATAGAAAATATAAGTCTAAGTGAAGAATCAAAGGTCAACATCTGAATAAGTATGTATTACTTTATTTTTGAGGAACAAGAAAGGTTGAGAATCTCTTGGTCTAGTCAAGTTGATTTTTAATGACATCTAATAGAGGGAGTGGTTACACTAACAAAAGGAAGCAAAGATCAAATTGAGAGGAGTGATAACATTAAGAGCTGTCGTCATATTTCAGGGGAGAATTCTCTGAAACTCCAAACGCCCGCTAGCACGCATGAATGTTGCTAGGGTGCCACATATTGCGCATCCATTATGCAATTCTCTTGCCAACTGCCTGTCTGATGATGAATAAGCCTCGGTGTTGTTTAAGTTGGAGCTCACACGCATGCATCCAGAAATAGCCACAGCAGCACTGGTGCAACTCTTGTCAGGTGGTGTTATTATGTAAATACATCTCCAGTGCAGTGTTTTCTGTTCTCGCTGCAGAAACTACTTTTCCTGTCTCACAAAGACTGAATTTCTCTTTCGTCTGTGCTGTGATGCAAAGGAGGAGCTATTTAAGGGGATGAGAATCAGTTAAATATAATGCTGCCCTGTTTGATGCTTTGCACAACAGGATAACTTGTCGATGTGAGTATGTTTAGATAGATGTTACACCAGACAGATGTTAGTTGAAAGTAAAGAGTGGCATTTTTGAGTTAGTACACAGCTAAGATTCCCTTTGTGTTGGGAGGAACAAAGAAGACAGACTGGTGATGTCATGGTTTTCCCAGTGGCAGGTTGATTTAAGCCAGTCGTCTTAACAAACCTGCTGGCTGTGCAGGCTATGGAGTCAGCAGGACTGCACCGATCTCTCTGTTTTTATTAATGGACACCTGACACTCCGTTGTCTCCGTTTCACAGCGAGAGCCAAACAATCAATGCCAGATTCATTAAAATGTAATGCAAATTGGCTGTTATTAATTTCTCGCAGGACAATGTAATTAATCATTCTCCGTCATTCGCTAATTAAGTCTGGTGTATCCACACTAACCTAGAATAACAGGAGCTTCAGTGGCATAATAGAGGGCTTTACTGTGAGTTTTTGTGTAGTGTCTACTTGTCTGTTAAATGTTAATGAGACAGTCAGCCTCTGTTTTGTGTCCATATTCTGTAAACAGTTAATAATTATCTCTAATGCATTAATCTGCAGTGTTTTGATAATAATCCCCCTCTTTTCACAGGCAAATCACAATTGAGGAAGGTGAACAGAGGGCTAAAGAGCTGAGTGTCATGTTCATAGAGACCAGCGCCAAGACGGGTTACAACGTCAAACAGGTGAGGTCAGAGTCAGTCTGGTGCTTAGCATGCCATTCTGCCTATGATTGACTGATGCAATTACCGAAATACAACCAGAGATTATGATAGTGTTAATGTTGTCACACTGTTGTCATGGTTTTGACGTCATGGTTTATGAAGAAACATTCTTCTGTAAAGAACATGACAGAAACTTCATAATTTACACCACAGGTTCCTCCTATAGACTTGATGATGTGATTACCTGTGCGTTAGTTAAGAGCTAAATGCATTAGTTGCAATTTGATCACAGATTTTCTTGAAACTATTATATCATCCCACTTTCCTCATAAAACATTTGCTCTGCAAAACATGCATGATTTACATCCATGTTTGCTAACTGGCAGCCTTCAGGCAATTGGCCAGGGGTGCAGAGGTGAGCGAGTAGGCAGGGTTCGAACTTCTCTCTCGCGCTCTCTTTTTCTTTGTGAGTGCAACCACCATGAATCCCTTCCAGGAGAGACTGTCTGAAAATGTGCGCCGTTGTCCCCGTGCGTCTAACTGCTCATGCGTGTGCAAACAAAATGGGGATGGTGTCAAAAACTCAATAGGGTACCTCTTTTTTTTTTATACAAATACCACTCACAGAAGCACATGTTAATACCAGTGAGACTGCAGTATTTCTTCCTATGTAAGGCCATGCTGCCACTATCAGCACTCTCACCAAGACTGAATTGTGCATGTATTCATTCCTTTTAGTGAGATTTAATTATTAACTCTAGTGTTTAGAGAAATTTGTGGGTTGCAGATACAAAGAGAAGCGCAGCCTGGTTCGACGACAGTGATTTGTCTCTGTGATTTGCGGTCGAAAACAAAGACTGTCTGTTAAGTTAATAAGTAGTGAGATGAACGCGAGCTGCAATGTGTCTGTCAGTGAATGGTGTTGCTGGCAGGCGCCTCTCTCAGCCCGTAGCAGCGCAGAGGAGGCTATTCTTCACCTTACTTCAGGACTGTGGACAGGATGGAACATAGCGGTGTGAAACCCGCAAAACAAAGGTCACAGTACTGCCTCCAAAGGCTGCAGTGTTCACACTGTTCGGCTGTGTCATCACTACCCACTGTAGTGTGAGATGTTGTGTCAGCAAAATTTAAGCTTTGAGACAATTTCACGAGCTTTCATGAGAACTAATAAGTAATGTAATAAGACTTTGTGTTTTTTAACATTGAAATTGTGCCAAAACATCATGTGACCATGACGTTTTTGTTATGTGTTGAGCCAAAATTGAGATGAATTTAGACATGTTTTTGTTTTCTAGTCTTATTTGTTTTAATTCATTTTCCCTATTATTTAATCTTTTTATTTATTATTATTTTTTATTCTTTCCAAAGACTACTAGTTACAATACCACCCAAAAGAGCAAAGGGACAGATGCCTAAGCCACAGTTGGGTCCAAAATCTGCACATGCTTGATAAAAAGTGACATACAGTAAGCTATTCCTAGAAACATCCAGTATCCAGATGATAGCTACGAGGACATACAGTAATCGAAACTTTTGGTTTGAATGTGTACAGCTATCAGACCGGCACATATGCTGAGATATTTGTTTCTCAGCATCTTACAACTGCATTACTATCTAATACACACCTAGTAATAATTTAACTTTGACAATAACAAATACAGACAAAATGTTTATGGACTTTATCAATCTAAAGCAAGTCTGTAAGTTCATATCCTAGTTAATTTCCATGTAAAACGAATAGTAATAAATGGCTGCATAGAAATTAGAGAAAAGGCATAATAAAAAATCTGAAACATTATAGGATACTTTGACACGTTTGTAGAAATATACATTTTGCAGTAACTGTGCTAAAACATACAAAACAGTAGTCTGGTATTTATTATCTGGATATTAAACCACTGGATATTATTTTCACCTGAAATGATTTGATTAACTGTGTATCAAAAGGCCAGTTGTTAAATAAATCAGACAACGTAAGTGTTCATGTTGTGTATCCCTGATTCAGTCTGAAGACAAAGTGCCCTCATGCTATGTTTTTCTTTCCAGCTGTTTCGGCGTGTGGCAGCCGCTCTTCCAGGAATGGAAAGTATGCAAGAAACAAGCAAAGAAGGGAGTATCTTTGACCCATTTACATATCATGAAAATCCCCCTTTCATGGTATGAAAAGCCTATTTTAATAATGATATGTGAATAGACTACGCTCAGAGGAAACATTTTTTTCATTTTAATCTAAATTAAAGGAATTCCAGAAGTGAACTCTGCATACTGGCACCTATTTAAACAGGTGTCAGCTCCCTGTGCAATTAAATGTGTTTTTAGCGCGACACTCCTGCTGACTGTTTTTCAGCACTGGTGCCTGACAAGTGCAGGAGGTCAGTCAGTCAGACTGTAGGTGCCTGCAGTTTTGTCTATGCTGGGTAGGCAGGTTTGCTCATTTAAACCAGCGACAGGAGTCTCAGTGTCCAGCCATCTGTCAGCCTGTAGTGCTACTGCACACAACTCCGCTAACTGGCTCCACATATCTGCTGCTGTCAACTGAGCATGTCACAGCTCCACCTGTGGTAGATTTGCAGCCTCTCATAAAACAAAATTCTAATATTTATTCTTCAGGAAGTAGCATTTAATACTGCAAAATAAATGAAATATCCCACAGCTATTGAGAGCATCTTAGATAGTTTTTCAGTCTTATGAATTATAAAACACACACACACACACACACACACACACACACAGTGTAGAATTTATTTGTTTTGATCACATTTCAGGAGTGATTCGACTCAATATGTTCTCCGTGGAATATTTGCTAACACAGAGACGCACATGTTTATGTCTGATGTCAAAGGAGATAAATACAGCAGCTGAGACAGATTTTAGCTGTAATTTTCATCAGTAAGTAAAGAGAGCCCTCAGGCTGTCTGGGCACTTCTCATGCTCCTGCATTGATTTTTGCATCTGTAAATATATCCAATGTGGGTAACAATAAGGCAGCCTACACTTCACACTCAGACTCATTTAGATGATTTTTGTAGTCTTCAGTTTAAAGAGGCATTCCACACATAATATATCTGCACTCCACTTTGATTAGATTTATTTTTAAAGAAAGCTTTTTAGCTCTTTAGACCATGTTTTGATTTGAACCCCCTACAGTTCTGTATTTAATGTAATGTAAGCATTTAAACAATTTAGTTCATTTTAGACTATTTTGATACAGTATGCTTCTGTGAAGCTTTACATTATCTTCTTAATTCTTTTATTAAAGTTTTATTGAATTTTTTTCTCTTTTTAAAGAGAAAGAAGAATACAAAAGCAAAAGCACAACAGATAAAACGCATAATGCAAAGAACAACACAGACCAACCAAGATGACAGCACCATCTCACCAACACTATTGAAGTCCATTATCACAGCACCAGTCCAAGATACCAAGATACAGTCACTGAGTGACCAGTAAATAAATGCAAAACAATTACCCCAAAAAATATTTATGACTCTGTTGTGAATTCAAGAGCACACTCATACAAAGACCACTTACATATTATATAATACATAGAGAGATAATAATCGTAAATCGTTGAACATCTCGGATAATGACATTCGAGGGAAGTATAAGTTGCACTTAATCTAAAAATATGTGTAAGTGCTGTAATAATTCCTTCTGTTCATACTGACCATTGAGAGATCTCTTCCTAACATGCGTCCAATGTAAGTGATGGGGGACAAAATCCTCACTCCAAAAAGACTGTATTTTGGGACATATGCACTAGTTTTGATGAACTCAAACTCATATTATCTTCAGTTAAACTTTGGAACGCGGACTGAGGATTTTGTCCCCCATCACATACACTGAAATTTCAGTAGGAAGGGATCTCTTAATGGCCAGTATGAACAGGAGGAATGTTTACAGCAAGCAAAACTTGTTTCAGTGTACATATGGGCATCTGACGATTGTTTTAAGACAGACATAAAAAAAAATGTGAACCTCTCCTTTAACATAACCCATTCTTTCAGGGCTAACCTGAAATAAAACCCATTAGAGAGAAATCATAGGTAAACAAGACCTGTCACCTAAACAGACCTCGGTATACCGAGCCACCCTTGTATTCTTTTAACCACCTTTTACATCATCCTCTCTTTTCAACATCACATTAAGCCGTATCCAATACTTTTGCTATCGTCTAACACAAATGCTATTGCTCCTGAATGTTGCTACTTGCAATTAAAACAACTCAACGTAAGTCTATAGATATTTTTTTTATGTATATACAATCCACAGCATATAATGTTATCACTCCTCTGACAGCACCAGTCTTTCATATCCTCCTCAACACACAAAGTAGCCATCTCTATGGTAACAGTGGGTGAACTATGAAATTACCTTTGATTTTGCCATTGTCGTTACTCCTTGAGTGTGAAGCCGTCTCACAGGGTGTCCAGATGAACACTGCAGCATTTATCTGCTCTAACTTCAACATCAGATGCTGACCTTGGTGCATCTCTGATTATAGCCCATTTACTGTCGTCTAGCCTTTGCAAACTGCATGGCCTCAATAATAAACTCAGTAACTTAACAGCCAACTGAACTGATGAGCTCACCCCTTTGCTTTTTTATTGCAGTCAGCCATATTTCCTGGTTATAATGCATCACTCACATTCAGCCAATTACCTTTATCTCTCTTCCTGTTTCTAATCTCTGTCTTTAATGAGGCATAATGGATGTGGGAGTGAGCTGTGTGTGGTGATGTGGTGATGGATGGCAGGTGATGAGGTGCCTCTGCTGGCATTGTCACTTAATGGAGCAGCTCCTCTGTTGTTATTGCATAGTGAATGGTATTGATTTTACTGGGAGACGGGCAGAGATAGGTTTAGGATACATACATGCATGTCATATAGCTTGAAAGTGCACCTGCACTTTTAAGAAGCATGGTGCACTGGATATTTACACGCTTCATGTTAAGCAACCATTCATGGAATGTAACGGAAAAAGCATTTGAAGCCAGAAAGCCAACAAAAGTAACAAAAATTTAAGAAACAGTTTGATACAAGAACATTTAACATACGTTTTCTCACTACGGTTCCACTCGTATTTCTTTTAGAGAACAGGTCCTACATTAGTGAATTTCAGTAGGTCCCTTTAATTGCCAGTTTTAAATTGGGGGCGGACAGGTCAGCACAGGATTTATGGTGGATGTCAGGGCCTGAGGGGCGCAGTCTCTGCTCTCTCTCTGAGAACACCACTGCAGAGATCCCAGATCAAATGCTGGGGTCATCCGTGTTAATAAGAGAGTCATATAGCAAACTAAATCACACCAGACTCATGTTGATCAGAAAAAACGGCAGTCAAAGAACTGTGCCACTCCATGATTTTGTTAATAAACTGTGTTTAGAAGGAGTTTTATTATTCAGGTTTTTTTTTTTTTTTGTGAAGCACTAACAGCACATCGTGGCGGTTCCATTCACAACATTTTTAAGGTAAAGCTTTGTGGTTTATATACAGACATTTTTTAAGTGAGATCGATGCCGTGATTGTTACTGTGTTGTGTTCAAGTGAACATTACATCAGTTTTCAGTATAAGTCATAAAATACAGCTACAACAGAGGATAGTGTTGCTTCTCCCCCTAATTGAGACCCCTTTGAATCACCCAAAGACGTGTTGTCAGGTATATATCCGTTCCTGTGCCGTCCCCTGAAGAAATAACAATGACACACTCTCCCCAGAGCAAGTTGGACTCACCAATGTACATTACATTATCCAATTGGTATCTTTTAAGATATGATTTTTAAAGCCGCCCCAATCAATGATTTTATTTTTACAATGGACGAAATGAGTAATGTGTAATGTGAAAGAGGTCGCTAGTAGTGATGAAGCCACAGAGAATTATCACCAAATTCTATAGTTTACCTCAGCTCTACAGAGCGTTTTAGCATCCTGCAGCTCAGTATTTTGACTTTAATGTTTTGGTTCAGTCCCACCCCTCTCATCAGCATCGTTTGCAGTCGCAGCAGTCATGAATCAAAATACATCTACCAGTGGCACAGTAGCACTGTTCAGGAGATGCTGTAGACTGCACACACACACACACACACACACACACACACACACACACATAACATATTCAGGACTTAGGCTGCTCATTTGGTTTGGTAATGTTGGCTGCTGAGATAAGGCCTCCAGATTCCAGACGGGAACGCTCAAGTATATGTTCGCATTTAAAGACTGTCCTTCAAATGTTACCCTGTCATGATGACATGCTGCCATAAAATATGAAAACACACACTGCTGCATTTAACAGTTGGCACCAGCCAATGGAGGATGGGCTTTTGAAAGCCACAGTGGGGCTGTTTCCAGACTCACTTGCATACAATATGTAGGCCACAGTTTCCGTAGGCCCCCCTCCTTATACATGCATAATGTTCACCAGAAAAATGAAGAATAAGTAAGAGCCTGCTGCTGCACTCACCAGCAGTAGAATATGGAAGCATTCGCCAGCACTCACTCATGATACACTTCTTGTCTCCTGAAAGCAGAGGAGGTCTGCCCCTCATTCTCACTGCAAAATATAAAAAATGCTCTGGAGGATTGACTGGGAATAACACCTTATCTGAATTGTGAAAAAAAAAAAAAAAAACCCAAACTGCAAAATCATTCTGACTTACAGCAACAACTCATTAACACACCATTGTGCATCAGCTTTAATTGTAGCACACCAGTGCCAGCGACTTTAGCTGACATCCATTCTCAGTTTATTACCCAGCTAACAATAGAGAGGATTTCCTGTTGAGCTGAATAACTTGTCAGAGGAGGATTTTTAGGATACTTACTCCCAGCAGCCACCCACCATGACCAGAAATTGCTGTAATAAACTAATTATATTTTAGAAATATTTTAAACTAAATTTCTTAGGTAAATGAAATAGTTATGTATTGTTGACTCACATGTTAGAATTGTTGATGCCTTGTCTAGAAATGAGATAGATTCATGGGAAATAGCATCATCTAGTGGCAGTAAAGTGGTACTACAGTCCATTAAAAATACATAGTTTTGGTTTTCTGAACACAATATTCATATCAGCTAATTGATCTATTCAAGTGCATGTAACTGAATAAAATCACTACTAAATGTTTCCAAAGCTTCCTTAACGTTCTTCTCCAGTGATCGACATCAAGTTGGACAAACCGCAGGAGCCCCAGACTACTGAAGGCGGCTGTTCCTGTTAATGCTCAGCACCGTCCTGGAAAAACATCATTTACACCACATGCTTGTTATGTTGCTTCCTATTGGTTAACCTGCAGTTGACTTTGCACGTTGAGAATCTGGCCTCCTCACCTGACCACTGGTCATCGGTTGGAACTAGCAATATGTGAATTTGGTTCTAAAGTAGTGTAACCTACTTTGTTAATGAAACTGCCAAAAAGTCTTACAACTTGCAAAAAAAAAAAAAAAAAAGATCCCCAAGTTGCATATGTGGATACAGTTTTTTTTTTAAGTAGAAAAGGAAGTTTCCCCAGTTTCTTTTTTGTATATTTTTGTATATTCAGGGATGTCCCTCCGGAAAGGTTGTTTTTTTAAAAGATGCAAACAACTAAGCTCTGTATTTGAGAGCTTGATAAGAACAGATGGTTCTAGACGTATTTTTATGGATCCCACTCTTGTTACAGGCAAAAATGGAGATCCTTCCCACATTATACCCAAATGTTAACCACGTCAAACTCTTACCTAACCTGTTACATAGCCATTTTTGACTTTATACCTACACTTAACCATCTCAAGGCTTATTACCGAAACATAACCAAAACCTAAACCCAGCCTTCCGGTCCAGCCGGCCAATCACAGCACTCCTGCACATAACCCCTGTGGGATCCATAACTTTGCGTTCTAGACGTTACAGGACAAACTGAACAGTAACATCTTGAGTATCTAATGCATGCCTAGTTTTCCAGCATAGGTACTGTCTACCAGTGTACACAAGTTTGAATATGTAAATGGTAACATTACACCAGTGACTTAATGCACTCTGATAATGACTAGTCCAAGTCTTTTTTTGTTTATGAAAACTATTGAACTGGATTTGTATACTTGCCTTCAGAATATCTTTGTCGTGCGTGTGTGTAAATGTGTGCTTTCTGTATAGGCAACGTTAGAATGCAGTTATATAGAGGGCCACTGCCAAGTCGTGTCATTGTTGCCACATTACGGCACCATTTAGGTCACCATTTGTTTGCAGTATGTCATAGACTCCCCCACTCACAACAATATGACATCTGCTGTTGCGTTGTGTAATATCTTGGTAGTTTGTGATTATGGTAGTCTGCACATACGCTGTAAGTGAGCAGTGGAGAATCGAAGCCCTTGCCTTGTGACACAGAGGGACATAAACACAACGTTCCCTGTGTGGTGATCTGTAGACTTTAATGCAGGTTCTGTGATCAAAACAGACCTTTAACATTGTTTCATTCCTGACAAAAGACTAATTTGCACATGTAGACCTTTCAGGTTAATATGAAGTTATGAAAAGCTTCATTGTAAATGTACAGTCACTTAATTCAAGACCTGTCTGATTGTCATAGAAACTGTCATGTAACGTGTCCCCACTGAGATGAGATTTTCTTTGCTGCTTGTGTTTAAACTGACTACTGACGTTGGCGTTATGCATTGTTGCAATGTTGTTTCAATTTGTTCTTTTTTCTTTGCTTTTTTTTTTTTTAGAGCCAGGTATCATAACATACTGGTGGTGAAGTCAGCCAGTGTTGAGAACACTACTTTGATTTGACTCGTCTCTGAAGTGAAATCTTACTGCACTTTTGAAGAACATGTTTTAGAGTTAGAGTGACATTGTAAGTCTTAGAAACATGGTAAAATATACATTTGGAGTACTGTGTCTTAGAGTAGACTCGAACATTTCTGAATTGTTCACACATGTCCAAAAGGGGGAGCACTCGTGAAAACTCGCGAACCTTTCTAACCCACTTAATAAGCCAAATGATAATAACACTGAGAGACAGAGTTGGATCAAATGTCACAGGAGAGCTCGACTGGAACACACTCTTTTCTGGGTTTGGGAATGAGAGAGACAGGTTGCATTTAAAAAAAAAAAAGTCATAATGTATCAACCCTCTGTGTTGCTGCCTATTTATTATCTGTAAACAGGAATGTACTGCTCTCATTACCGACCACACAGCCTTGTAAGGAGAGCACTTTTTTGAGGAATGACTCAGTGGGTATTTATTTTTTAATGAGGACAAATGATTAATCAATCACTGTAGACTTTCCTTTGTATTTATTCCCCTTACATATTAAAGTAGAGTCCAGCATTATCATTTTTAACATTCCCTGGAAATGGACCAAGTAATGCAACAGATGTCTTTGCATGTCGGGGGGAGGGGGGGGGAGATGTTCTGTCACAGCTCTGTGCAGCAGACCTGATCAGTCCAGAGCTGCCTCTCCATTCACACTGTACAGAGATCTAGCATGTCTCTCCAAATGATTAATAAAGATGTCTTATTACCGAAGTCATGCAGAATTGTTTTTTTTTCCTTGAATTTTTACTGTACGCACCTCAGGTATCTGTCTTTCACACCTGTCCACCTATTGTGTTGTTTCCCAATAATAATCTGTTGTTTTGATCGACTCTTTTCAAAAGACAGACTCAGAGTATAGTTTGAGTAAACCCTAAAAAGATATTAGTAAAGTCACACACTAAGTAAAATGACATTGCTAAGGCTATACAAAGCTGTCATTACATGAATCTTGGAGTAATAGCGTGCTTCTATAAATATACAGCAGTTAATTACCTAAATGAATGAATAAATGGGTAATAAATGGCTACTTAAAGTAAAGCAGTTGAAATAGTTTGCTTAAAGTAATGGATGGTTGAAACGTACAGCTTCTGCCACTGCAATCGTCGTAGTAATTAACAATTCAATAAGAAAAAAACAATATTATGACAACATCCACTTTTTGTAGTGTCACTTAACATCCACTTTAACGTCAGTCACAATGAGCACATCTGGAACATGACGGGTGGTGCTGATGAAGAAATGTGGTGGTACATCAGACACAAACGGTTGGGAACCACAGGTGTAGTTACCAGTAATGAAGCAATAATTGTGCCAGTGTTAACCAGTATGTGTACATGTTGTGGCACGCATGGTTTCTAGTTTGACACAACAACAATATACCCAGTTTCTATCGATGACTAGAGGTAATCTGTCGTTGGAATTACCTGCTGTATTGGCCCCCGCCCCCACCCACGGTAGTTTGATTAAAATGTAATTAAATGCTACTTTATTGAAGAATAGACACTAAAAGTGTAATATCAACTGAAATATTAAAGGTTTCAAACTAAGATTAGGTGAAAAGTCAGGAACCGCCTTGGTCTGGTATGACCAGTAGCTTATGGTGCCTAATGTTAGCCAATGTTAGCTAACACTAGGTAGATATTATTGTGTAACTGACATTACTGAGTCAGTTTGCTGACTTTATGACGATTCTCTACTTGTGTTACTGGTACAGTATGTTTTAGCATTTACCGTTATCCTGTAATTGGCCTTAACAACAAATTGTGCTTCAGTGGTGAATATTATCCAACACATTTGCAATTAATCAAGTTACTACAAAATAACTGTCACAAAGTAAACCTGCTACCTTTGGGGCCCATCAGTGTCTGGGACCCCCACTTTACTCAGTCCATAATCCAGGTTTGGTATTGGCACTACATTAAAGTTCTGTCCTGTTCTGTCCCAGATTTGCTATATCGCAAAAAAAAAACATTAGCACTGGAGGTGTTTGGGTTCATTCCATGCACTCAAAACACTCACTGAGTGGAATACACGTACTCAAGAAGGAATGTGCTATTGCTTGGTGTAATGGGCATGGCTCTTGCGCCATGTTTTTGTTGCAAAGACTCCCCACTAGAATTCCACCCATAAAATATGTTTACATGTTGTGGCACCTGATCTGGTAACTGCCAACCTGCAGTGGTGGAAAGTAACTAAGTACATTTACTTAGGTACAATTTTGAGGTACATGTACTTTGTGTGAGTATTTCTTTTTTAATGCTATAATTCTTCTCCGCTACATTTCAGAGGGAAACACTGCACGTTTTACTCCAGTGCATTTATCTGACAGCTGTACTTACTAGTTACTTTGCAGATTCATATTTTATATACAAAACACATGACAGTTACAGAGGCCATTTTGCTGCATAATTGTAACGTACTTTTACTTTTAATACATTTTGCTGATAATACTTTTGTACTTTTATTTAGATAAGCTTTTAAATGCAGGACTCTTATCTGTAATTGAGTATTTTTATATTGTAGTATGGTTCCTTTCAGTAAATGATCTGAGTACTACTTCCACCACTGCCAACCTGCACTGGGAGTTGTTCCCTGTTCTGTTAACCCTAATCCCAGTGATCAACACTAGCAGGACCGCATTGGGAGCCAGGAAATCCATTGCGAAACTGAAACGGGTACATTGCCATTTTCACAGTGCTGTGTTGTTTGTTTGTTCTCTGCAGGGTTTCGGTCTTCCTGTAGTCCAGACTGCAGCTGTCACAGCCAACACTGCTGATGCCAGTTCATTTAGAACTTGGATGCAGCTCCGTGTTTGGCATTATGGAGGAGATGATGTCAGTCACTGTGATAATACTTAACCGTGGGAACACATAAATGGTACTGAAAGGCAAATTGACACACCGTCTATCAAAATCTGACACACACAGTTGAGACAGCCTGTTACAACTAGTTGGCTGCCAAACCAGCGTGACAACTAACAGATTTCTTGCTCCATCCAGCGTGTCTCCAAAAACAGGCAAATAACACTGACCTTAATATGACTGAGACGCCAAACACAATAATACTTAACAGTGACCTTAAACTGAGATTTCAGTCCTTTTTCTTTTCAGAATGGTACGTGCTGTATATTTTTGAACAGATATGGGAACATAAGGTAACACAAAAGAATAAAGGCCATTTCCATGAAAGTAATGATCCTGTATTTTAATATCTTGGAACATGGAATACTTGCCAGATGCTCATTGAATGGAGTTTATAATCCGCTTTCATGGGTGAATGAATCTTTTATGACATGCTTTTGTTGTGTATCCAGCCCAAAAAAAGTAATATTCACATTATGCTATTCACAAATCTCCTACTGGCTGTGCTTATTTTCAGTCACTTAAATACTTAATGTGTCATAAATGATGTACACAGTAAAGTAGAAAATTGTCATGTCTTTGCTTTGAGCTCATGATTCTTTCAGATGACAGTCGTCTCCCAAAGCCACACGGTGCGATCAGCATTAATAAGTAAATGAAAACACAAAGAAAAATTCTTTCAAAAAATAGTTTTATTAAATACTTTGTCAACTAGCTATCATAAATACAGAAAAAAAAAACAATACGTTATATTTAATGTTCAGCAGTGGCTACGCAAAAGGGAACGTCCTCAGGAGACCATCTGTTACGGGGGGTCTTTGGGTGTGAGTCCCACTGGGACAGCTGAACCAAATCCCACAGCACCAGCTGGGAGAATTAAGCCTAGAATAAATAATGGGGAGACAGGGCACCTTTGGCTGAGGACAAAACAATGCCTTGACAGGAACACAAATGGATTCTCGGTCCTAACCGCCTCAACTTTCCCTCCACTGACAAGGTTGAGTCGTGTCTTCTAGTAGCGTCTGCCATCCCCGAATAATATCCTGAGAGGAACCGTCACTTGTCACTCATCGTCCTTGATCCGTCTTAAATAGTCTCCTCAGTTGAAAGCCTGCGCCAGGATTTCATTTCCCTTCAAAAAAGACAAATAGAAAAATATAAGTCCACATTTTCACTAAATTTCTCCTTGTTATTATTAGCCATTTAGCACAAAGTCAGAACTTACACATTACTGCCAGGCACAATCTTCTCTTGGTGTTGCTTTGTCAAACTGAACTTTCTGAAGAACGCAGGCAATTTGAGCTTTGTTCTGGCGGACCTGGAGGAAACACTGGAAAGTTCCCGTGTTAGTCAGTATTTTACCCCTACAACAAAACGTGGCACTGCAGAGCTGAGGTGCTAATGAGAAGCTTTGTGGACAAATGTACTGATTAACGTCGATGTGTGAATGGCTGGGTATGGCTGGAATTTTTGGGATCCCGGTTCTAATTCTTCAAATTCGACACTGGGTTTGAAGATGCACTATTCTTAATTTCTTTGTTTTTTCAGTCATAACGCAACAGCAGTGTCATACAGTGTTTGGAGAAAATTGAAAATCACAGGAAACAACAAAGTTTTCTGTTTGTAGATGTCATCTGCTTATGTAATAAACAGGAAAGAATCTGAACCTACAATTGCAGCAAACCAGTACAAGTTTTTCCTTGTGTCAGTGTCCACGTCTGTGTCTGTTTACACTGTTAAACCCACCATTCTGCTTGTAACGAGGGTCGTTGTTTAATCTCCATCCTCTCCTCCTCAGCTTCTTGTTTCAGTCCTTCTTCCTCTCCCTCCTCGGCCTCGTCATCCTCTGGTATCTGTTCCCACATTCTGCTGTTGACCCACAGAGCTTCCTGCAGGCTGAGGCCGCGTCCTATGCAGGTCACCCGACGACACAAAGGGCAGCCCACGGTGAGCAGCCCGCTCCGGGCCTGCGACATAGTCTCCAGGCACGGTTCGCAGAAGGTGTGTCTGCAGTGGAGCACCCGGGGGATCCTGTCCATCCGCGTGTAGGGCAAGAGGCAGACGCTGCACTCGCCGTCCGCACACAGAACCATGGTCAGGCTGAACTGGTGAAGCCACAGAATGTATCGAGTTGACTGCAAGGATCAAAACGAGTCTTTCTGGCTGATCTGGATCCTGTAAGTCCCGGTGAAAACCACTCCACTACCTAGCAACTGATAAGGGCTTGTTGAAGTAGATGGTTGCTGCAGGTCCAAAGTTCCCAGTTTGCTCCTCTCTGCTAAATCAAAAATGTGCGAATGGTTATTAGATGTGCTGCTGGATAAAACTAACCTTTTCACAGCAGTAATATTTGAAAAGCAAGAGGTTTTTAGCTAAATTGAATTGAAAATACATTATTTATCTTGCTTATTTTAATTTTCACAGATATCCCTCAGATGAGACTTCAATTATATGGTTATTTAGGTCTAATAGATAACAGTCAGATGCATATTTTGAGTATAATAAAGACTATGTGCTAACAATAAAGAAAGCCAAAAACTGGAGTTGAAAAACGCTGAAATTGATAACCATAACACAAGTGTTTGTGTTATATACTAAACATTATATTTAAAGGAATAAAGTTAAAAAATAATAATAATAAAAATGTGTCTGTAAAGCCTACTTACAGTACTTGAAGCCTATGTATTAACGTTATTCTCAGAACAGACGCAGTGCTCCTTCAGACCTGTTTAAGAGTATTGTCCCTCTGGAGTGTACAGCACAGCCAAACTGCAGTGAATGGAGAGAGAGAGCCGCTCGTCTGCCGCCTGTTAGGAGTGTCTGGTGTGTTTGTAGAGGCGGGACAGAAACGTCTATCTCTCTAACAGCTGGGGAAGCAGAGGGCGGAGGACGCTCTTTGTTCAGTGTTTGACGGAGGGCAGGTGGAGAAACGGGTGTGGGAGGTTGAAGAAGAAGGCTTGAGAAGAGGTATAGGCAAATAGTGATAACTAACCGAGCTTGTTGCTCCCCTATTCAAAACGTGAAGCACGTCATTATATATGTGGTTGTATTAAAATAAATTGCTAAATGGACAGACAAACAGATTCCTCTCTGAAAAGAGAGGGCTCGTCCGGGATTTGAACCCGGGACCTCTCGCACCCAAAGCGAGAATCATACCCCTAGACCAACGAGCCACGTTGAAAGCACTTTATTATTAGATATTAATATCTAATCGTAGTTTTAAATCATCGTTTCCCCATATGTTTATGTTTAGAATATATTACTCCACGATGGATATTTCCTAAGCTCTGCTCCACTCAAAAACCCTTTCTTTTCAGACAGCACACTCATTCAGTCACGCAGTAACATGCAGCTAAAGGGAAACCGACCCGCCGCGACTGCAATAAACCCGCATTATGATGCAGGGGATGTTTTAAACTAACGAAAACGCTATTTGAAATGTCAGCAACCGCTTGGCTTAACGATAGTTACACATACAGTAGCCATACACATACATTTACCACGATCCAAAAGGTGGGCTCGTCCGGGATTTGAACCCGGGACCTCTCGCACCCGAAGCGAGAATCATACCCCTAGACCAACGAGCCACGTGTTCAAGATGGGCGATACAACATCCCTTAATGAACTTATCAGGATCACGCTAACAAACGGTTTACAATTATATCATTGCTTATTATATTATTATTATTATTACTGCTTGCGTCTACTGATGATTATCTTGATTACATATTTTTTCTCTAATCATTGCAAGCCAATTTGGCCCTAGACTATCGAAATATAAATTGTGGAAACAAGCTTCAATGCAGTATGCGACATGTAGAAAAGTGGTACTGCAGCATCTTATAACTTTAAGCGCTACACACTGGAAATAATATTCAAATTTGGTTTTATTACAACAGATGTGCTGTATGTACGAGATAACCTTAACCATACCTGGATACAGAGGTGCAGAGCCCCATCTGACCCAGCATCTGACCCAGCACTCTGGACGTACAGCGTGCTGAGGTCACAGGTTGGAGGTGGAGTTACCGCCTTACATCAGGAAATCTTTTGTACCTGATGCAGTTGTATGTTGTGCTGTGTAGTTTAGTTAACGATGTAAACAGAAGTAGTTAGACGCACTGAAACTAGCTAATGTTAGTTACTAACGTTTGCTAACCATGATAGAAACTTTAATAATCTTCTTACTTCACGTAGCCTTAGCTATAAGCCAAACTAAATTGATGTAACGTTAGCGTTAGTTATTTAATTTCAACTCACGCAACTTAACTGGCGTCGTTGCTGCTCTGTTTGGTTATGGTTAGCTAACGGTAGTAACGTCAGTGCTGTCACAGAGGTTGCTAGGTTAGTCAGCTTAGTGGGTAACTCACTTGAGGCAAGTTAAAAGTGTCCACAGAGCCAGTACGCTGTAGCTAAGTTATTTACAAGACTTGATAAACACTGACGGTATCACTTCCAACCAGATGGAGGCTTCTCTAGGATCTCTGCAGAATCCTGATCTAAGGTAATGTAAACTGTGGCTAAAGCCAGTGACCAGCTAACTAAATTGTGCTAATTACTTATAATCACAGGCAACCAGTGATGGTGAGGTCTTGCAGAGATGGCAACCTCTTGGTTATGTGGTGTTTTAACGGATCTAGCAAACATCACCATGTTTTGTTATTTGAATCTGTATTCCAGCTCTGTCCTGTCATCATGTGAGCCAGAGCTTCAGGAGCTGATGAGACAGATTGACATTATGATCAATCATCAGAAGAGGGAGTGGGAGGCTGAGATTCGGGCCATGGAGCTCAGGCTGAAAAGTGGGGAAGAGGAGCTGTTGACTTCCAGGAATCTTATTGAACGGAGGGACCTGGAGGTGCAGTAGCAGATCCTTCCTAAAGTTATGTTGTACTGTTTTTTGATGCAGATAAACCAGTGAGGGTTCTGTATTTCTCCGTTGAGAAGAACTGAGACGGCTAACATTTTCTTCAGTTATAGCATGAGGAATATAACCAGAGCATTTAACCTGTTTGGTAACAGAGATGGAAATACATTTGCAATCATTCACCATCACTCTTATCTTGAAATATACTGTTTTGTTGTTTTACAGCACGATTATGACAGTTTGACCATCCTCTGCATGGCTCTTTTGTTATTAAATAGTGTTATGCTGCTATGTTTTACCCACATTTTACAATACCATTGCTGTCATCACCCCTGATCGCAGATCAGATTGCTTCGCAAGCAGCTGGAAGAAGTCCAGCCTGGTCGACAAGAGTTAATTACAAAGTACGAGCAACAACTGCAGAAAGTCCGGGAAGAGGTGAGATACTTGTCAGTCAAACAGCCTTTCAGTTAGCTGATCAGTAGATTGAGGTATACATTTTGTAAAAATCTCTTTAGTTCCTCAACATGTCTTGAAAATCCAGCGGTAAATTGGTAGTTAACAGATTTGCAGAGTCAAGGTTTGCTTTACTCACTTGCTTATTTCTCACTTGAATTTGAACTTGAATTTGAGAATCCTTTCTCGCAAACATTTTTTCCTGCAGTTAGATAAATTAAAGAGAGGTTATCACAAGCTTCAGTGCAAACAGCTCAAGGAGACCAGTGGAGGAGCAAATACTAAAGAGACAGACCGTTCAGAGGTGACCCGACTCAATGAAAAGATTGAGGTACAACGACATTAGTCCAATTCCCTTTACACCCTGTTCCTTACATTTCTAGCCATTTACAGATTGTCCTTTATTGCCATCTACTGGTTATGTGGAGTATAATCATCCTTGTCTCTCCCTGCAGGAAAATCACCAGCGCTTTGTAGAGTGGGAGCAGCAGTGCATCCAGTACCAAAAACAACTGACAGCGCTGGAGGCCCAAAATAAGAGCCTGACTGATGAGCTCACACACATGAAAGTAAAAGCAGACTAATAACCGTAACATGTAACGTCAAGTCAGACAGTTTAATGCCGAAGCAAAGTGGAGGCAGGTTATTTTTCACACATATTTTGTGTCATTTTATTTCCAGTCCCAGTGGGCATTGTTGCAAAAGGAGAGGGAGCACAGGGAGTGCTGCTTAGAGGTGCAGCATCTGTGCACTCAGCTGGAGAAGGCTCAGGGCAGCCTGCACTCACAGGAGCTTGAACTGGAACGCCTCCGACCCCTCGAGATGTGCCTGGGACAGTACCAGAGAGAGCAGCAGGTTAGCAGAATGCTAGGAACGTATACAAGCAGTGGCAGTTAAAGCTTGGGACAAACCTGAAAAGGCTCGACAAACCACACATAGAGATTGTTTCCACCAACTTGCACAGATTTTTTTAGTCTTTGACAGTCAGGAAGGAGCATAAACCTTACGACTGAGTAAATGCAATAGACAACATACTGACCCAGACTGGAACAGACCGGGTCCAACTTGGTCCGATCAGTCGTCACGCCCAAATCATATTCATAATCATCTCAGCTGTCATAATGTGTGTCAGTGCCTTAAGGTGATCATAATGGGCCCCTAGGCCTGTCATTTTTGTGGGGCCCCCTACCATCCCATATTACAAAAAAAGTGTGTAATTCAGTGGCACATTTTGAGTAATAGCCTGCTAAATACACAGTTACCAAGTGTGTGACGCGCTTTGTGCAGAATGTCCTAAAAGATCCACCTGTCAAGAGGAAGAAACTACTGTAGACTGATCACAACTCAGTGGCCAAAAATATCACAATAATCATCAGACTTTCCTGAAATACTGCTGTTAGTGCTAAAATATAGTAAAATGACTTTACAGCATGATCGCCTTGGATTTAGAAAAATCCAAGAAATGGAGCAATGAACTATATACAGAAGCTTTGTTGGACTCAAATGAACTAACATCAGATTAAACACTATAAACAAAAGCAGGTTAGTTGTTTAAAGTTTAAGACAGTTGACTGGAAACTACTTTAAATGCACCCTTGTGGTTAACCAAAATGAAACTGCTAATGAAGGCAGGAGAGCTGTGCTGTGTTCCCGGTGCCCTCTGAAAACACTAGATAAGGAAAAAATTAATTTGCTTTACAGCACTGACTGAGGTCATTCCCCATAGCATCATCAGCTGTGAGACACACCTTATTTGCATTAATCCATGTACCAAATTTAAATAATTTGAACAAAATCTTGCCAATCTGGGGCCCCTGCACATGTGCACACCCTTTAGGCTGCAACGTAGATCAGCCAGTGTGTTAATCTGCTCCAGTATATAAGCAACAGATCCAGAGAGTTGGAGCAGAGCTTTAAATAAATAGTGATGGAAATAGAGGATCTCATGTTTTCCAAGAATATTCAGCAACATCATGGAAATTGGCATAATGTAGAGAAAAACGTCACTCACAAAAACTAACATCGACCTTGTTTAACAGTAGATTTGTGCTGCAGGGTAGGAGGTTAAAATATTTTATCAGCTGAGGATCCACTGCTGTTCCACAGGTCCTTTCAGAGGAAAGGGAGGAACTCCACGCCACGCTGGAGTCCCAGGATACATTTGTGCGAAGAACCAGTCTTGAACGCCAGAGGCTTCGCAATGAGGCTGCCAGACTCAATCAAGTACTGCAAGCTAAAGATCAAGTCATCCGGTGGGTGGATTTCTACCTGTAAACAATGTGTTTTTGGTCATCATGTTATGATGTAGTACAGCAACAATACACAAGAGGGTGTTCTATACTGATACTGTAGGTAGGTTGCACTGTTGTAGTTGCAATACACTAGGTTCAGTGCTTGTGTGCCGTATGAAAAGAGTTTTTTTTATAAAAGTCAATAAAGCACAACTATCTTGTTTTTGAAGCTCTCTGGAGGACTGTCTGGCAGCTCAGGGCTGTGCTGGTGTGGAAACCCTCAGACAAGATCTGGAGAAGACTGCAACCAAGCTTCACTGTGCCCAAGCATGTGAGGTTCATCTCAAGGCTGAACTGGCATGTCTCAAAGAGAGGTGAATGCTTGCCTCTTTAAACGCCCACATGGTTTATTATTTTGTTTTGATATTTGTGCTTCTGTATGTCTTGAATTTGTGGCTTTCCCTTCGATGTTTTTGTGATTTGCTCAGACTGGAGAGGGTGAGCCGACAGAGAACTGACCAATCGAAGATGGAGGAACTGAGGAGCATTAAAGCAGAATATGATTCCTCTGTTGCTGAAATGAAAAAGGTCAGAAAACGTCTCTGACTGGTTATCTCGTGGGAGCATAGAGTTTTTGACGTACATGCCGTATTTGTGTGATGATTCACCCAGTTAACATCTGTATGGTCACTTCTCCGGATTCATTCTACAGCTCAGAGAAGAGCTCCAAAGGGCCAAGCAGACTCACAGTGGTGAGGTGGAGGGCATGAGGAAGGAGGTGTCAAAGCTGACCACTGAGCTGCACCAACGTGACATCACCATGGCCACGCTGAACGGCTCTTTATCCAGCATCACGCAGCAGCTTCGTGGTGAGGCGGGGCGAGCAGAACAGAATGCAGCTGAGCTTAAAGTAAGCAAGTAAACAGGTGTAGCCCTGTGACGTGATCTTTTAAGTGATACATTTACTACAGCACTCTCAATAAGGAGTACAAGCCATGCCTTTAATCTCTCTATTACATATATAATAGAGAGCACAATGTTATATGTTTAACTCCTTTTCCTTAAAGGGTTGAGGAAAACTGCATCATGCTGGAGCCCATGCATCTGCTCAGGGGTTCAGGAAAATAAGTCACATATTTCTTCTTCTCTGACTTTCTCAGATGACTCAGGCACAGCTGGAGACTCTACAAACTGAGAACCATCATTTGAAGGGTCGGCTGCAGAGGCTGGAGTCTCAGTCACCTAAGGTTTGTCTGCTTTGACATAGTTGTATAGTCATTCCGCATTTTTACAGACCGCAGCAGACAGGATTATTTAGTTAATTTGGCCTCAGTAATCTGACTCATCTTTCTCTGCTTCTAACTCCCTGAATCACTTCGCTGTCCTCAGGGGGGGGATTCCTCACTTGCATCCCTGAGGGAGAGTTATGTGTCGTCTCTGAGCAGCCTGGAACAAGAGAATCGGCAGCTAAGGCAGGCACTTGCTGGGACGCACGCTCGACCTGAGGTCTCCAACCGGACCTGTCAAGACAAATATGAACAAGCTCTGCTCAGCCACGCCATTACTGACCAACCACAGCCTGCTCAGGACAGGTACCCGGCATACACACAGACACACATGCACAGAAGATCAAGAAACTGAACCCTTATGCAACTTCTTGTTTTATCTGTAGCAATGAAGATACCAGACATCACAAACACAGGGAGGAGGCGCAGGCAACGAAAGCTAAGCTGCAGGAGAACGCCACTCAGTACGAAGGGGAGATCCATAGGCTCTTCAAACAGCTGCACACCCTGTCCCATTCCTCCGGAGAGCACCCCTGTAGCCAGGCCCAAGACAGCAGGTCTCATTCATCAGCATCCTCCTCCTCCTGCGATAGCACAAGACTCACCAGGAGAAACTCAGTGCCATCCACAAGTTCAAATGAATCCGCTGCTGAGGGACAAAGCTCCAGCTCCAAAGACTCTCTGACCTTAGTACCCAGAGAAAAAATCATACCCTCTCCCTCTCTAATGGTGAGGCTCGTCACAAATAATCAAATGAGTCCACAGTTGTGGTAAAGGTGATGTTCTATTGTCTTCTTTTTAGCAAAGAATCCTACAGTTGTGTGTTTTTCTTCCCTCCCAGGAGCCTCTGCCAGTGTCATCTGCAGGCAGCATGGTCTCTCGTTTCCTGGAGGAAGAACGGTTACGGTCCGCGGAGCTGCTCCAGAGACTGGACACCCACATCCAGGGTTTGAGCGATCACAACGTCAAGACAGTGTCCAAGTACCTGCCAAGTGGCTCAGGGATCGAGCCTGCCCAGACTTCAGTACAGAATGGTCAGTGACTGAGTAAAGTGGAATAAATGTGGAAAAAGATGCCTTGAACAGCAGTGCCGAAGACCACTTTCTTGTACTTTATTAGCTTGTACACAGTGGAGAATGACATTTGTGGGGTGTGTGCCTTACTAAATGTAAGAGACATCTATCCTTATTTTTTTAATATAGTTTGCACATTTAAGCGCAGAGCTTTGAGTTCACCCAAGTGTTTCATAAGAACTATCAAAAGGAGCGATTTGTAATTCAAAAATTCCAGGAGTTCTCAACATGTACAGTGCACGGAAGCGTTACCAAGCCCACTCCATCCCCACAGTGAAGGACAAGTTGTATGAGGTTACACATATGACATAGTATTAGTCTTGCGTAGCTGATTAGCTCAGATTGTTGCCTGTGATTTTTTTTTTTTCTCATTCTGTTTCTCGTGTATATTTTAACTGTGTGGAAGCAGAAGCTCAAACAAAGTGTTTCAGCTTTTATATTTCCACTAGAGGTACATTTTTGTCCCGTCTCATCGAGCTTATCTTAAAAAAACAAGTGCTGACAAAGACTGACTGACTGATTAAATGGCTTGCATCACCTCGTGTCTTGTGTTAAAAGCTGCATGTGAACACACCGCAAAGACTACAGCTGACATGCATACTGTACTACCATTTTACACCACTGTGAGTCTGTTTAAAACAGTCTCATCATAGGGAGAATATGTTGAAAATACGTATGGCTGATAAAAAGTTGCAACTCGCACTGTAAAGTTTTGCACTGGCATTGTTAGCTTTAGGGCTGCAACTAACGATTATTACCAGACAAGATAAAGCAGCAGATCCTCACAGTTGAGAAACTGGAACCATCTAATGTTTAGTATTTTTGCTTGAAAAATAACTGATGATGATTAATCATGACCATTATCAAAATAGTAGAAAAGAACAGACTGCACTAAATCTGTGAATTAGGTCTCACAGACTGCCTCCACCACCAATTCAACACGCTCAGCTGGGTGAACGCCAAACACACCGCCTTAACTGTGAGTAATGGTGGTCGGCAACTGAAACTCAATGGCCAGTGGTTCTTTTTTTTTTTTTTTGTCAGGGCGCTAACATCTATTGACTGCTCATAAGAGTTCATCCAAATTGTTTGCCAATTGTTTCAGAAAGTGATCACCATATCTGAAGTAACGATACCTTTATGCCTAAGATGTTTTATGCTGTGTTTTCCGGCTGGGAAAATACAGAAATCTGCTTAATTAGTGGTAGATGGTTTCTAATTAAGCTAACATTATCACTAACCCATGTTGTCTCTGCAAGTAAAGGTTTTATTATCAGACCATGGTGGAAATGTGCCTCAGTAGTGCTTTTAATAGATTGAAATGGCCTTAAGAAATTGTTGACCATTCATAGTGTATTCTGCCTAGCAGTCATATTTGTGTGACCTCACATAACTGGCTTTTGGTTGCTGAATTCCAACTGAGTTACTTGTTGGAATTCTGACATTAAGTGGAGCTCCTTTGCACTTTTCCTCGTAGGACGCTGCACATTCCAATTTTTCAAGTTGCCTGGAATGCAGCATTAATACGAGCTTTGCATTTACATCCAGAGAAAAGAATGTTGCTGTGAGCCAGAGGAGAGTCCATCCTCCCTGCACGTCTGTCATAACTGGGAAAATACCACATATGTACATGTCTGTCCAGACATCGTAGACAGTAGGGGGAGAGAGGAGGCAGCTTATACTGCCCCCCCACCACCACCCACCCTGCAGAGGCCCTCTGGCTAGTCAAATGCAGGAATGTGTGCACCATGCCAATGCCTTCGCCTGCGGCCTACTTTGTCCTCATCATTAGAAAGCTGATGGAATGTTAATATCAACCATGTGGGGCACTCAACCTCAAAAACACTGAAAAGCCAGTGGGGAATAGTTATATTTTACAACTTTCCTAATGAAGGACACATTGATAGAATGGAAATAAAGTGGAGAAATCTCAAGAAATATGTGTTGTTTGTTTTTGCTGTCATACTACTACAACAATACAGAAGTTCTGCTCAGCTGTCTGAGTCCAATGACTTCTCGCTTTGGTATTTGGTAGCCTGTTACTAGCACTTTAAGCCCCAATAAACAGCACTGAGGAATTTGGCAAGGCAGGCATTCCTCTGGCTCTCTCTGGAGGGAGGTGAAAAAGTTTTTATATGTGGAGATTCTTTAAAGGGGCCTAGTAAAAGGGAGTGGGAGTGAGGTGGATTCAAGTCCAGGGAGAGTTTGGGCTGCCTTATTTACATAGTAATTAACAGGAAAAAATTGCTTTAGGCTACAAGATGATTGACTAATGCTAAATTGATTAGTTTAATGAATTGAATTGCCTGAATTAGGCTCTTAACCCTATCAGGACAAATGTTACGAGTGCAATTAGTAGTATGATGCAAAAGGAGGGCACCTTTACCGCTAAAGAAATTCTCTTGGTTATTCATCGCTCTCAATTTTTTTTTGGATTATCACTTTTTGCTTCTAATGATTACATTATGAGGCATTCCAGCAATTTAGCATTACACTTCCATAACCTTGGCAGACTTGCAAGAGATATAATATAAAACAAATTAATGGTCAAAATTGACGTTGCAGACGCCAAGATATTCTGACTTTTACTCTCAAGTATTCAAGCCCACAAAACACTCAATCCTACATTTGCCATAATGCAGCTCATCAGTGTCTTTCGTTAGAGATAACCTTGATGACATCATTAGGGTTGTTTTTTTCAGACTTCAGAAAGCTCCCTCCAGGGTGAAAATAATACATGTTGTCACAGGCTGAATAATACTCTGTGTGACGGATAAACTGTGATTGATGTGTGAACTTTGTGGAGTGCCCCGTTAATAAGCATATTGGAATTGTTGAACGTAACTACATAAACAGAAACTTATGCATAAGGTTAATGTAAAACCTGGTATGTTTTTGACCCTGTACAAAATATTGAAAAGCCTAGACAATTCATGAGCTTGAAGTTTCATTCTTTGACCTTGGAAATAGCAGTTTGATTTAAAACAAAACCAAAAAAAACAAAACAAATCAAGTCCACTTGGTTTTTCCAAAGCTTTCAATAAAAGTTTTAATTACTTTGTCAGAAATTCTCAAAAATGCATCTACCCCTTCTACCTCAATGAAAAATCCATGAAAATCTATAAATATGCAAATATCTTTCATTTCAAAAGTTTAAAGCATACTCCATCTTTAACTGCTAGACACAAGATGTCTCCCGCTTCACTGAAAAGTCCATATTCACTGTATGTGTCCGTGGGTCTTCAAGTTTCCACATCACACATGTTTCATATTGGACCACCACTGACTTCCAAACTTGCACTGTACAGGTCAAACATCCAAGTGAAGTAACAATAAGCAAAACACATTTTTGATTGGAGGGGGCTTTAAATTCAGGTTAGTGTAGCATCCAAACGTATTTTACATCAGTGAAAGAGACCAAAAGTGGCCCTAAGAATTTCTTCCTTGAAATGTGGAAAAATGACCTGTGAAAATTTTGTAAATACTGTTTTCTATTAAGACCATTCCACTAACTTTTCACTAAGTTTTCTCATTCAAGCATTGATATCATTGCTTCTCTTGCTCTACCACAAACAAGCAGCAGAGGGGGCAATTTAAGTGCCATACTGGTCAACAGAAGTCAGATACTCCTCAATCAACCAGTAATTCACAGGCTTGTGTCTGTGTTTGCAGCTTGAAAGATACTTTTCCCTGCTCCTGTCATAAAACAGGAATGCCTCTACAGTGCAACGCCGCACTGAATGCCTTATGTCATAAACCAGACATCTCAAAGCTTACGTGAAGCCAAATGAACAAATAAGTGAGTATATTTGTCAAACTTGATGAATACTCAGAGAGAAAATTGGTTCCCATTATCAACCCATCTTGAAGGAGGGAAATATCTGAGGTATTTGTTTGAGGAATTTCCCTTATCTGTGAGATCATAACTTGTCATGGGAATAAAGAATGAAGATGGACTGTTTGTGCAGAAGGCTGACTTATCTCTGTAGAATGGCTGAAAGGCAATGCAGGTTAGCTGGGATTTCTTCAACCCGGGACTGACAGGATTAATGAGCATTGAGGAGATATCACTGATTCTTTGAGTGATAATTGATTCAAACCATTTAGTGGTTAACACATTTGGCCCGCAGTTTGTTTTTTTGTGTGCAAAATTTTTTATCATAGTTGCTTCAAATAGTGAGAAATGTCTCCTCGGTGTGATTCATGTTGCTCACAGGTTGTTGCAGCTTGATGGACGTGATAAACATGTCTTTCTATGAAGAGGCGAACTTCCTTTACAAGATAAGATGACTTTTCCCAGAATTGTTGCAGCCTGCATGCATTCTTTGTTGTACATTCCATGGCGGGGCCTCAGAGAACATGCCTGTCGTGCTCTGCGTGTGTCCATGTCCCACTTCTAGCCATGTCCCTGATGTGACGGGAACGTCGTATTGTTCTTGAGTCTGAGCACTCGGCTAGGGTGGGGTTGAGGGAATGGGTGCAAGTGGTTGCCGGACTCGTCTCGTGCAGTGGGTCTCCGGACGTTCGCTGCAGGATACATGGAATGCTGCAGAGACAGAGGGGCGCGTTCTTATCAGCCCACTCGGCGCTCCGTGCCAAGAGGAAAGACTCATTCCTCTAACACACGAAGAGTGCGTGCATGCACACTCGTGTCCCACTTACAGTATGTGTTTTTTGCATAATGTGGCATGTAAACAGTGGTGGAAGAAGTGTTTAGGTCTTTTCTTTCAAAAAAGTAGGAATACCATAACAATAATAACAACATAACCATAACAACAATAATTTTGACTCAACACACTTTGTGTTTCCAAAGCTTTCAACCACATCTCTTGGCCTTCCTCAGCTTATGGAGTTTGCTCAGTTGTCATGGTGATGATGTAGTTGTCATCATCTGATCTAAATATGGAATTGCAGATTGTAATCCCTGTCTCCGGGATGGTCTTTGGTGCCAGATGTGAATGGTCTCCTTGATCCTTGATCTTTCTGAGGATTTTGTGGGATGTTTATGCCTCCACGCTGGCGACAGAAGGGCCGGAGGCGTTATGTTTTCGGGTTTCTGTCCATCCCATTCTCGTGACTGCGATAACTCAGGAACGCCTTGAGGGAAATTCTTCAAATTTGGCTCAAATGTCCACTTGGACTCAAAGATAAACTGATTATAATTTGGTTGTCAAAGGTCAAGATCACTGTGACCACACAAAACATGTGTTTGGCCATAACTCAAGAATTGTTGACCATATTTCACATTTGGTCAGACAATTAGTGACACTTTTGACTGAAAGGTCATGGTCCTCAGAATGACCTTGACAAACACACTTTTGGCCATAACTCAGGAATTAATGCGGTAATCATGACAAACTTTCACACAGATGTTTAATGGAATACAACGATGAAGTGATGACATTTTTTACCCATTTTTTACCTTTACCCTCAAAGGTCAACTTCACCGTGACATCATAATGTCCTGGAAAAACACTTTTTTGGCCATTATTCAACACCATAACTCAGGAACAGTATATATATAAACACATAACACATTTTGTATGGCTTGATCTTCAATATAACTAGTTACTACAGCTGTCAATAAAATGTAGTGCCATAAAAAGTACTATATTGTCTCTAAAATGTAGTGGACTAGAGCATATAATGAAATACTCAAATTACCTCCAAAATGTCCTTAAGCAAAATGTCCATAGTTACTTTCCACCAGAAATAAACACTTTATCTAAGTGTCTGATCACTGTCTGCCATGTGTGTGGGTGTGACTAGAATTTCTTAGTAGTGACAAACATATTATGACAAAGTATGTAATGATGATCTACTTGCAGAATGAAAGTGACAATCTGTCAGCGGTAATACAAAGGATAGTGCAGTGTATGCTCTTGTCTTTCATTACTAGTGCTCAAAAGGAGAAGCCAAACATCAAGCCTTAAAAGCTTCCCAAAGGTTTTCTTGCAGGGTTATTGCACTGGATTGTTTTACATGTGCTCATGCTATTGTGTTATGTGTCCAACGTGTATGTTCTTACTGTAGCTGTGCGGTGAATTTTATACACATACATTAAAGGGAAAAAATGGAAAAACTTTGAGGACACTAAAGTCAGAGAGTGAGCAAAAGTCTTAGCTGTAGAACAAATTCAAAGCACAGCTGCACTGCATTGCACAAGACTGAAGAACAAGGAGAAAAATAAATATGCACCCATAGTCAGACTGTCCAACTTTTAATGAGAAGTTAATGTCTGACAAATGCATCCGAGGCCAGTTATAACGCATTATTAAACAATTAAAAGAAAACAAATAAGCAAAAGAATCCTGGATTAACCTATTAAATATTAGGTAGATTAAACAACTGAGTGATTACAAAGTAATATAAGCAATATTCATGCTATTCAGGAGCTGAGTTCTGAATCTTAAGATCAAATCTGATGAAGTCGAGGTGTCTGGGGCCTCAGTATATCACAAATAAAAATTCAGAACAGATTTACAATAACATATGTGCGCCTAAGTGCTGTACAGAGAAGCTAAAAATACATTTAGGTAATTTGAATAACAGAGGTGGAGTTGGATGCTGGGGCTGCTGCTGGTTGATGAAGCCTGTAGGCGTAGGTTATAGCAGCAGATGACTGGCTGAGGCTGCTGGCTAATTTGGACCTGCTAACCACCAAAAATTGCAGGTGGGGCTTGCGGCTGAATGGTGACAGCTGCATTTTAAACTGAGGCTGGGCTGTAGGCAGAGGCTGGGTGGAGGCTGGGGCTAATGATGAGGTGGGAGACTTGCTGATGAAGACTGCGGCTGGATGCCTGTACTGAGAAAAGTACGTTTGTGGACGACGATCTTGGAGGTGTCTTTTTGAATCCCGAGGCTGGGTATGGAAGCCGGGGCTGAGACATTCACATGGCTGCTTTAAGATGGAGTTTGAGGCTGCTTTGCAGTATTCACGTGGACTTTGGATTTGGATTTCCAAGAGAAAAATCTGAATAAACTTAAGTCTATTTTAACAGTTATTTTACATTTTTTTGTAACTTTATTTCATATACTTCACTACTATTGCTTGCAATTATAAATTTACTTTAACAATAACAATAACCTTTCCACATTTTGCTTTTTTCCTAAATGGCTCCCAAGGGTCCAGTTCACCCAAGATGTCAATATCTATAAGTGGTGGATAGACTTCTTTCCCCATAGACTCTTTGTCCTCCAGGATTCCCTTAGACTTTTCTCCTATGGTCACCTTTGGACGACCCAGTTCCTCCCAAAGGCGCTGCTTAATAATTCGAGTTGTAGATTGTAGGGGCGAGGCCTGCCACTTTTATGTCTATGAGGAGAGGAAAAAATACATTATAAAGGTAACTAAATATTCATGTTAACCAATGAACCACCAAAGGTTTTTTTTAAAGTTCCAATTTACTCATTAACAAACATACTTCAGCATGTCACCCACTACAGAGTGGTAGATCCTCTGGTACTCCTCGACAGAGTAACCATGGATCTTCAGAGGTGCCTCGCTCTGCAGGACAGCATCCTCCTGCACATCAGTTGTTTCCAACTCTTCAGATGTTATGACATTTGTTTCACTTGATGGATAAACCGCTTCATACCTCCTCCATGTTGGATTGTTTTTATTTTTTAATTTTGTTCATTAATTGAATGTGTTTGAATACATAGGATGAAGGTATCATGAAACCTAATAGCAATCAGATGAAGAAAAACATTTGTTACAGAGTAAAGTTGTAAATCTATGAATTATGACCATAACACAACAGCGAGGTTAAAGTTTCAGTTTGCCTAAATTGCACAAAAAACAACCATATTTTTTGAGTTGGTCTAGCAGTGGAAACCGTTTTGAGCTCTCTCAGAGTTTCAGATCACTCTGAAACTTCTGCTGCTCCCCAATACAGTGGAGATGAATGGAGATGTGTTTTTTAATTTGGGTTAACTGACCTGAAACTGAAAAATCAAACAAGTTCAATGAGCATTTCAGTAACTTGTACAGTAATATTGTGGGTATTTTTATACCTTAGTGGACTCCCACAGTGTAATGTAAAAAGTAGTGAATGTGCAGTGGTCAATAACCAGCCACAAATCACCATCATGCGTTGCACATGGCCTGAATAGCGTCTGGTTTTGTTTTTGACAGCAACATAGTGAGAAACCAAAGAAATAATAAGTGAAGGATTTGCAAAGCAGGTCTAGTTTTTATCCAAGCTGATAAAAGTGATAACAGTACTTGAGTAAATGCACGTAGTTACTTTCCACCACTGGCTGGTCCAGTGAGCACATTATATCAGGGAATTTGAGGAAAATACGTAGTATTTGTTGGTATTCAGCATTTATCCCATGAGGTTTTGTGGATGTGCACACAACTATTTTAGTCTATGAAGCAGAAGGAAATACTAAGCAAATGATTGTATCCGTGGCATGGAAAGAGTGAGAACAGACACGAGGGAGGCCCCATGCCTGGGTTTGACTAGGGCCACCAAATCGCTGAATCCGCCTCTGGCCAAAAGTATTAACCCTTTCAACCCATGGCTGTTGTTCCCATTAGATTTCCCGCAGAAAAACAAAACATGTTGCAATGCAATTGTATGAAAATGTAATGTCACATATAAGCTGTATCTGCTGGAAATAACTAAGAGCAAGTACTTCAGAATTATACTTAAACTCGACCTTACAAAATAGGCCAGAGCCACACAATGACTGAGAGCGAATATGTATGATATGGGCTATTTGAGGTAATTATGTTGGACATAATTTCCCGTTTAGCAGTGCTTTTGTTGCTTTCATGCATAAATTAAAAGAAGGCAATACAATCCAAGGTTGTCTATATGACACCAGCATTACAACACAGAAAACACACCTATCACAGTGTGCTCAAACATTTACGTGTTACGTGTGATTCATTTCCACAGAAAATGTCACTCAAAAGTTTGAAGCGTTTTAAGGAGTGTGTGACTGTCTCGGTGATGAAAGTTTGTCTTAAAATAATATAAAACTCTCACAATTTCCATGATGAAATGTCTTTTGTCAGTCTCAGTGGTTCGTAAATTGAAGTCAGGTTGACTGGAAATCCTTGTTTTTGAGAAATCGTGGAGTAAATGTTGAAAAACGTATTTTCTTGACCATTAGAGAGTTTGTGTGTTTTTAAATGTGAAACATGCTAAAGTGATGCCCCTGGCGACAAAACGTAGGCCATTGTTATTCTATAAACATCCTATTGCAGCTGTATATAATTAATAAAAAAAAATAATAGTGTAGAAACAAACAAAACAAAATGCAACTATAAATAAAACAAAGGGAGGCTGAGACATGATTATGTGAAATATAAACTTACATTTTTATTCTTGAAGTGGACATGAGGGATAAGGATTCTCTGAGAGAATAGCATCCGCATGACCTCAGGTCATATTAGACCATCTCCCTCAAACTGTAAGAGAAAAGGGACTCGCCCAGTCTGTAATTTTTTGACTATATAGATTGCAGGTACTCTTTCTGATCATTTCAGAATTTGACTTACTGATGAAAAATAAGAACTTTTGTTGTTTGAACTGAAATCGAGGGCCTGTTTTACTGCTGTGTTTGGAGGCATTACTGATATAAACAGCCCCTTAACAGGATCACAAAGGCGTAACAACATAGATGTAGCAGTTATATGACTCATTAATCAATCTGAGAGTCATAGCAGGATCCAAACCAGATGGGGTCAACTCTCTGTACAATACGTTTTAAAGTCCCTCCCCATTTTCATATAGCCCTAAAGCCATAGCTTGGTCACTCCCAAATAATATACATTCTTAGAAAATGGAGCATCGTCTTGTTGATATTCAGCCCGGTCAGAACAGGAATTCTTTGATGCAGTTTCTGCGTGTATACTTTGATGTTGGGTTCTGTTATGTAAAAACTATTTGGAACATTCCTTGTTCATTCATGGCTAATGAGGGCATCCATTTTGATCTTCTCGTGTAATTAGTTTTCAGATTTCCCCTGCAACCACAATCATCCCGGCTAGCCTCATTTTCTCTCTCTCCGTCTTACGCAATGACACGCTCAAGTTTGATTGTGACCGCTGTGCAGTGTCATGTGCTTCAGGATTGATTGTGTGAGCTGTGACATAATATTAAATATATAAAACAGTGTGAACCAGACACTTTTGACTGGTGTATTATTTTGAATGCTATATCTTCTCAGTTGCATATTGTTGGAGCAGCTGCAACTATGTAATTACAAACAGAAGTAAAAACATTAAAACACCAAATCACCAAATGAAGAGATAAGTTCTGGGTGCCATTCAGTCTGAGAAAGTTGTGAAAGGCTTGATAAGGCCATGTCTGAAAAAGAAACTACAGTGAAAAAGGGGGGGAAACAATGTACAACAATTGATTATAATCTACACCACACAAGCATCCTGGGATACGCTGATGAATTGGTGAAAGGAAGAGTCAGTTTACATTCTTTTAGTCGTAGTGACATAAACAGCTGAACATGTTTTGATTTGTATGTCTTTTCAAGAGAAATGCCTGAGGAAGTGACGCCCTTCCTCGATTCTAGTTTCTAAAACCTCCTCATCCTTCCACGATACTGTAGAAATGTCATGAGTAACATTTACCTGCAACAAAATCTGAAATGATCCTCCATGCTTTGTCATATATCAGATTAGACACATTTTTTAATTCTCTCAAGTGTTTTTTTAACTGTGGATCTCGCAGAGATTACAGACTTGTTAGGTCTTGGTTTATGCTGCCGGTCTCATTGCTGGATCAGTGGTTCCCAACCTAGGGGTTGAGGCCCCTAATGGTGTCGCAGCATAATTAAAAAGATAGGAGAAAAGAATAAAAAAACACAAAATTATGTTGTTTTTCTCTTCTCAAAGCTACGAACGGCAATGTTGGTCTGATGGCTGGTTCACCACTTTGGTCCAGAGTGAAAGATCTCAACAGCTACTGGATGGATTGCCATGGATTTCTGAACAGACAGTCATGGTGCCCAGAGGATGAATCCAACTGAGTTTGGTGATTCTCTGACTTTTCTTGTCTAGTGCCATCATGAGGTTGACAGTTTTTTTATTCTTAGTGAAATGTCTCGACAACAATTGGATGATTGTCAGTAAATTTGGTTCAGACATTCCTGTTCCCCTCAGGATGAATTGTAATTACTTTGGTGATCCCTTAAGTTTTCATCTAGCGCCATCATGAGATCAACATGTCAGTTTATCCAATACTTTGGTTTATGACCAAATACCTTCAATACTAATGACATCAGTAGGTGAAGAAGAATGTAGAAAATGTGTTGGAAATATAGCATTTATGTTTATGTCGTGCACTAATTTGAGGAAGATCACAGTCTCCTCATCACTCCACACTGATCTGATGTTTTTGTCTGCCGCCATTGTTCGTCTCTACAGGAAGCATGTGACATTTAAGTCACATATGTGTAGGTCATGAAGCCAAGTCGCTTTCCATTGCACTTTTTCACATTTTGTTTTTCCATCCCAGCTAAGCAACTTTTTAGCAATATTTGGACTTTTTTTTTTTCCTGCATTTCCACTCTGGGTTATTTTTAATGTACAAATTGAAAATGCTCATAAGAAGAAGTGGATGGAAATGCACTTTTAGTCATGTTTGCTTGTGAAATGCTGGAGAGTTTAATCTCTCGAGATCTATAAAAAACTATTAAAATGAAACAATTGAGAAGGGAACACCACTTTTATGGTAAACTGCTTATATGCAATGACCGATGAGGGATCATAAGTGAGCAAAAGGTTGGGAATCAAGATATTCTGTCAATACCAAAAATGCTTTCAGCATTTCTTTACGCTTTTTCTCATGTCCAAATCCTGCAGCTTTTGTTTTACTGTGATAAAATAATGTGTCCTAGCAATCACTGATGACTGAGAAAGTTGTACTTTTGGAAAGTGTGTCAAAAACAAAACACACAAACAGAGAAAGTGCCTCCTTCAGTATTTATCCGTCTAACCATGCCCACTTGTTTCATATACCACTCACTTATCCTCTTATGTAATGTCTCTTACTTCACCTTTCCTCATTTTAAACTTTGCATTTAATGACATTTAAGAAAGCAGTGGGTTTCTATGAATGTACAGCAGCTTGAATCTGCATACTTCTGATTCCACTGCCTTATCTGGAACCTCCAAAGCCAA
Organism: Siniperca chuatsi; assembly: GCF_020085105.1. Classification (NCBI taxonomy): domain Eukaryota; kingdom Metazoa; phylum Chordata; class Actinopteri; order Centrarchiformes; family Sinipercidae; genus Siniperca; species Siniperca chuatsi. The sequence goes on along the minus strand of NC_058047.1, from coordinate 25,737,116 downwards.
TTTAAATGCCTTCACAGTCAGCCTAAAACATTATAGACTCTTAAAGGCTTCCCTTCCTTTCATGCTTAAGTCAACTTCGGTGCTCCTGTGTGTTTAAGTCTTTAATTACACAAGCCATAAAATTGTCAGTGTTGCTGGAGATCACAGAGCATGTTGTCGTCACCTGTGGTGATCACTCTGCTGGGTCACTGCGTCATAAATCAAAAGGCTCTCGCGGCTGCTCTTGCAGTGTTGATTGAGCAAATCTGAAAGACACTTTTAATCAGATACGGTGGATTTTAAATACACATTACGTAGATGAAATGCCTCAATCAGACACTCTGAATTTGACTTATTCAGAAGAAGAAACAAAGCTTTAAAATATGCAACGAGAGGCCAAGAATGTGTGGCATCCATTCATTACTCAAACAGGATTTGAGCTGTGATGTTTGATTGTTAGAGGTGTTTAAAGTTGTTTACTGTAAGCCATTATTTATGTGATTTATCGAATAAGTGTGTTTGCATTGCTGTCAGCATAATACGCAAAGGGTTTTGAGGGATTATCTATTTATTTATACAAGCTTTTTTGCTCTCAGGCCTGTGCTCACTTTTTATAAGTAAGCTAAATGAAGTGTAGCTTTCATTCAGCTGGTCACTGGTTCAGATCCTCGCTTGATGAATGGGACTCCTGGACTTGACATAAATGGTTCCTTTGTATCTCCACAGCCGCGGCCTGTGGATGTCATCAGGCACGTAGGGCCACCTGACAATGCACTATCAGAGGTCTGCAGGTCTCCTCCCACGCTTTTAACACACTCACCCCGAGCTGCACATGTTGCATTAGCAAGGGCGACTTTATATGCAAATGGAAGTGCTTCCTGTCCTCTATCTGCTGGGGCCAGGGTGGGATTTCCTCATTCCTGACATCTGACCCCTCTACTCCTCTGTCTCCTTTTTCCCTTTAACTCCAGTCTACCATCTGGAGATAGAGGTTATCACAGCAAGCCTGTGGCCTCTTTATGTTTGTTCAGTTAGACCTGTATTTACCAACGCTCTCTGCTGACACAGTGTTCTTTAATAACTATGAACAGGTTCTCTTTTTTATTTAGAAATCTACATGGAGATGCCCTTAATCACAGGCATGACAGAAGAGTGGATACAGCTACAAAATAAAAGCTTTTCAAAGAGCAGGAAAAGAGAGCACATCACATATTGGCATGAATTGTTCCAAACTGAAGGCTGTGGATTTCATCATTATAGTTACTGACTTATTGACTCTGTTAGTTGATGGTGTTTATGTAAATACTGAAATAGGTATACAAAAAAGTTTTTTATCATCAGAGGGAACAAATGTCTGTTAGTTAAGTAGAAAAGAAGTGGTTTATTTTATGGAAGATTATTCTTTCTATTCAATCAAGACACCTGATAGAATTACCGCAGTTAGTTTTCAAATGACAAACAGCATTTAATTTTTTCTCCTTTTTACTCATTTTAAGAATCAAGCTGATATTTTATTTTGATATATTAATTATGTTTACACATTATAGATGCCTATTTCTGTTTTAAAGCCATGGTTCCCAACCCCAAGGGGTCCCAAGACAAATCTGAGGGGTAACAATTTGATTAAAGTGTAAGGCTGTAATCATAATTTTAATGTTAACAATCGATCACATTACTACTTGTATGTGAAAAGGGTTGCTTGTAGTGATGAACCAACAGATTTATAAACCTCAGCTCTATGGAGCTTTATAGCAGCTTTTAGGTATATATTTCCGTATATATACTGGATGTGTAAATAGGCAGGTTTGCCACATGAACTTAAAAGGTGATAATATGTTACTGTTGTTTTCACAGCTTGTTTCTGCTGCCACCAAGTGGCCAAAAAATTACTACAGATCATGTAGATGTCCCCTTCTTGGATTCATTTATTTATTATTATTATTCTTTAGTAGAGCACCCCCCCCAACATATTTAATGTTGTTAAATGTGGACAATAGGACAACAACAATATGCACCGGTGTGTTACCAGTGAAAGTAAATACTTTGTTGGCGTCCAACAGTCTGTTGCAGTCAATCGTGAACAAAGTTCCGAATATATGCTCTGCTCTCACTTGCGTGTCTGTCCGGAAACACTTTCTCCAGACACCGCAGTGAAAATGGCAGAAATTGGCCCCAGAAATCCAAAGAAACATCCGTAATTTTAGAAAGGAATGCCACATTCCTTTGCAGTTGACTGAGCCCAGTCTTCCAGAGTGCCTCCTATCAGGAAGTGCTGCACAATGGGAGCAAATTGCCAGAAACACAAAGTCAGACATTTGGGACAGAGGTGGGGGCAGACAGAGGAAACTGTGTCAGGCGCTGCTTTCAGACAATAACCTCTGCTACCACACTCAGATTCAATAAATACATCCAAGGATAAACTAAATAGTGAAATAATCTGGGGATGGACCCCTATTTACAATGGCCTCATCAGCAGTTAGTTGAAATGTTGCATTACTCCACTTGTGTTAATGAGTTATCCAAATGTAAACAGATATTGACTGATAAGTCTATTAATATATGGATTAACACTATATATGGAATTATGTTTGTGTCACAAGTCAGAGCACATGATGGAACATTTTGAACAGAAAAAAAGAGTTTTTGCAAGCATAATAAAAATATTTTAGAGAATTTATTATTATATCATCTTGAGAAAACAAGTCTATTCTGTGCCGAATTAATGAGTAAAGCTGAGTGAGGGAACTCATTATTTTTGTGTGCTTATATGCATAATAGCAAACATACAAATACATTTATTGAGCATATGCGTGCAAAAAAAATCTTTTTCAGTGTTCAGAATCACCCATTGCTGCTCAGAATTTAGACACAAATATCTTTCCACACAACACAACAACTAGATTCTAAATTATTCATGTTTTCTTAAAGGTTTAGTTACATCAGTAATATTTATAAACTCAGGACTAAAACAGGCTTATATTTTCAATCATGATTAGTTAAGAGATACACAAAATGCTAACTTTTCAAATCCCAATTATATATGTGAATATATAATATAATATTTTTTTATTTGCATTTTACATTAAGATTTAAGAACAATCCAATGGCAACATCAACACATTTCATCCTTAAATTGATTAATGGTTAAATATGGCCTTTTAACTGCCCCATACACATTTTACATTTCTTATTTTTGGTCGTTCTTTGTCCTAATTGTCAATATTCTCCCCTTCTCTCCCTGTTTTAAAATGGAAATCCCAATGTGACTGTGTGCACTGGCGTGATTGAGCAGCTGTAACAAAAGAGTTTCCCCTCAGGGATCAATAAAGTATTTCTGATTCTGATCTGAACCTTTTCCTTCCGGTATCAAGGCTGTGAGAGAATTGACCCCTGTCGCAGAGGTCCACCACCTGCTCGCTGTGTGACACAGGGCCGTTTCTAGGCTTCAAGCAACAGAGGCATCCATCTCTGTGGCTGATGAGCAGATTGGGGGCTCTGCACTCAGCATGGCCCTAGGAGACATCTTTATCTGGCCTGGAAGCGATGGCTTTACCCAGCCATCTGCTTCCATGGAGACTGCACCGGGCCTGCATGGCTGGGGAGGGGGCAGGCGAGCTTATATGCGCAAGTGCCTACAAGCATGCGTGAAACCTGAAGTTCATTGTTCAGACCTGTTGTCATTTTGGATCCACAAATGATGGTGTGGATTAAAATGGCAAGTTTTTTGAGATGAGCAACAACAGCTTGCTTGTTAAACATTTGTTTAAGAGCTGTAAGTGAGCTGCAGCTGATGTGACATTAAATGGTTCTTCCACCTGCTCTCAACATAATGGCTTTAAGAATTTGAACAAGAGAAATGGGAGGGTTACACTTGAGTAGGTCCTCTCAGTTTGGAAAACAGGTGGTAGATTTATTTTGTACAGAATGTAACTACATATTTGAAGTCTCTCTCTTTGTAATTGTTGACTGTACGCTTGGTCTGCTTTTTGTTTTGCATACACTGCATTCTTGTTGCAGAAGTCCATATGGTGGGGGGCTGACAGGTGCATCTGCCTCTAAGCTGGAGGGCAGGAGATAGTCTGCGCTGTGCTTTGTTTCCACTAAACATCTGCCCCTCAGCCTGAAGCCCCGTGATATTCCACTCAATACCGTCCTTTGGTTAAAAAAAGTCAATTAATAATTAAAACTTTCACAAAATGCACATTTATAAATGTACTCAGCTCTTTTATTTTGAAGATTATTCTTCATCAGCAGTGACAACGTACAACACATACATGAATAAACCTGTGTTTGGTAAAATCCTTCATCAATTTTAACTTTGTTTATGCCACTTCTTGTTGCCTAAACCTTCTTTCAGATAAGTTATTTGTTCAACAAACATTAGGCAGCATTCAAACAGACAACTCAAGCATTCAAAAGAATGCTCATGTTATCTGTTGACACAAGGTCTGTGTTGTGAGCCAAACACAAGTTGCTGCGTTTTCCTGAAATGGCTAAATTGAGCTTAACACCTTCCAAAGGTTTCTGCAACAATGACCGCAAGAAATATTTGGGCATCAGCTGTTCTGAGTATTTACACAACTCACATTTCACATTTGTGTCTTTACTTTCATTAAAGCAGTCAAAGTCTTGTAATGTGAATATCTTTGGATTTAGAAGGCTTGCAAATCTTATTTTGGCTTGTAATATATTATCACAACAGAATTCCCCATTATGCAGTATCAGTATAACACATCCAGCTTTTTTCAGTCTAAACTCTTGTGTGTGTGTATGTGTGTGTGTGTGTTTATTTTTGCTCCACAAACCAAAACCATCATAAGAAAAAGCCAAAAATGATCTTAGTAAATGTGAACATGTTAATAATATACTGTATTTTCTCTTATGATTTGGTTAATACCTCCTCAACAGAGTCAGACATTGTTCATTGTGTAGATGTGATGCAATGATTGGCTAAAAAGCTGCTATTGTGTTTACAGCAGCAGAAGAGACAATCCTTACCTGTCTTTGAAGGTGACTGTCAGGACACTTTGGCTACAGGAACATGTTCCAAGAGCTCACATAGACAAGGAGTCATTTAATAAGCAACCTTAATCATTTTTTGTACAAGTTTTGTACACCTGGTTATTCGGAATCGTAGTAGTACATATTTGTCTGTCTATAAATCCACATTTACTCTAAGGTGAGTCAGTATGAGTCATGTCAGAACCATTATCACTCATTAAATTTGTTCATTTCAGTGTCTTTTCAACAGAAACCCTTAAAGTGATTCAAAAAACCAAAAGCCGTTTGGAGATGTGATATGTGGTTACATGTATGGCGGTGTGGCCGCCAGGAGAGCATCTTAATCATTACTGGACTGGCTAGGACAGATTTGTTTTAGGCAAATGAGGCAGCAGGATGTTGGTGTAGCTGCGGAGATGACTATCACCACAGGAGTTGCTCTCTGACCCCTGGCTAAAGCAAATGGCCAGCAGCCTCCTGTCAACACCATACAGGTCAGCACTGCACTCATTAGATAGATTGGCACATGCATAATTTAACATTTATAATAATGATACATAATAACACACTATAATGTAGTTGGAAGAAAATATAAGGGCATTTTAGCTTAGATTATTACTTGATAATATGATATTGTAGGTGTATGATTAAACACATGAACGCATTTTACAGTGTTATAAAGCATTTATTAACCGTTTATACACGCACCAATCATTTACGCATGCAAAGTAACAAGTTATGTTTTTTCTGTTGACTTTTTGTAATTACTTTTTCAATGAGTAATATGCGATGAGTCACTGATTACATTTTCCAAGTAACTTGCCCAACACTGTTTGTAAATGTGTTGAAAACATAAAACAATTCCAACTTTGTGTCATCAAATTTTCATTAGAACGTTATTAACCGTCATGCTCCAGTTATGGATACCAATTCATAAGAGGAGTTATAGTTGTTAGCAAATATATTAATGAACACTTTAAAAGTCCTTATATCTGCTTACAGCTACTTTATAGTGTGTTATAAACCATTTATTAATTGATTATACACTGTTAGCAAATGCTTAATAGGGGGAGTTAAAATAAATTGTTACAAATAGATCCAAAACAGGGCTTGAATCCTGTACTATATGTGTCCTTTCTGTACTCACATTTTTAATTAATTTGTAGGTTGTGTTCAGTGAATCAAATCCAGTTGTATTTAGTGGAATTGAGATGAAGTGGACCAGAGTAGAACCACTGAAGCGACGAGGCCACGAGGCAATCATGAAAATATGTGTCCTTGCCTTATCTGTAAACAGCATCGCCCACAGGCGTAGTCCTGTTTAGAGTTCCTCACTGGTTCAGTGTGACTTGTTTACTTTTATGGTTAAGTGAGGAATTTCTTGTGTCACCAGGTGCAAGGGACCATTTCTTAGTAGACCTGCAACAAGTCAGACTTGTGTAAATGTTGCCTCCAGTTGTTTCACAGTCCCCAGATGTGGCTGCTGACGTTTGTTGAGAAGTTTAAGTATGTGAGAGGAAGCAAACAGCATGTCTCTCATGTCTGCTGCTGCTTTCACGAATGACATTTACTCCTAACTAGAAAATATTCACTGCTTTAGGATACAATTCTGATCTGTGTGTTTTTAAAGTTTTATGACCTATTGAAAATTGTTCTCTGCTGACATTTTAATAACTTCAGCAAAAGAAAATCCCAAATCAACACACATCAGAATTAAGTTGATCTGCCTCTGCATATTCAACTCACTTTATTTCCATAAGTCATTCATAGCTATTGTCTACAAAGAAAAGGTGTGCTTATGATTTAGGACAGCAGTATTATTCATTAGAGAAACCCCTCATTAAAATGAAAATGTCAGTGGCTGCTGGTTGCCCTCCTGTCGTCCCCAGTAAAACAGCAGACTGGAGGTTGGTCAGACCCCATGGACATGGTAATGTTAGGAATGCGGCCATTTCCTCCTTTGCAGGAAAACAAAAGGAGCTGCTGAAGCGCCTAGCTTGTCCCACCTCACATAACAGGGCTGCCGCTCCCAAATCCCAGTCTGTATTGTATTAACCCAGTCAGCCTAGGCCATGCCATTAACAGGTTCGAATGGCTGATCTTAAATGTCACTCCTGTTGGCAAATGTGTTTTGAAAAAAAGGTTGAAAGTCTTACAGGATGTCTGTTTGATAAAGCTGAAATGTGCCAACATTCAATTAAATTAAATTAAATTCAGTTTCATTTATATAGTGCCATTCAGAAGTTGTCATTGCACTTTTCCTATAGAGCAGGTCTAGACGGTACTCTTTATAATATTTACAGAGACCCAAGAATTCCCACCAAGAGCAAGCACTTTGGCGACAGTGGAAAAACTTCCTTTTAAGAGGCAGAAACCTCGAGCAGAATGATACTCAATGGTGAGGTTGAGAGAGAGAGAGAGAGAGAGAGAGAGAGAGAGAGAGAGAGAGAGAGATAAATAAAACAATAATAGTAATAAGACTAATATTAATAATTGTAGTGTGGTTGTCGAGCAGGAACATGGGAGTAGTAGGAGGCCTGCAATCATAGATCCAGACTCTGCAGCTCCCGAGACAGAAATACCTGCTGAAAGCGACAGAAGGAGAGAGGAGAGAGACGAGAAAGCACAAAACTACGGGAGAGAGAAGATGTCGAGTTAGTAACATGCATTAATGGGATAAGAATGCACACAGATGGAGAGGGGGAGGAGGAGAGAGGTGCGTCATGGGAAGTCTCACGGCAGTCTAGGCCTATAGCAGCATAACTAAGGGATGGTTCAGGACTCACCCAAGCCAGCCTTAACTATAAGCTTTATCAGAGAGGAAAGTCTTAAGCCTACTCTTAAATGTGGAGATGGTGTCTGCCTCCCGAACCCAAACTGGGACCTGATTCCACAGGAGAGGAGCTTGATAGTTGATGTGGTGACAAACATGGTGTAAAATGTGCTGTTCAGTTCTTCAGTTAAATCTATGACTTTCTTCTCATGACTTTTGTACTGTACCAACCAGTGGTTAAAAAACACCAGTATTCATATCTGCCTCCCTTGAGAATTTGTCACTCAGTGAGAAGTACAAGATGAAAAATAACAACATCTAGAATATATTCCTAACATTTGCAATTCTCTCTATGCTAATGCTAATCCTTTTGTGTACTGATTTAAATGTTAAAACCAATGTTAGGACCTGCTGTGGTTAAAGGAATATAGGTTATAGGAATATAGGTACGACATTTTGGGAAATATGATTATTCGCTTTCTTGCTGAGAGTAAGTCTGTTGGCTAAGCTAAATATGAAGGTACAGCCAGTAGCCGATTAGCTTAGCTTAGCTTAGCTTAAATACTTGAAGCAGGGGGAAACAGCTAGCCTGACTCAGTCTAATGATACAAAAAATCCACTTTCCAGCACCACAAAGTGTTTTTGTTTTAGTAGGTAACGTATTAATTAGTAAACTTTACAGGTGCTGGTAGGCAAATTTCTTAACCTTTGGACAGAGACTAGCTAGCCTTTCTAGTCCTTATGCTAGGCAGAGGTTTTCAAACTGTGAGGTGTGCCTCCCCATCAGGGTGCGCGACAGTTGAAGGGGGGAGATGTGAGGCAAAGATACTGGCTGAAGTGAAAAGGACAGGGGAATGCCAATGTTCTAAAAACAACCAACCTGGATATCAACAACAGCAGCAACAGTGGCTGTGACACACAGCTCATGGGGGCAAGTAAGGTATTTTAAAACTCATAGTGCTGATTGCTGCAATTTGTGCCAAACGTCATAATTTTTCTTTGAGTCATAACTCAGTCAAATCTAAACATAGAGACACGATACACATATTTTTAGATTCAGTGTGACTTACACTTTCGAAGGATATCAGTATTTTCATGTCCATCGTGAATAATTGCCAATAAAATCGCTTAGAAATCACAAAACAGCGCTCCTTATAACTCCAGAACTTGCCTGAGAATCATCACGTTTTTAAGTTTTCTTCAGTATCAAAGCAATCCGGTGATAGTTGTCTCTACATCCATGTGTACTTTGCAAACAGGAGCTGCTAACAGCAAATTTGGCATACTTTTAATGTTGCCAGTTTGCCAAATTGTAATCAAATACAGGAAAAAACTAACTCACTGAGAGGGAGTGGCAGGGATTGTTGGGAAGGTGCAGTTATCTCGATTTTGTCTGAGGGGGGGTCCACAGTGTCAGACCTTGAAAACAACTGTGCTAAGCTAAACTAATGACACCGGACTCTCGCTCCATAGTAATTACAGATATGAGAGCGGTATCAATCCTGTCATGAAAGCGAAAATACGTATTCCCCAAAATGTTCCTTTAGGGGAAGATTTGTTTCTGTTCTTTTTTGTTTGCTAGTTTGTGGGATTATATTGGGAAGTGACACGTTTTATAGTGTGATGTTGGTCTGATTCACTCTTATCAAGTCTTATATGTAATTCACCTCTGATTCAACATGATGTGTTGACAGAAGATAATAGTTTTGGGTGTGTGAATATACTTCATTAATGTTATGCTGTTTCTCAGTAAATGAGATACAGATTGAATTTCTAGGTAATGGAATCACACAGTCACTCATTCAGGTGTTTGACTATAAACCCGGTGTGGACATTGAATGAAGTCATAAAAAAGAATAATGTCGACTTGTTCCAGCAAGTTCAGCACTGATTCATTTTGTGTGTCTGTGCTGGCTTTGCTGTCTGTGTTCAAAAAGACACAGAAATAGTGCTTCAAAGTTTCAGAAAATGATTTTCCCATTGACATGACACTTGACAAATCCATATACTGTATCAGAAAACGCAACACTAATGACACCCTGTACATCAGTTTGTATATTTTCTAATCAACCTACCAATCATCTTACCTGTTGACGACTTCCTCACCATACAGATGCTACTTATTGACGGCACAGTTTTCCACCGTACAGATGAAATGTGCGAGTCATGTTGCTCTCTGTGTAGCTCCTCACCATGGCTGGACACAGCTCAACAGAAATGCTACGTGAGGTCCACTAAACTGGACTGAATGACATAATGCAGGGCTGATGTGTGATGAATGTGGCCCATTGTTCACTTACATTAAATCTTTAAAGGAATAGTTGGATATTTCGGGATCTACGCTTATTCATGTTCTTGCAGAGTTAGATGAGAAGATTGATACCACTGTCACATCCGTACACTAAATATGAACTTTTTCCTTTTACACTTTTTGTACAGATTAAACAAACACGATGCAGTGTGTCATTAGTGAGCTTTAGAGGTGCTGGTAGGTGGATTTTTTTTCGTCTTTGGACAGAGCCGTTTCCAGTCTTTGTGCTAAGCTCAGCTAACTGTCTCCTGGCTGCAGCATATCTAATATTCATATTTAACAGACAGATATGAGAGGGTACTTTTGGCAAGTAAGTGAATGAGCATATTTTCCAAAATGTCAAACTAATCCTTAAGCCAGCTGCAGCACTGTACATTATAAAATGCCATTAAAATGGTACATAGTGCAACAAGACAATGACAGTGTTATAAACCTCTTTCTTATCTTGTCGACCCAGATGAATAATGAAATGGCAAAACCTGTTGATTCTTATCAGTTTCTGAGGTAATCAGCATTCTTTAGCAACTGTTGGCCTTCAACTGCCATGCAAATCAGCAGGTGGACGTTTGCCTGTGAACGTTTGAGATAAAGTAACCTGCAGTTTTTGTGCTGAACGACTGCACCGTGTTAACAAGAGGAGACTTGTTTACACCCCACAACCTCCACCACCACATTAGGTTGATTCTTTTCATGCAAAGAAGGCTGCACTCAATGACAATACTATCCAACACTACGACCCAACCCCCACTGCCAGCTGATCCCAGGGTCTCCATCTACATACATGTGTGTGTGAAGTGTATAGCTGGTGCTAGTGGTGGAGGGGAGAACAGCAGATGGCAGGGCTGCCCCCGTCATGTCTGCTTTTTGGGGAGAACAATGCATCTCTCAGAGCTCTTATTAAAGGAGGGGAAGGGGATTTCAGTCCACGGACAGCTGGCAGGCAGCGTGCCTCGCACCCGCCCCTCTCCCTCCGTGTCCACACACAGACACACACTCTGCAATTAACTGGCACGGGCCACGGCTTAAATATTTACCAGGCACATGCAAACAAAAGGCTGTTCAAGAAAATAATTATTAATCCGTGTCTCAATTATATGACAGCACTTTTTTTTCCATCACTGCCTCAATGTGGTAGTTATAATAAGATCTCTCACCAAGTCTATGTATACAAAGTTTCTATCATGTAAAGCAGATCAAATCAACCATGCAACAGCCTACAGTTCAGCTTTAATTAACACAAATTATAATGAGGTCTCAGTTCAACATCACATATGGTTATCATTTTCAGTGCTTATTATCAGTCGATTATTCGATTAGTCGTTTCACCAAAAATCTTGAAAATCAAGTAATCGTTTAGGACATTTATCAAGCAAAAGTGTCAAACATTCTTTGTTTTCAGCTTCTCAAATGTGAGAATTTGCTGTTTTTCACTGTTTACCAAATAACTGTGAGTTTTGGACTGTTGGTTGGACAAACAAGGACTTTGAATACATCCCCTGGGGCTTCTGGGAATTTGAGATAAGCATCTTTCACAATTTTCTGACATTTTATTGGCTAAAAGATATATTAATAGATTAATGGATAATGAAAACAGCTGTTAGCTGCAGCCCTTGTCATTTTTTACTACTTCTTGTAATGATAGATTGACTGTGCATGTGTGTTTTGCCAAATATCAAATGTCTTGAAATTTTAACAGAACTTCTGCCCCCCCCCCCAATATATCAGTTTGACACAGAAATCCTTATATATCATCATATTTCTTAAGATTACATTCCCAGAGTATTTCAATAAAGACTTTATGACAGCGAGGGTGTAATGTTTTACTGCATTTTATGATCTTTTTATCTCCTGCAGTTTCACAATAACATTCCTATGTTGCTGTAAAGACTTAAATCTCCTTTAACTTTAGGAGCAGTGGGGACTTAAAATTCCTCAAAACAACAACATGCTCTTTTACATGACACAAGCAGCCAGCTGAGATAGTGCTGCTGCTCTGAATCCAATTTTTGCTCCCCCCACCCCACCTCTCGCCCCTCTCTCCCTGCTCCCCGTGCTCTGCTTTTGATCCCACAGGGACTTGGAGCCTTTACATTCCAGTCATTCCAGCCGCAGCGAACAATCGGCCCTCAGTTATTTATTCGTGCAGCTCGCAGCTTCGGTCTGCTCAGTCTGCTGCTGGCCGTCGGCGCGCACACACGTACATGGAGGAACTCAGAGGAAGAAGCTCGGGAGACTTGTTTTGAATTGGGCGCAGAATACTGTGAGATTACGCCACCGTTAACTGTTTCGTGTGTGATGAGACAAACATTTGGTAAGTTTAACATTTTGTTTTCCCCAAGTTTATCTCTCGGCCGGGTTGTGATTGGATGCCTGATAACTACAAGTCCCATTGGCACGGATCTTTTTGCATGGCGCAGTATTAATGTATGATTCATTATGTGAGCTTTCATGTTTTGTTTAAAGCCGAGTCCTGGTGGAACTGGTTTATTTATATAATTTACCTAAGAGCATCACCTTTACTGGTCTAATTTCACACATATCCAAAATGTGAAATTAATCTCTTAATTAAAGTTTCTGGTCGATATAAAGCCTCTCAGTAGAATTTGATCACATTAATTCCCACTGGGAGCTTTTAGAGAACAGGAGTTCTTAAATCAAACATTTTACATGTTTCAGTGTGTTTCCTGTAGGATCATATTTTGGGGATATATATTATTGTAATTTATGTCAAATTTGGGAAACCATTCTTTGCGTTGTTGTGTGAGATTGTGGGAAGTCTGTGATGTTTGTAGCATCTGTTGTGTATTACACTTCTGTCTCACTGGAGAACTTTGCAACCCTGCTCCTGGAGAGCTACACTGCCCTGCATGTTTTAGGTATCTCCCTACTCTTACCCCATTCAGCCGCTCATCATCAAGCAGATGAAGCTTGTCAAGGGCTTGATAACGAGTTAATAATTAAAATCAGGTGTGAGTGGGGAGACGTCCACTACATGCAGGGCAGTAGCTGCCCAGGAGCAGGGCTGGTGACCACTGCTTTAGAGTGTGTGGGCAATAAAACTGGATCTGCACTGACATCACTGTCAGGAGGATTTCCAGCAACAGCTCATGCACTTACAGCAGATGTCATTGTCCAATAGGAGTTTGTAAATTAATTGGGAAGAATTCTCAATGTTGGCTTCTGCTACCATTGATCATTGAATGATTTTGATGATGATAACAATATGGTTGAGGAACTTTGTGCAGTGCTGAGTCTGATCAAGATTATTGTTTTTCTTTCAGATTTGTGACTTGTGAAGTGTCCAAACTGCCACCTCTAGGCTGTTTTTTTTTCTTCTTCTTTTTTTTCTTTGCTCATTTCCCACTGACTGAAATGAGAACCGCTGAAGACTCATCTGGAACGGTCCTCCACCGTCTCATCCAAGAGCAGCTCCGCTACGGGAATCTGACGGACACTCGCACACTTCTTGCTATCCAGCAGCAGGCCCTGCGTGGAGGCAGCAGCGGCGGGGGCACAGGCAGTCCTCGCTCCTCTCTGGAGAGCCTCAATCAGGAGGAGTCCCAGTGCATCCACATGTCAAAACGACAGGAGCCTCAAGGCCAGGAGCACCAGGGGGACTGCCTGCACTCCGAGAGCCAGGTGTGCCATCTGTACCAGCTCCATGGAGAGGAGCTGCCCACCTATGAGGAGGCCAAGGTCCACTCCCAGTACCTGATCTCTCAGCAGGCAGAGCAGGAAGGGCCCAGCATGGACATAATGGGGGGTCACGGTGAGGGACAGTGGGATTTGAAGAGGGAGCACGCTCGCTCCCTCAGTGAGAGGCTCATGCAGCTTTCTCTGGAGAGGAACGGGCCTAGACACAGTCTGGCTATGAGCTCTTCCCACAGCTATCCACAGCTGTATAATAATAATAACGTTACAAACACTGTGGCACCTGACAGCCAAGGGGCCCAGCAGTGTGTAGACCAGCGAGGGCCGCCCCCGGACTATCCTCTCTTTGCCAGACTTCCTGGATATATGCTCAGCCACTCACAGGAGCATGGACAGTACTACAGAGACCCTCCTCCCCCTTTCTACTCACAGCATCACAGGTAATCACAACAGATGGAGGACATTATGGAATTCCAAATTAGCAGCTTCAGACAATTCTGTCATTCGGTATTTCCACAGCCGTGTGGTTTTGAGCAGTTTTGTAATGAAGTACTCATGTCTCCCCCTCAGCAGGTATGTGTCTGCTCAGTCCCAGGTGGCTCACAGCAGCATGGGCGCAGCCTCCAGCAATAACTCAGCTCAGACAGACGTGTTGATGCGGGAGAATGAGCGACTCAGGAAGGAGCTGGAGGTCTACGCCGAGAAGGCCGCCAGGCTGCAGAAGGTGAGAGAAGGTGGTGCGATGAATGGAGCTGTTGGCTCATAGAGGGTGTGGAAGTCGTAAAACAATAGTCTCTTGCCAGTACATGTCAGGATGATAAGCTGTCTGGCAGTTAAAGAATATCCCAGTGATTGGTTCATTTCATGGAGGAGTGACGTACACAAGTTTGTATCAAATTTATTTCATGTTGTGACTTTGTTTTTTTTGTTTTGTTTTTTTTTTCAAAAATGTGCTCTATGGGTTAGGTGTTGAGAGTTTTCTCCTCAGTCCAGCCTCTGGAGATCCTACAACACATCCTACCCCCTTTTGTCTTTCAAACATGCTGGCATATTGCCATGAAAGGAGATGAATGCCTCGACACCTGGGACCCACTCAGGAATGTTGATTCCCACTTTTCAGTTGCGCATAGTGTTAAAAAAACCATTTGCCTGCTGGCAGTAAAAAAGAAAGGGGGCTTTTTGTAGAGAGGCCTAATTAGCCTCATTGATATTAACAACTGAAACATGAACCACAATTCAGACAACGAATGGGGATGCCTCTTCCAGAGACTGATCATCTTCTCACATTTTCTTCCCAGCTGGAGTTAGAGATTCAGAGGATATCTGAAGCTTATGAGACTCTGATGAAAGGCTCTGCCAAGCGGGAGGCCCTGGAGAAAACGATGAGGCATAAACTAGAGGCTGAGATTAAGAGGATGCATGACTTTAACAGAGACCTCAGAGGTATGTGCCCATTCATTCTGTTGTGACCAAAACTGTCCTGGTAACACACAGCCTGCTTTTAAATGTAACCCAGTGTGTGTAACCGCCCTGTTTTTTGTTTATCGTCTTTACAGAACAACTTGACACAGCTACCAAACAGCAAGCGGCCAAGGAGGCAGAGTGTACAGACCAGAGACAGCATGTCTTTGTTAAACTGCTGGAGCAAAGTAAGTTTATGCCAGCATCAGTCTATTTATTAGAGAAACTGTCTTCTTGTAGTTTGGTTCATGACAGAAAAGAGTAGGAAGACTATTAGGATCTATTTATTAAAAAAAAAAAAATCTGATTTGACAAATCACACCACCCTGTGAAGCACTTAACAATGGCTGGAACATAGTTTAGCAGGGATTGGTTTCCTCCCTCAGTGAGGTGGTGTCTTATAAAAGCTGTGGCCCTGCATGTCGGGACACAGATGGCTCTAACTCTAATGTTAAGAATTACTGTTGGCACTTAGACGCCAGCCATTTTTCATAGCTGTAGTAAATGTGGCCTGGATTCCAGGATTTAAAAAAAATTTGGGGGGTATTTCAGGCTGTTCCAGCATTAGGAATGCCTCCCACCCCCTCCCCCTGCTCAGTTTTGCATCAGTGCTGACTTCCCTCCTCAAGGGGAACTAATAAGTCTGGGACTCCAGGGCGTCCAGGGCCAACTCAACATGACCCCTGGCTACTTTGCTCTCCTTGTTTGGGCATTTCTTTACCACATGGTTTAATCATGATCGGCCAGTTGTGAATATTTCTTTCCTCCTTTTCTGTTCTGTACAGGGACGTGCTGTAGCATAAACCCAACTAACCTCAGTTTGCTTATCTTTTTAACTTATTTGCCAATAAGTGATTATATTACCCAGCTGGAATGACAATTGCACTTTGCTGGGTATTTTAAACAGCCATATTATTGTCTTGAGCCATAAGATCAGAAATATTGTCTATTTGCTTTTCCTGAAAAGTTACCTTGGAACAACAGGAGCAAAACCCCATTTTAAATTACAATAGTTGGATGTGTAGTTTACATATTTTTTTGTTACAAGGACCACTTGAATTATATTTTGAGCTGCTTGTTTACTTCATGTCCTTAGAAGCATTCCAGAGCTTTCCCCAGTACAAAGCTATGCCTGTGTGCGTAAGTGGATAAGAGGAAGTCTGCATTCCCTCCACAGGCATGCACTCATGTTGTGTAATCAACCCCCTTTTTTAAAGATAAACTGGCTTTCCTGTCTAAAAGTTTTCATTAAAACATGGACTAGCTTTTAATTAGTAAATGAGAATTTATTTTTATTTTTTTAATGTTGCTTGCAAATTCACGGTACAGCAAAATAGTTGTAACTCTGATTAATTTTAAACAACATGGTGTCAACTGGTCTGTAGTTGAACCACATGCTGAGCGTGGCAACATGGCAGCGTGTAGATGTGCCTTGTTGGGTCACATTCCATTTAAAATATAACTACCTGAGCTTACATAACCACCTGACTGACGCCATTAATGGCCATTGAATATTCTGGCTATACAGTATTCCCTTCATTAGCATTCATTTGACCTCTTCTATATTGCTGCTATATTCCCAGGACAATAAGAGATGATAGCCTCCCAACCTCATATCTTCCCCCCTTTTGTGTATTTTAGATGAAGAGCAGCAGCGGGAGCGAGAACAACTGGAGAGACAGTTACAGCATATGCGCGTCTCCGGGGAGGAGTGCCAGCGGATACGGGAGCTGCTTGAGCAGGCTCTGGCCTCGGCGCAGGCCCGCAACCGGCAGCTAGAGGAGGAACTGCAGAGGAAGAGAGCCTACGTGGAGAAAGTGGAGCGGCTGCAGAGCGCGCTGGCTCAGCTGCAGGCGGCGTGCGAGAAGAGGGAGACGCTCGAGCTGCGGCTGCGCACGCGGCTGGAGCAGGAACTGAAAAGCCTCAGGGCACAACAGGTGAGGAGTCATTACACTGATTTGTGTTTTTTTTTTTTTTTTTTTTTTTAGATCTATAAGTTAAAGGAATAGTTCCAACATTTTGGAAACTATGCTAAGGTCACTAATTTACACATTATATCTTGTTTGTTTAATCCAAATTACAAAAACGCTTTGAGGTGCTAGTAGGCAGAGGTTGTTTTTTTTTTTTTTTTTTTTTTTTTGTTTGTTTTTGCCTGTGGACAGAGCGAGGCTAGCAGTTTCCCCCTACTTTCAGTCTTTATGCTAAGCTTAGCTAACCAGCTGCTGCTGTGTAGCTTTATATTTAGCGTACTTGCATGAGAGTGGTATCAATCTTCTCATCTGACTCTTGCAAATAAAGTAACTAAGCATATTTGTCACACTATTTATTTGAATGAAAAGCGCTTGTTTCCCTGGAAGCCTGATGTTAACAACTGTTGTCTATTATCTCAGTCTCTGAACCCGGCAGCTGACCTCACGGCTTCAGAACTGAGCTCCTCCACGTTGCAGCAGCAGCTGAGGGAGAAAGAGGAGCGTATTCTGGCCCTGGAGGCAGACATCACCAAGTGGGAGCAAAAGTACCTGGAGGAGAGCACCATGAGGCAGTTTGCAATGGATGCAGCTGCCACTGCTGCAGCACAGAGGTACGATAAAACTTGAAGAGAAATACAGCAAAATTAAAAACATCTGACAATTACAAATGCATTAAAGATTTTTAACAGAAATCTTTTTTTTTATTTGCAGAGATACAACCATCATCAATCATTCACCTCGACATTCACCAAACAACAGTTTTAATGAAGACCTGCCTTTGTCGAGTCATAGACATCAGGAGATGGAGAACAGGTATACATCTTTCCATGTCCTTGTTAGATACTTGTTTATGCCTGCTTTTTGGGGGTTTCTGATCTAACGGTGTATTCAATGTGTTTAGGATCCGAGCACTTCATGCTCAGCTCCTGGAGAAGGACGCCGTGATCAAAGTCCTCCATCAGCGCTCCAGATGGGAGCAGGGCAAGCTGGAGAAACAGGGGCTCCGTCTTGCGAGGTCCGTCCCCTCTATCAACACTGTGACCAGCAGCACAGAGAGTAAAGGTGAGTACAAGATGTTTGCCCCTACACTTCAGGCAACACAGAGGAATGTTGAATCTTTAATGACACATGCTATCAAGCGACAACTGGCAGACTGGTCAGCGTCGCCAGACAGAATGTACACTTCCAAAAAAAAAAAACAACAAAAAAAAACAGTAGGGAGTGGGAGACAACCCTTTCGTGTCCCTCAAATAGACAACATGTTTTTAAACTGGAATGCATATCATCTCTCACTCTAGAATAGCCCGATCCAGAATAGTCATGGGAAGAACTCCGCAGGGCAGATGTTCAGGAGTGTGTGTAAATGTGGATGTAAGTGGGCAATTGAGCAGCCTCCCCTCTTTGTCTGCGTCTGTAGGAAAGAGCCGCTCAGATGACCAGACAGGTGCTGCTGCGCTGCAACCCCAACCCCACGTGGTGCCCAAGGGCCCGAGCCGAGACTGCAGCACCCAAAGTGATGAGGCCCCACAGGAGCCTGAGCTCACAGCGGAGCCTAGCGAGCTAAAGACATCTGAGGCGATCTCAGCAGCTACCACTGGTGGGTTTATTGTTTTGTTAAGCACTTGACACCCAATCACCATCACACAAGCATAGTCCTTTTGATCTTCAACCTGTGTTACCACTATTTAAAGTGTAACCAGACCCTGGATCAGGACAAACTAAGGATGTACCATACGAAGTTAAAACTTTGTAAAATTAAACAAGGTCGTGTGCTTTGCAAATAACCCGTATTGCAGTTGTATTTGCTTTAGCATACCAAAGTTGTTTTTCTAAAATGCTAATTTTATCTTCACTGTAGACACATCGGAGGAGCCAAAGGCACCACTCAAGACATTCAAGAGCAGCTCAGATGCAGAGGTTGTTGAAATCCTCATTTGAGTGCTCACTACAGCTGACATGAGTGAACAGTGACAGCCAACGATAGCCGAGGTGTTAAAGGCCTTCCTCGACGCCCGACCACAAGTAAAGAGAGGCTGACCGTCTGAGTCCAGAATGTGGCACCGTTTGGAGAGGAGAGCTGAGCTTTCCTTCAACTGCACAATTCACAAACTCTCACATTTGCCTCGTGAGTCAGAATTCTTCAAGGTACCTGGACAGTATTCTGCATTATGAGAAGAATTGGGCTGCTGGTTGTGCATATACATATGTTGCGCATGTTACTTTCTTTTTTTTTTTTTTAGTTACGTATTGTATTTATATTTGTAAATGCTGCTCACATTGTGATGTTACTTCTATGTTTGAGAGGTGAGAAGAACAAGGATTACTCGTCTTGCTCTGCTCCACTTAAATTATATACCAATATACTCCCTTTCCTGGATTAAGTGCACAACCCGTCTATGTTTTGTTTGGTTTATTTTGAATTTCCAGTAGCGGGCCTATTACCATGCCCTCTGAAAGTAATAGGAATATTTATAAAAGGACTCTGTATAAGCGTCCTCTGTGTTTCCATGCCATGTTTGAGGATTCTTCTGTTTAACAGAACTACTCAAACCTAAATTAAACAGTTGCTCCTCTCTTTTAAAATACATTCGGGGCCCTGCTCACAGCTCAGCAGAGGATTTGGAAACTTCCTTTGAATGTGGAGCCCGCAGACTGTCTGCTCACTTCTCTCTTTAAAAAAGCCTGCAAGGACTGACAGTCTTTCATGGGGGTCTAATTTTCCAGATCCCGGGTTAATGTTTAGGGCCCCAGATGGCGACGGCCCAGCATTTCGCTCCCCTCCGCTGACACGCTGGAGCTAATCTTCTCACATTCCCTCGCTGAGGGAATGCTCCCGTTAAAGAAAAAGGCTATCTAAAGTCTGACCCCTCGCCCTTGTTAAAATGGCACGCATTCTCCACATGATTCCTTTCCTGGGGCTGGTTATTTCTTCTGAGCCATGGTAGCTGGTTCTACCACAAGCACAGAAATGGTCAACTATAATTGGCCTGCATTTGCTATTCTATTTGTCGTCCCCATCACTGTGTTATATTCAGCTGTGTTTTCTCAAGTATCTCACATTTCTGAGTGGACTATATCCTTAACATGGAATCTTCTATTTATTTCTCATTGCACAGTGTAGGATCACTGAACACTGCTGAATGTAGACTCCTGTTTTCCAGGACTGTGTTTTGTATTTAACTGGAATGTGCCACAATTCAGATTTGTTGTACTCTTCAGAGGGGAATACTGCTAAAATTCAACATAAAACGATTTGTGAAAAAGCTAACGCATGAGTCACAAACCCTAGTTCACTGTCAGGTTCCATCATGACAACATTATCAACATGACTATTGTTTGAAGTCCCACAAATGGCATGTGAAATCTCACATTTGACTGGTATTCCCCTTTAAGCTCTTTCGTCATGTTTCCCGTCACAATGTGTTTGCTGGTCAACGCAGTGTCACTTTGAGGTAATACCCTTCACTTTGTTTGGAATGTGTTTACATGAATGGCTATTTGAAGTGAGAAGTTAATATATTCTAGTTGTTTTTTTTTTTTCTTTTTCTTTTTCCTTTATATACTTTGTTTTGTTTTCTGGTGCCAAAGATGTACTCTACTTAAGTTATAACCGATGACAAATACAAAAGGTTCTGTTAAGGTGCCTTGCTTCAGCTGGTTGACCCAATTAGATGTTGCTGTGAACGTTTGTAAAGAAAACATTTGTGTGTATGCCTTTTAACATTTCACTATAATAGATTAAAATTCTTAATATATGTCTGAAAAGGCTTTCTGTTCTGATTTATCGCACTGGTTTAATTGGATTGATTGCATCTCCAAATTTGGTGATTTTGAATTAGAATTTCTGATGAACTGAATGTTTAAGAATTCTTTTATGGGTTGAGAAAATTTCCAACTTCTTAAACTAAATAAACTATATATATATATATATATATATATATATATATATATATATATATATATATATATATATATATATATATATATATATATATATATATATATATATATATATATATATATATATATATATATAATATAAAATATAATATAATAATTATAAAAACCCCAAACCCTTGGATTAGCTGGAAAATGCATCGTCACAAAGCTGAGAACAGTTCTGTTTTTCTGAGCTCATGAAAAGTTGACTTGTTATTACCACAACCATATACATCTACAGCAGTGAAATGCAACATACACATGAATGCAGCAGTAATATTAATCATCAGCATCATACATAATAAAACACTGACAGGGACCATTTTTCTGCAGAATGTGTACTTTTGATACTTAAAGTACATTTTGCTGATAATACTTACATGCTTCTACTCAAGTAAGGTTTTGAATGCAGGACTTTTACTTGTAGTGGAATATTTTCAGTGTGGAATTGCTACTTTTACTTAAGCAAAGGATCTGAACGTCTGAAGTGTCAGTGATGGTTGGCAGATCCTTAAAGACCCCCATTCTATTCAGTTATGGTCCTTCTTGATCAATAAGAGACATGATGTGACGTGCCAAAACTCAACAACAACCTCTCGCAGTTGCATGTTCCTAACTTTAAGAATATATTAGCCTTACAGCAAGATAAAAGGTTTGCTAAGTATCTAAAACTAATCTGTCAGTTGAGTATAGTGACACCACCGCAGAGTATAGAAAATCAGTGAAACGATTCAGTAATATTAGTTACACACCTGTTTGCATTAGCCACTATAAGCTACTAGTCATACCAGACCAAGTAAGGCTGTACCACTGAGAGTACTGAATGAAGCAAGGGTGTGTTTTATTGCTTAGGAATTCAACTTTTCTTTTTTAAGAGAGGTGTGTGGTATTTCTAATTAAGTCCATCCATCTGAGATTCTGAGTATCAAAATCTCACTCATTGTAGGCTTGAGAGGTGGTTGTATTTCTGTCCTTGATGAAGAGTATGGAGGCTGTGGTTAGCTTGAATTCATACTGGTCATGATGGATTCCAATGGTAACCAGTTTTTACAGGGGACAAAATGTATCAAAGTTTCCACAGACAGTCCTTAAACCACTCCTTAGAGCAATGTGTCTGACTGCCTCACATGTATGCTCAGTATGTTCCAAACACTTGGATATGGCTAAATATACGATCATTTGGATATGGCTAAATATACAATCATTTGGATAATATACTGCCCACCAGGCAAAGTTAGCAACTAACTGGTGAACACAGAACATAGTGGAGCATTTAGCAGCTAAAGAGACTGATATTTCCCTCAGGAATTAGTGGAGAACAAAACACAGCTAAAAGGAGGGTGAATAGATTTTCCATAAGGCCAGAAACGCAACACCAAATAAAATTTATGGAGATACTATGTTGTGTTTACAGCTTGTTACGCTGCCCCCAATTGGCTGGAAAATAAAATCAATTAATACTTCTTTAAAGGTGGGGTATGCGATTCTAAGCTAATACACGTCTTTTTGTCAAATTCATCGCATATCTCCTCACGGTCCGCTAGCTGTCCGTTCAGTGTGTGCGTTTGTACACAGTCCTGGCTCTGTAAATGGGAAATAAACAAAGTGGCTTAGACCGAGCCACACAACACTATTCCAGCCATGATTTGTGAGTCAGGTAACGTTAAGTGACTTGCCCAGGGACATTGAGCTGACTTTCTAGTTTCCCAAGATATGCTGTTGTTGTTGTTGTTGTGATGTTAGCTATAGCAGCAGGAGAGTTGTGAGTATCGCTGTCTGGAGCTGCTGTGCTGCTCTGGGAAACCATCTCGTCCTCTCTGGCTGTTAGCTTCGCAGCAGCAACTGTAGGGACAGTTTGCTAACCCACAACCTAGCTAACGTTAGTTATATTACTTGCTGTCTCATTGTTTGCTCTATATTATGGTATTTGTCATGGTATTGGATTTCTCCAGAATCGCATACCCCACCTTTAAATCACCTTTATGAAAGCCACATCCTTTGGAGTTTGGCAGTTTTATGTAATTTACATTCAAAAACAGCTATAGTGAAAATGAATGAGAATGTCTAGGTTGGAGCATTACTCAGGATAATGAAACATTTCATGGCTGATAACTGAATGTAAGTTGATAGTATGAAGCTCAGGTTTGTGAGGAACCCGTTATCTTTATCTACATCTTTAAAGCCTATCGCCAGTGGAGAACTTTAAGGTTTTATATTGGTGAGACATAACCTTGGCACCATTTGTAACAACACTATCACATTTGAGGAAAACATCATAAATTCCAACTACAATACTTCTTCAGAGGGATGGACTCAGTGTCCATAAATCCAGAGCTCAGTGTTTTTGTCTTACTGCTAATGTTCCAAGATTTTTGAACTGAATACTCTTGAACACAATACCTTCGTGACATTTACCATCACCTGACTGACACAGTGTAGCCCTCATAGTCTGTTTTCCATTATGCATCGAGCGAACAACTCTCTGATGACAAACTGTACTCTGTGTTCTGTACATTCAAATCCCAAGCAAAATGAAGAAATACTTTCAGCCAGTCTCATCATCAACAGAAGATCTCGTTTCATGATGTAAAATTTCAAACCTGCTCAGACTCACAATAGGGACTGTTCTGTTGACTGTGACGAGGCACAAATTCTGAGAATGTGGTTATGTGAGTTTCCAATTTTAACTGACCAATGTATCTCTGTACATGAATATTGAATTCCGTTACTAATTGTATTACTTTTAGGGAAGATTATTTTCTATGTGTGTGATCTGTCTAGTAGATTTCCAAGAAGTCACTGCAGCCTTTACATGCAAAAATTCCTCTGCAAACTTTGACTTTTAATGTAAATATCTTTGCCCTCCTTGTTCCCCCTGGTGAGCTTGGGATGGCATTCCAAAGATGCCACACATTTTCCTCCTGCTGCCTTTACTTGTTGTAGCCGAGTGCCACTTTTCTCAGCTCAGAAAGGGTGCAATAATAAATCTGCTGAATACCTTTTTCTTTTTTTAGCTGGGACACATGTAGCACCTTGGGGTCTGTGATTTGCCATTATTTAGGTCCCATTTGTGCTCAGACCGATCACATTTCAGATATGTCATCCTGCCTCTAATATCAGTACGTAAGACACCAAACTGTGAGGGATGTTAGAGGCTTCTGTAGGTGAAAGGTTACGATTACGTGACTCCAAGCGGTGCCAAGTTTGAACAGCTTCACAGGGGGGAGATTCATTCCTGGGGACGCTCAAGTGTCCTAAACTCATCATCATCCAGCCAGGATGAAGAAAAATCCAATCTACGTACGTGTATGCATTCCACACACATCTGGAGTTCTGCAGGAATTACTGTGATTGTTGTCAGGACTGTAGCATTTATCACTATGATTTCACCACTTTGACTCCCAGCAACCCTGAATGGTTCTCATTTGACCAGTTATAGTGGATCAAGAGCAGATGTCAATAAAGTAAGCTTGTTCCGAGATAATGAAGAGTTTGGTTGTTTGTTTAACATGGTCAGTAAACTGTAGTCTTGTGAAACAATGTGCATTCTTTACAGTACATGCTGTCTTTATGTGTGTGCTGGTTTATTCTGCTTATATTTATCGTGCCTCTACAGTTACTGCACTTTTATAGTCATGCACTATTTGTATCATAATGTGAGTAAATCAATGTGTCTGGCAGCAATAGAGGGGACAACTGGTAACAAATCATGTCTCTCCTTTTGGACACATTTTGCACTAAAAGCCTATGCGAAATACTTGGAAAAATAATTCTAGACCTCTGTGTTTTGCCTTAATTTCCATGGAGATTCCAAAACTTCCTGCCTTCAGCAGTCATGGAATGTGCCCCCACCCCCGTAACTTTTCCACATAAATCAGGGCACCATCCTCTAATTTTAGGGCTGTTACTAAGATGAAGCAAACCTCTCAGATAGCAGTCCACTTGCAGCAAATTTTTAGGTCTGTGTCAATTGCAACATTGTGTGGCTGGTAAGCCAGAGGTATGAAGGTGTTGCTTTAGGTGTTGACTGTGGCTGAGCAGCAGCAACAGCACCACACCTGTTCCGCTCCTCTGCCACTCATCTCCCATCCACTTCTCACTCCTTTGCATCACTTTATGCTGCTCCTTTGCCAGTATTTACATGTTTCCAGTAAAGGACAGAGCATGTTGCTAATAAATTGCTTATAGTATAGTATTTAGACATGATAGTTAAATTTGCTCTTATCATTTTTTTTTTAATTAACAATGGACCAAAAGACCTAAGTGTAATGTGAGAGGGGTCATTCCTAGTGATGAACCCACGGGGAATTTCACTCGACTCTGCAGTTCCCTTAAACTCTATGGAGTGTTTTAGCATCTTTCAGCTCATTGTTTTGGTTTTTACGGCCTTTACTGTTCTGATTCAGTCATCAACCTCCTTTCCAGCAACAGCAGGCAGCTGTTTTCAGCGAAAAAGCTAGCAACTAGCTGGTGGCGCATTTAGACTTTAGACTTGACTCACTAAAGACCTAAGAAACCTGAAAACAAAAACAATGAAGTCTCAAGTTTTGATGATTTTGGTTAAATCCCTGAAAAATAAAATACAAATGAGACAGCGCTAGGCAGGCCTCACATGGCTCCAGCTTCAATATTTAATTACCATTTATGCACTTGGTATCTGCTATGTAAAAAACACCATTTACACAGTTTGAAAAGAAAATGTCATCGTCAAAAGCCAATGTCCTTTTGATGATCAAAATTCTGAGACTTGAAAGACTTTCTTGACTGACAATTTGCTAATGAAGACTTTCGACCTGACTTATTAGACTTGCCCTCAAGGACTTGAAACTTGAGACGTAACTATGACAGACGTTTGATTTGCACTTGTCTCGACTGACTTGAAACTAGACTTGGACTTAAATACATCCCTGCTAGCAGTTGATAGGTTCCAAGCACTTATTTGTTTTACGTGTAGACTGTGTAACCCCTGTCCTTAGACTTACCCCCTAACCCCCATCCCCAACAAACACTGACGTCAGTGTTCTTCATGAGACATGCATGAGGCCGGGTTCACCATGGCTGTTTGGTTCCAGTCTTGGACTGACAGTGGTTTCCAATGAATCAACTGAGCTGCACAATCCAGAAAGACTGATTCACTGTAGGAAAAGAATGGGTGCATGACTCAAAACATTCTGTGTCTGAAGCAACACAGAGAGACGTGCTGTGGAGGCATGAAGACAATGGCACCTGAGTCAGTGGTGAAGATCAGACACTGCGTTGCCAGGTGCAAGCGAGTTACCTGCGAAAAGGTGGTTTCTTTAAGTCTACGATGCCAATGAGTAATTAACAATGTAGACGAATGAGTAAGCGGCAAATTAATATGTGAAATGGCAGAGAGGCTAAAGAATTCATACTGAGAAGATGGGTTAAAGGATGGATAAGTCAGCATAACTGTGAGAGCCATAGGCAGTATGTTTTCCCTGAAAATCCCCTATCAGCAGACACACGTTAATACTTGGGTGTCACAGTAGTTTAGTCTCAGCTTGCCTCACTCTGCACAATTCATACCCTCCTTTGTAAACTTCTTATTGACCGTTCCCTATATCTGCTTACTTCTCTGAAGCTGCCCTTCTATGACAACCCACATCATTTTCTTAACTAGTCCGCAATAATATCCAAAGAATGCTTGTCATGAGGGTTTTACAAGTTCTCAGTTAAATCAACATACCAACAGGTGCATGTGAGTGAGTGAGCGAGCGAGCACAGCTGGGGAATTTACTGGTCATGCCTCGACATGCAGGAATGTTTTATACAACCCTTTACGACCCAGGTGTATGTAAATGATGACGTACTTGACTCTTCCTCTGTGGGATTGTGGAGTGAATAGTGCGCACTCAGCTTCTGAAAGGTCAGTGATATTAAGATAATAATGAATCACTGTCACTGATATTGACAGGGGCAACATTTAACCAGTGTTTACACCTTAAAAGATTCACAATATATGATAAAACAGCCATAGATGTTGCAGAACCAAAATAAATGTGTTATGTTTTACTAGACCTATAATGAACAAACATTTTTTATTGATGCAATAATACAAAATCTTTGACTTAAAAAGGTATTTTAATATAGTTTAAAGTCCCCCTCCACAAATATTTTCTTCTTGTACCTACAGTTGGATGTTTGAGCTTCACTGTGCAGAATGATGTATGTGCAGAGTTCGACACTAGAAGGCTGTCTTCACATTCATCTGCTGAAAGTGGAAGGTTTCTCTGTGCTCACTGAAAATCTGATTTGAAGGGGCGGGCCTATGAACATGATTTGTGACATCACAAATAGTTTGTAAGCCAATCCTGGTCCAATTTGCATGATGTAGAAACTTGAAGCCGCCGGTGCACATACACTGAGAGTGGACTTTACAGTTAAGTAGGAGACGTCTTGTGTCCAGCAGGAAAACTTTAGAAATGAACAAAATTTGCATATTCATAGATTATGGAATTCTGAATGAGCTAGAAGGAGTAGATGCCTTTTTAAGGATTTCAATGTGGAAATTATACCTTTTTTTGCAGATAAAACACATCAAACACACATTATTGTTCCATGCAGACTATTTGTATATATGTTTTAATACATGTATGGAGGAGATCTTTAAAACAAATCAAACTATGCACTCTTCCATGGCAATGTCATCCAGGCAACAAGAAATCCTTCTTACTGTAGTCAAGTTGAAATTTATGTTTTTTCAAAACTGTATGTGTATGAATCTTTTGTCTTTAAAGCCACAGGCATTTTTTCGTTAATGGTCACCATATTAATTATTTTCCTCTTGCACTTTTAACTTTTTTTTTCCAGAAGGAAGTACAGTTTAGAATTGACTGAATGTCAGTTCTGAACAAAATAGCTACAGTAAACAACTCAAGAGCTGAATAGCCTCAGGAAGTACTACTGCTCAGATGTCCTTCTGTAAGGGCAAGTGACAAAGATATTACATAGGGAAATAGCTGTGGCCTGTAGATGTGAAGATAGTCAGAGATACAGTAATTATTTGAATAATTGAAGAAATGGTGGAACTGAAAGCCATGCACAATCATAATATCTTTCACTAATACCCAGAAAAACAGGGAATCCCCAGAACAGGGAATCTAATAAAGCACACGGTCATACACACTTTCATACACTGTTTGACCACTCTGAACAAACAAACTGCGCCGAGAAAAATAAAGTGGAAACGGACATTATAAAAAGCCATTTTGACATATCAGGCAAAGCACAGATGTTACTATTAACATTAACTATGGCTCTGTTCTATCCAAGTGTAGTGAGTCAGCATGCACCATACCAGGACCCTGAAACTGAAGCAGGTAAATGTAATTCAGCCATCATTCATTTTATTATTTACACCTGTGTTTTTCTTCTGTAGCATGTCAAACTGTCTTCTGTGAAAAAAGGCCTCTGCCCAGCTCAAGAATTTTTCTTCACACACACTTAACCTGTAGGCTTAAATCACAGCGCTTTACAGTGGAGTCCTAAGACATTTCTGTAGTTGGCTACTGCTCTCTAGTGTTTCACTGAAAGTATTGCGGTAGAACCAGTGCACTGGAAGGGCTCGATTTTTAGTTGACTCGCAGGAGCAAAGCAGCCAGCTCCAATCAGTTTAAGCGGGAAACTCTGGAGGGAACGCTACTACCTGCAAAGCGATGGTCACGTGACAGACAGAGATAGCCGAAGGCATCAGCAGACTGCTTTTCAGTAGCATTTAGCTGGGAACACATGCTGGAACTTTATACATCTACTTCACTACATTTCAGTGTCAAATACTGTACTTTTTACACTATTACATTTCTCTGACAGCTATTGTAGATTAAGATTTTACATACATAGCACGATACATATGATGGTAAAGATTAAACTACCAACATGTACATATACATTGACCAGCTACAACATTAAAATGCTCCTCACATGTTGTGCATCAATAATAACAACCAAATAATGTAAAATATTTAACTCTCTTAAGAGTCATTTAAATTTATTTTGACACGTATGTACATTTTGTTAATAATCTGTACGTTTTCTTTAGTTTATTGAATGCAGGATTTGCATTTGTAATTGTATATTTACACATTTGTTTAACTGTAGTATTCTGACTTTTACATCAGAGGACTTCTTCCACCAGTGGCCAATGATAACCTATGTAAAATGACATTCCATAATATTGTATAACATTGTAATACTTGTCTTCAAAGCCAATGGTGACCAACTGGCAGTGCTAGCAGATTAGCTCAAGTGCTAGCTCGGTTGCCTCCGTCGACCATGTGACTCTGGTGATGCAGGTCGTATCTGAATCTTCACTCATATTAGATCTAGAAGATCTTATTTAAAAGTTTGTTCCGACTTTAGTAGAGAAAGGGCACTACTGGACTGCCGGTTGCCACTGCTAGCCTATTAGCTTTCAAACATTACTATAATTTCCCATACAGTTTAGCGAGTTAGCTAACATTAGCTTGCAGTTTACTGCATACAGCCAGACTGTATAAAACATACAGCCTGTGGTAGCTCATTAGCCGCCAGCGTCTAGCTTTCCAACAAATTAATTGATTAATAAACTTACGACGTGTCATCACTAACTATATAACTAAAACGCCATACGGTTTTCTTTCTCATTTTCCTGATACTGATTATAATTATTATTATTTACTGTTAGATATCTTGCATCGACCAGCGGGGATGGGTGGGCGATAATATCTGGTCTGAGATGCTGCAGTTGGACCCTTTTAGGTCGTAGCGTTCCCTCGACAGTCCCCCCTTCCTGGTGCAAGTTTAGGGTGGTCAAAACATCTCCGGAGCTCCGATTGGCCAGCGATCTGGAAGTCTCTTCTCTGATTGGTGGAATGAAACAGGGCGGTCCGGTCCTTGCTGAGCGTTCTTCCGGCTTACATGTTGGAAAAAAGAAAAGACGAATGGAAAAATTTGTAATCCACAAAACGACCATTGCCTAGTAACTCCGCGGTACGGTAACATCTGCACACATGTAGAAACGTGTTTGTTTATTTAGCCCCATGAAGTTTATGCTGTTGTGCTCTTTAGGAAGTTCAGGATTTAGCATGAAAAGCAGGCGGCACCAGGGTTAGCGATTCTATCGTTAGCCTGCTGCTAGCTTAGATAGCTGGCTAACGAGGTAGCTTTTTAGTTTTAAGGTTACCGAACCAAAACCAGTGACCACAGTGAGCATTATTTGATTGAGCAGATATCGGGTTTGGTCATTTTTATGTAGACAGTCGAAAAGTCTTTTTTTGTACCTGTACATAGTTGATATTTCATAAGCAACGATACAGTTGTCGAGCACTTTTGTCATATGTTATTGCCCATATAACGGTAAAAAAAAGGGTCCATAAAATGTTATTGTCTTGTTTTTCATAGTAAAATACATTTACAACGTTATCCATTTTTATCAACACCAGTTGCTTAACGTTAATGTTACCCACTTGCTCCTGGCTCCTTTGCTAGTTGGTAACCAAAATATTCCGCAGCGCTACATTAGCCTGTTTATGTCCTCGCGCCGCCTGTTAAGGGTTAAACTGGTAGGCTTTTATTGTTGTAGCTGTCTTACATGCTAAATATTCGGAATGCAATTATTAACTGACTGTAAACCTTATTGATGTCTTCAGTATGTCTGATACTCGAATTAATGTACAATCTTAACACTATTTTAGGTCAAATAGTTAAAATGAGCTCCCAGCAATTCCCCCGTCACGGGCTGCCTGCTTCCAGCGGGGGAGCGCCTCAGATCCCTACTGCTGGAAACCTAGTGTCTGTCAATCAGCCGTCAAATGCATCAGGTAATTCATTGTCACTCACATTACTCGCACTATACTTCATATAGGGCGAGGAAGACCCCTGTAAATGCTTCATCAAACTCTTTTTCCTTAGGTGGTGGAGATGCGGACAGCAGCCGGGATGCTGAGCACGGGCAGCAGAATCATCCACCTGCCGGGGGCGGGGGAACCTTGGCGTTCAGAGATGACAAGCAGGAGACCATGGTGGTCAGACCTTACCCACAAGTACAGACGCACAGCCAGCCACAAGCTACTCCCCAAACCGTGCCCATCCAGCCTGGCACACCCGTAACTGTACCTGCCCCCTCGGTCCACCTCCCACAGGGCCAGCCTGCAGTCCTGACTGAGGGACAGATGAAGGTGATGACTATGTCTGTAACTGTTAAAACTCATAGAAGCTTTCTATACATATTGATAGTAAAATATGTATTGTCTATACCATCTTCAGTGTGAGCTGAACCTCACTTTAATCACACATAAAATGGCAAAGATATAATGCATTCTGTGGTTAGATGAACAATAAACTGCAGATGATTGAGGTTGAGTTATTCACTCAGAAAGTGTTGAATTATTGCAGGTTCAGGTAAGATAACCTTTCTGAAATCGGAGGCTCGGCTGGAGCGATTGTTGGGATGAGTCAGGGCTAATAAGGGGCCGACAGGTAATCTTGAATTTTGAAAGGATTCAGCATGTAACAATTTGGTCTCCTCTTCCCATCCTTGTGACCCCCAGACAGAGGTGGACAGGTTTCATTTTAAAGTGTGCTTAATATCACAAGGCTTAGTCTGGGCTTGTTTAGTGTCAACTGGTCCTACAGTGAAATCTGAGATCAAACTTGGCAGCAGCCAATGGCAGATTAGCTCAAGAGGAAGGACAATGGAATGAACAGGGAACTCTCAGTTCTGTTTAAATTGGTAGTTCTTGTTATGTAATTCAATTTGGAAGGATGAACCCTGTGACTGAAAAAATATTTTTATAATATATCTTCTGAAGCAACTGCTTTTTTCTTTTTCTTTTTTAAATCATGCAGGTTCCATAATTCAACTGGAGTGAATAATTTTTAAAGATCTTGTTGACATGTTACTTTGGATACACCTTGTGCTCAATTAGTAATGAATCAGAAACATATTGTTCCAGAGGTGTTTAATCTGGAAGGACTTTGACGGCTTATTATTTTGATTAATAACTAATAATAAAATTTAGTGTCAACTTAATAAGGATACAGGCCATGTGCAAACTGTCTAACCTTACAATTATTAAAAATTCAATAGTTCTACTGCAATATGTCATTTAAGGTGTGCATGGATTGTGTAGTTGGAGTTTACCTTTGGGTGGTGAATGTTTGATGTTGCATTTTGTTGGTTTCAATAAACAACTTTTTTTCTAGCATTGCTCCCTTACCCTAACCCTAAAAAACAGAAAATGTATTTGTTTTGTGTCTTTCTTTAGGCTGTCCTGAAGTCGCCTATGCAAAGTCGTCCTATTGCCCCCGCACCAGCTTCCAACCAGGGTCATATCTCTATACCCCCAAAGGTGCCTGGTCACATTACTGTCACCATAGAGAGCAGTATTGCTACAACCCCATCTATTCCTGTGGCAACTATCAGTGGTCAGCAGGTGAGTGCACTGTGCATTGACTATTACTGTATGTTACTGTATCTTTCTTGCCGATGTCTCAAGTTGTGGACTGCTTTCATTGTGTTTCAGGGTCACACCAGCAACCTACACCACCTGATGCCAGCTAACATTCAGATCATTAGGGGCAGTGCCCCTGCATTGCAGATCGGAACCCCTGCGGTCCCTCCCCAGACCTTCACATCCCATTTACCTCGAGGTATGCATGATGAACAGTATGCGAGGCTTGATGTTTGCTTGTCCTTGAAACAGTAGTCTATTTACCACTCATGTGCAGCAGTGCATATCTCTAGATCAGTCTATTTTTCCCCCTGTAGGGGCTGCTGCAGCAGCTGTTATGTCCAGCTCCAAAACTGTCCTGCGGCCAGCCACTGGAGCAAGCGCGGGCCCCGGCCAGCCCACAGTGCAGCACATCATCCACCAGACTATTCAGGTGCTCTAATGTACTTTAATCTAAAGAAGTGTTGATTTTGTATTGGACGTTTAGAAACATTGTGTGTAACAGTGGCATACCCCGCTGTCCACAGTCCCGCCCTGCTGTAACAACAACTACAGCCGTGCTTCCAACTGTGGTGGCCCCCATTTCAGCAACGAGAACTCAGTCCCCAGTTATCAGCCCAACAGTAACGCACTCTGCAGAGGTGGCACATGGGTAAGTTGCAGTCTGAGAATTTACTGACTAGGCCCTAAGCAGAGATGCTGCATGTGTGAGCACTGGAAGTAATAATAAGTCACTATTTCATTTGATGACAAGGAGTTTTACAGCAAAGTAAAACAAAATTGTTTGTGGTGACCGGTTGTTCAGACATGTGAAGCCCTTGTGCGCTGTCTAGGGTCAGATTTTGAAGGAAATTAAAAGAAAATGACACAATCTTAATTTAGGCTGCATTTCTGAAAACAGTGTGTTTTTGCTTATTTTTTGTTCCTCTTGTCTGTATAGATATTTGTATGAATTTAAGGACATAATGAGCTTGTTTACCAAGCATCCAGTCTCCATAAAAGATAGCAGACAGGTGGTTCCAAACCTTTTCGGCTTGTGTCAGTTCACCCCAAAATCAAAAATACATATTTTCCCTCTTATCTGTAGTGTTATTTATCCATCTAGATTGTTTTGGTGTGAGTTGCCGAGTTTTGGAGATATCGGCCGTAGAGATGTCTGCCTTTTTTGAATGTAATGGAACTGGATGGCGCTCGTTTGTGGTTCTCAAACTCACACCAAAACAATCTACATGGATAAATAGCACTACAGGTAAGAGGTATGTATAGGTAAGAGGGTGTATTTTTATTTTGAAGTATAAAGAGTTGTTTTTCTGTCTCATATTGTTTCATTTGATGGATTTTAGAGGCCTGAAGGGATGTAAAAAAGAGAAAGGAAAAAGGGACATTTCATTAAAACGAAAAAACAAACAAACTTTGTGTAACATGGAGATGTTTTCTGCACTGACCATTCCCTCTGGACTTTATCAAACCTTGCATGTGCCTGAGTTGATGCACTAAAGGGGCAGTGATGTTTTCTTTCAGGCGTCCAGGGCTGACCATTCACACCCCTCCGGCCACCGTCAGTATTCAGAGGTCTCAGACATCCCGTGACACCGCCACACGGATCACACTGCCGTCTCACCCTGCAATTGGGGCTCAAAAGCCTCAGCCTCCGCACACCATGACACAGGTTACTGCTTATTGATGGCTGCCTGCAAAAATAATGAATAGTCATTTTATACAGTGACTGAAATAGTTGCTCTTATTTTTTGTTCCCCACAGAAACCTATCTTCAGTCCTGTGACACCAGTAGCTGCAGCAACTGTGGCACCAATTGTTGCCACTAACACTGTGCCATCAACCACCACAATAGGTATTGACTTTTTGTAAATTAATATCTAAAGGCTAGTCACAACACTAATGGTTGACTAAAGGAACAAAAAAATTTAACTTCAAATTGGGCAGTTATTCTCACAGAAATATTGATAATCCTGTCTTCTTCGTGTTTAGGCACTGTGCCACATACCCAAATGACCAGTAACACTATTGTCACCATGACAATGGCCTCACACTCCTCTCATGCTACAGCAGTGACTACCTCTGCCATCCCTGTTGGTAAGTTGGCCATTTTGTCTCTTTGGTAAGAACACTTGTGTGCTTCATAAGCAGGAGGTGTTATCTTAATCTAAATCAATTCATAGAGTGTTTTAGTAAATCTTTCTCTTAATCATTCCTTGGTGTTGTTCACAGCTAAAGTGGTCCCTCAACCCATCGCCCACTCTTCATCCCGCGTGCAGCCCGACTACCCCGGAGAGAGAACCAACCTCATCTCCATCCCAGGCCATCGGTCATCTCCTAACCCCGTCACAATGGAAGCAAGAAGTGACAACAGGTGAATGCACAATGTGAATTGAGTGTAACTCATTGACATGGTTATACCAGGAAAAAAAAACATCCATAAAATGGAGAATTTTTTGGTTATGACAGAGGTTGACATCTGATATCCAGTTGTGTTTGGAAAGCCTGGTGTAACAAAATGTGTTTCTTTTAGCTACCCCAAACACTAGAGTTATATTCCTGCAAAGAGTTCTGTCATACTGCCTACTTGCCCTCCATTTATATTTGCTATTCCACACAAAGAGGGCCACTTTGGGCAAAATGGAAACAGCTGAGTAGTACTAATTAGCTGTTTCATGTGTCCATATACTAAGTAACAAGACTAAGAATCTACACCAACACAAGCGTCTCTGTGAGGCTGTAGTTAGCATTTAGTTCAAGACACCACTGTGCCTAACGTCAGCATGCTAACATGCTCACAGTGAATGAGTTATTTCAGTCTGGACCAACATGGTCGACCAACCTGCCTTCGGATCGGGGGAGTCACACCGCTGGTGATGCTAAAACTAGGGATAGACCTACTGATGATACTGTCCTCCTGGCATTAAAAATACAGCGTTTTACCAGCCAATATTTATAATGTTTATGAAAGCGGATTTCATTCACCACAGGAAAATAATGGAGAGGGTGATATGTAATTATGACTTCTGTATAAATATATACATTTGGAGAATATGAACATTAATAATTATGAGATCCATATATTGTGATTATTAGGAAATTATCTTGTATTTACATCTATTACTGAGGTAGCGGAGACAATAAATAAAATGTGATCATAATGTGTGAAACTGTGTGAAGTACAGATGCTTTTTTCAGATGATGATGAATGTTTTATTAATCTTGTATGTTTTCTTTTTAAGGCCTTCTGTGCCCGTGCAGTTCCAGTATTTCCTGCCGACGTACTCCTCGTCATACCCTCTGACACACACCTACACCCCCATCAGCAGCTCTGTATCTACCATCCGCCAGTATCCTGGTAAGCACCACTAACCAGTGTTGTTTTACTGGCAGTCACAGCTAACTACTGTAGTGACTGATGAATAGTGTAACATATCCTTTATTATTTGACTTGGCATATAAGAGCTTGGACTGCGACAAAATATGCTGTACTTTGTACTTTGAATGTGAAATGTGAAAGCAGAGGATTAAACATGTAACTTGATAGCATGAAGATCTCAATTTAACTTTATTTTCCCTCTCAATAAGTTACTCCTCAAGCTCCAAGTTCAGCACTTCCCACCCAAGCTGGAGTAGGCGTGGCAACCACTGTCCATCTAAACCACATGCAGCTGATGGCAGTGGATCGGATTGGTCTCCCATCTGCACAAATCAGCACCCAAGGCATCCAGCCAGCACCAATCGCTGCGCAGGGCATTCAGCCTGCACCGATAGGAGTGCAGGGCCTGCACACGTCTGCACCAATCACCACACAAGGACTACAGCAGGCACCAATAGTCACTCAGCAGCAGCAACAAGCGCAATCTGAAGCAAAACCTGGTAATTACTAAATCAATGCTGCCTCATTAAAAACATGGTGTTTGAGTGCTTCACTGATTTGTGGGCTGTTTGTAATGCATGTTTTATTTTATTCAGGGGTTGTTTTGGCTGATGGCTTTGTAGCTAGCCCCATCAGCAGCACATTCAGCACCACCCAGCCAGTAGCCACCATGGTGCAGGCACATCCCCAGGGAGGAGTAGGAGGAGCCCCCAACCTGGTCTCCTCCCCAAGACCCAGCATCCTCCGCAAGAAGCCTGCTAATGAAGGGTGAGTATACCACCAGCACGTGAGACAGTGGGCCTCGGGCAAGACTATTTTTGTATTCATCTGGTTTTGTATGGTTTGCTCATACAAGTGCTCCAAGTAGTATTCAGCCAACTCTCTTAAAGGTGGGGTATGCAATTCTGGAGAAATCCAATACCATGATGTCACAACTCTCCTGCTACTATAGCTTACATCACAACAGTATATCATGGCAAACTAGAAAGTAAGCTCAAAGCTCAATTTTTAAACCAAAGCTCAGCCCTAAAATTAGACCTAACCCAGAAGTTCAAACAGGATGGCTAAATGTTTCCTTTTACCCATCCAATCCTGTCTTTGTGTTTCAGTTGTGTTCGTAAGAACCTGATCCCCGCCCAGCCCAGTGAAACCAGTAGTGGCAGAATTGATAGTGGCGTGAGAGGAGCAGGATCTCCCCGACCTGCAGGGTGAGCCTCTGTCACATTGATCACATCACTTACATCCATGTTCACATCCTGTCATTACAACTTATGACATGAGTCTGTAACCTGACACTTTGGATTCCTCTCTCAGTGTGAAACCCAAAGCTGAGATGCACATGACAGTGGCCCCGCCTGTCATGGCTACAGTAGAAGCACTGCCTTCTCAGGGAGGAGAGCAACAGGCTGTGTCCTCAAACGCCCAGCACCTCGCCCAAGCCATCCCCACCATGCTCACCACGCCGGGGCCTGTACCTTCCTCCCAGGCCTCCACTGTCCTCTCAGCCCTGCCAGCAGCCATGGCTGTAACTCCACCCGTTCCCGCTTCAATGGCCAACACTGTGGCCTCCCCCACTCAGCCAGCAGCAAGTAGCACTGCAGCCTGTGCTGCCAGCTCCGCCTGCTCAGATTTGAAAATTAAACAGGAGGTGGAGACCATGGACACCTCCCAGCCAGGTGAGGAGCATGTCAGTCATCAGTGAAATTGATTAATGTAAAATTATAGGAAATGATGAATGTGAAGAAGCTGAAATATACACATAAGTAAATAAAAACTCTTCCCCTCAGATCCCAATGCGAACTTGTCATCAGCCCCAGCCCTCACCACCTCCACCCTGAACACTCCTGCCACAGGAGATCTCATCCCCGGGGCCTCCCCAAGGAAGAAGCCCCGCAAGCAGCAGCATGTTATTTCTACAGAGGAGAGCGAGATGGTCGAGACCAACAGCACGGATGAGGAGAAGGCCCCAGGCAGGGCCATCACCGGCAGGGCTGAGAGGCGCGAATCTCCACCAAAGGAATATGTTGGTATGTAATGTAATGCCATCCATTGTCAGTGATGATGATAATGTTTGTTATCAGCACTATCACTTGTTCAATACTTTCTTTTGTCTTCCAGATGAGGAAGGAGTGCGTTATGTACCAGTCAGGCCTCGACCACCTGTTACTCTTCTGCGGCACTACCGGAACCCCTGGAAAGCTGCCTACCACCACTTCCAGAGGTACAGTGACATCCGGGTCAAAGGTCAGTAGCTTCTTGCTCACAGGCACATTACCTATATTTTATATACAGATATGGGAATGAACAGTGCTGGCTTTTTCTTTCTAACAACAATCCTTTGCTTTTCTCTCAGAGGAGAAGAAGGGCAGCTTACAGGATATGGCCAACCAGAGAGGAGTGGCATGCAGAGCACAAGGCTGGAAGATTCACCTGTGTGCTGCACAGCTCAGGCAGTTGGTGAGTGCTGGTCCCAGACCTGCAAAAATATAACTCTGTAGTATTGTTGATCTTTCAGTGATCTAGATAAAGGATGAGTTTGGTTTGTGGCTGAAAGGACAGACAGGTTATATATTAGCCCAATTAATTCTGCTTTGTCCTTATGTCCTTACAATAATGTAAGGCACATATTGGTTCAAATTAAAAATATTATAACAATAAGATCACATTTACAGACCAAAACAAGGTGACAGCTGGCAACTTTTGTAACTGATTGAACGCTGTACTCCATCCATTCATATTCACTGGTGTCTTTCAGCGATACTCTGCAGGGAGAAAATTATTCTCGTGCACTTTCTCTTTCATTTTTTGAGTGGACTTCTGTAAACATGGTGCGTTTGTTACTTCATCTGTAGTCGAGTTTGGAGCATGATGTGTACAGCCGGCTCTCTACGCTTCAAGAGGGCCTGATTCCTAAGAAGAGAGCAGGAGCCGATGATGACCTTCACCGAATCAACGAGCTTATACAGGTAAGGTTGTTACTGCAGTCTGAGACCTTAAAATATAAATTTCTCTGCTCAGTTATTTGCAGTTATTGCTTAAGTTGCTATTATAATAAACATTATTTATTACACTTTTATTAACAAACACTCACTGTTTGACAACACCTTCAGAATATAAGAGTAAATGGATATATACAGTGGTGTGAAAAAGTGTTTGGCCCCTTCCTGATTTCTTATTTTTTCGCATGTTTGTCACGCTTAAATGTTTCAGATCATCAAACTAATTTAAATATTAGTCAAAGATAACACAAGTAAACACAAAATGCAGTTTTTAAATGAAGGTTGTTATTATAAAAGGGAAAACTAAATCCAAACCTACATGGCCCTGTGTGCAAAAGTGATTGAACAACTGCAATCAAGCGTTTGCGATAACTTGCAATGAGTCTGTTACAGCGCTGTGAGGGAATTTTGGCCCGCTCATCAGAAGAACAAAATGAAGTCTTTGGAGTGGCCTAGTCAAAGTCCTGACCTGAATCCTATTGAGATGCTTTGGCATGACCTTAAAAAGGCAGTTCATGCTCGAAAACCCTCAAATGTGGCTGAATTACAACTTGATTGCAGTTGATGCTGCTAAGGGTGGGCCAACCAGTTATTAGGTTTAGGGGGCAATCACTTTTCACACAGGGCCATGTAGGTTTGGATTTAGTTTTCCCTTGTATAATAACAACCTTCATATAAAAACTGCATTTTGTGTTTACTTGTGTTATCTTTGGCTAATATTTAAATTTGTTTGATGATCTGAAACATTTAAGTGTGACAAACATGCGAAAAAATAAGAAATCAGGAAGGGGGGGAAACACTTTTCACACCACTGTAATATTCTCAGATGAGAAGCCCTTCCACTATGCCAACACTGCAAAAACACTGCAACCAAACAGTGGAGGAGCATGATATTGGCTTTATTTTGTTAAACTCATTTTTGTGGCATTGATAGGGCTTAGCTGCTCCCAAATCATTGTTTTTACCAACAAGTTTGCTTTCAACAGCGGAAGTAATTTGTGTTTGTCCTC
Organism: Siniperca chuatsi; assembly: GCF_020085105.1. Classification (NCBI taxonomy): domain Eukaryota; kingdom Metazoa; phylum Chordata; class Actinopteri; order Centrarchiformes; family Sinipercidae; genus Siniperca; species Siniperca chuatsi. Next base: position 25,697,196 of record NC_058047.1, on the reverse strand, counting down.
AGGGTAACATGCAGCGCTGTAAGCTGGTGATGGACCAGGTGACAGAGGCCAGAGACACCATGATGAAAGTGCTCGACCACAAGGAGAAAGTGCTGAAACTGCTCAACAAGAACGGTGCCGTCAAGAAGTCCTCCAAACTGAAGCGTAAAGAACGGGCATGAGCGCGCCGGAGGGGGGGGGGCTTCTCACTCTGTCGACAACCACCACCGCCCCCTCTCTGAAGGGGTGAAGGAGCTGCTCAGAATTTGGTGCTATGATTAGCTGCATACAATCGTACGCACCCTCCCTGTCTGCCTGAGTGCGGACAGCGAGAAGTGACAGGAGGGCAGAAATCAGGAATAGGTTCTCATTCAAGACCCAACGCACACATTGAGCGTGGAGCATTGTAGGTTGCATTAGAGTGGCCAGCTGGACGGCCCTGTCACTGTTTCCCCCCCCCCATTTTGTTAATTTTTGAAGAGACCATTTGTACTAACTTAATTTCTGCCACTTCTTTTAAGACAATGTTTGAACTGGCGGATTGTGTATCTTTGATATTTGGCACTAAATGCTGGCGCAGTTAAGTGATAAAAGTATTTCAGTTAAGGTGAACGACCCAAGAGTTATTGAATCAAAATCATTTAAAAGGAGTCCTTTTAGTAAGCTGTGTGTGTATACAGACTAATCTCAGTCGTGCTCTTTTCATTAATCTGTGCCTTTCATTTTGTCGGTGTACATGAAATGGACGGATGTGTGAAAGCTGTTCCACATGCAGTCGAAATATTCTAAAAATGTCATTCAAAGTAAAGTGTCACTTTTACTGCTTCCCTTTTTTCTCTGACCGTCCTGCACCTGGAGTTTTTTTTTTTTAGTTCAGATTTGTTCATCTAGTATGGATAAACAGTTGCCCATTATCAGCCACAAATTTAAGTGTAATCTAAAAGATAATGGAATAAAAAAACAAACTTTGAGAGAACCTTGATGTGGCACATTTAATTGATTTAATATACAAAAAAATGCTCTTAAAGGATAAATAGTGTCCTTAGATGGTTATCTGAAAGTGAGGTCATACTGCATATGCATAATGCCAAGTTAACTTTACATTTAAACTGCTATGAATCATCTACTTAATTCAAAGTAAATTGATGTCATGGTGGTAAAAACAATATTTTCATTTGGTTTCAGAAAGTAGAGTGCTTGAAAGAAAGAGAGCGAGTATCGTCGTGTGATTGTGCCGGTGGACTGAATTCATGTAAATCACTGTAAATGTGCTTTTGGTTTTCCATTGACCTGAATTCAAGTTTTGTACTCGATGAAACATTTTGTGCTGTGTGATGTGTGCCGCCTCACTTTGCAGAGTGTAACGATAATGACATTATGAGATGAAGTGAGCCTGAAACATCCAGCTATTGTACATTGTTTTTGTCTGTGTAATTATAGTAAAGATACTTAAACAATACAAGATACACTGTGAAGTTTGTATGCTGCTGTTTATTAGTGTGTTTTCCTTTAGCACATATCAAAAGATAGTTTTTATCTTTTTTTCCCTTTAATTTCTCATTTTTATGTTGTTGTTTTTTGTTACATTGGATATTGTGTATAGTTAAAAAAAAAAGAAACCTGCCAAGCAAACTGGATAAACAGACCACACCTGAGGACAGATGGTGAGATTGCAAGATTATTGCTTTACAGTATTATCATGGATCCTCTTAAGGAGCATGCTCATACATTGATCTTAGCATGTGGTTATATTTCATTGTCACTGGATATGAGGAACCTACAGTATAACCCAACAGATGATACCTATTTTACAACCCTGTTTTTATCCTCAGATATAGATTAATTTGACAGTATGTTGAACCACTCTACACTCTTGGATTTAAGCCTTTTCATGGTTTCACTTCTGTCTATCTTAATGGCTCAGTGTGACCTGACAATCTGACTGTCTCAGACCATATGGCTAGTATGAGCTGTTTTATCCAGCAAGATCATATTCTCACATCTCCAGAGTGAGTCCGGCCATTCCTCTTTAATATCTGCTGTTTACGACATAATTGACTTGAAGTGCAGCACAACATGTTAGCAGTACTTGACCTGTGACAACTGTTTATGGATCCGGAAAAGTGACTTACTGGTATTTGGGCAGTCCACTTTGCCCTTTCAGCAGGATTTCTGACACCAGCTGACTGATTCTGTTGCCAAAGAGCACAATTTTGTCTGGTGTTTGTCATAATTCAAGAAGAAAATTAGCAAAGAAACAATTTTTAAACTTTTCCATGTCTTCTAAACACATTTTTCAACTATTTCAGTTAGGAAGGACTAGAAAAGGAAAATGATCACTAACGCTATCCAAAATTTTGAGTAAAATTTTGAATAGTGTTATTGATCATTTTCCTTATATGGTGTTAGTTTGCCATATATTTAATAGCCTGAAGCATTGTGCTTTTATATACAGTAGATAGCAGTACTACTGTAGCATTGTCTCTATTTGTCAACCATTGTGAAGCCAAGCATGATTTTTCAGTAGCCAGACTTCTGTTAATTTAAAGGGAAATAACACGTATCATCTTTACACTTTACACAAACGATCCGTATTTAATCACGTGAGAATAACATCAGATATTTAACAGCAAACTTCAGTTATTGTGATGAAAGCAGTCAGTGCTCTGTGATGAAGTGTATGCTTCGAGTCTGGTGGTTGGTGACGTTGGGTCGCTCTACCTTTTGCAGGAGCAAAGTCAAAGGGCCATAAAGGGGTGATTGCTGGGTAAACTCCCTACTTCCTGCTTGATAGTCAGTCAAAGAAAAGTCCCCTCAGCAGCTGCAGGGGCTTTCACCACAGAGCATTCTCAGGTAAGAGCTGACACAATACACACATTAACAGCATCTTCAAATCTGTGATTACACTCAGTATCTTATTGTTTCCAAAGAGGTAACTTGATGAAGCTATGCATATTTTTATCAGTATGACTTTTCCACTGTGATCTTACAATGAGATTTGATATAAAATCATTAATAGTGTCTTGTCTTGAGAGTGAGAATCATATTGATATCATGCTAAGATAGGATTTTGGTGTCCAGTCAAATGAAAAATTAGTTCAAGTAAAAAACTGCCTTGTAATTTTAAGTTTTTTAATTTTAATTGCAAGCTTGTGTACATCATAAGACTGCCTTAAGGGCTTCTGTAACATTTAAATATTTTTATTTAATATTTTTCTTCATATCATATAGTATGTTGCTATAAATATTAAGTGGAGGCGTGGTCCACACTACTGACAGTAATATTGGTTTGGGAGCAGGTATTTGTTAATTAGAATTACTGCAACTGGGTTAAATCTAGATTAAGATAATATTTGTTTTCATTTTCTTTATAGGCTTAATCCACATTTCTGATATGCTGCATTTGAGTAAGGTAAGAATGATTATCTCTGTAATATATATCAGAGAACTGTTAGGCATTTTCAGCACAGCATTTTTTTTTATCACAACTACTGGTTTCCCTAACTAGGGGGATTTTGTGTGGGTGGACTCCGGTGTCGCGGTGCCGATCGGGGCGGAGGTCAAGGTGACAGACACTGGACAGCTTCAGCTGATCGATGATGAAGGAAAGGTACACAACCCCACAAGAGTTTGCCTTTTTCAGGTCCAGGAGTGTAAATAATGTAATAACTCTTTCATAACATACATACAGGAGCACAAGATCAACAAGAAGACGGAGGGCACCATCCGGCCCATGCACCCCACCTCTGTGAAGGGTGTGGATGATATGATAAGGCTCGGTGATCTCAATGAGGCAGGGCTCCTCAGGAACCTCCTGGTGCGACACAAAGAAGGCATCATCTATGTAGGTTTCTATTCCCTGGATTCACTCTGAACCACCTAGTTTTATGATGTCCATAACCTGCTGTGGAAATGCTTACTCCTCTGTGTCCTCCCTTGCTGTGAATGGCTTTCTATCTTAGACTTTGCCCTGTGGTTTATCACAGTGCTGTTTGTCTCCATAGAGACGAATGAGCCTCTGTTGAAAGAGAATGTCCCAGTGTTTCTATGTCACTGCAGAGCTCAACAGTGTGTGTTCAATTATGAATCAGGCCATTTTGTTGTTTAAAAATACTACTGCTAAATACTGGGGGCAAAATTTACTAAGGCTGAAATTCCCTTGTCTTGGACTTGATATTCATATTATAAACCACAGCATTTAACGCAACTTTTCATGATCATAATCCATCCATGACATTTTTAAATCCAATGAATCATATGTAGAATGTGTATCTCACGCATTGCAGCCATGACCAAACAGGGGGTCATTGGGGTCACTGGCTTGACAATGTGCTTACACCAAAATGAGTTGTTTATGCTCATGTACACAAACACACACACACACACACACACACACATTTCTCAACTGTGCTACTGTGTGACAGCTAACATCCCTCTCTGTTTTAAGACATACACAGGCTCCATTCTGGTTGCAGTCAACCCTTACCAGCTGCTGCCCATCTACACCACTGAGCATGTGCACATGTACACAGATAGACGGATGGGTGAACTGCCGCCGCACATCTTCGCCATCGCAGACAGCTGCTTCTTCAACATGCGCCGCAACCGAAAGAACCAATGCTGTGTCATCAGGTCTGCTTTTGCCTAATTACAGGCGACTGAGGCTGATCCCAGATTGCTATTTAGACTGTGTCAAATAATTGATTGATTCAAACCTTTATTTATACAGGGGAAACTCACTGAGAGTGCCCTGTTTACAGTAATATATAAGTAATAAGTAATAGTAACATGACAAAAGACAACGATTAGTCGATTGACAGAAAATGTATCTGCTAAAATACAACTATTTTGATAATCAATTATTTGTATGTCACTTTTTTATAGTAAAAATGACAGAAATGATCTTGTTACAGCTTCTCAAATGTATATATGCTGGTTTTCTCAGTCTTCTATGATAGTAAACTAAATATCTTTGTGTTTTAAACAAAACAAGACATTTGAATATGTCACGTTATGTCAATTTGGGCTTAGGGAAATTGTGATGGGCATTTTTTTTTTTTTACAATTTTCTGACATTTTATAGACAGAATGATTGAGAGATTAATCAATAATTAAAATTCTAATTTCATCCAGCCCTACAACATAACCGTGAGTTACCATAAAAAAACTTGATGCCAAGGGCAAAAATATCAATTAAAACATTGAGATTAAGATTAAAACATGAAGAAACACTTCAATAGCACATTTTGGTCTACCAGAACAATAAACAGAGCAGCACAATGTTGATTGTTGATTTGCCCAGGTCTGAAACCAGATTGCCAGTGGCTTAAAACAGAGGTTTAGATGAGAAACAGTCAAAAACTAAAACTAAACTGAATGCATTTTCTCTATACATGCTTAGTTCTTTGTTTTCCCCATCAGTGGAGAGTCAGGAGCAGGGAAAACTGAGAGCACCAAGCTCATGCTGCAGTTCCTGGCTGCAGTAAGCAGCCAGCACTCCTGGATTGAGCAGCAGATTCTTGAAGCAAACCCTATTTTGGAGGGTATGAGCAAAACACCAAGATAAAGTTATAAGGCAGTCTTCATAATCAGCTGAATCCCCCTTTTCACTTGATCTACTTTGATAAAATATACGTTTTCTTCTCAGCCTTTGGTAATGCCAAAACCATTCGAAATGATAACTCCAGTCGTTTTGGGAAGTACATTGACGTCAACTTCACCAAGGGTGGGGCCATTGAAGGGGCCCGCGTTGAGCAGTACCTGCTGGAGAAGTCCCGAGTTTGTCGGCAGGTGGGAAGATTGGTTGGCTGAATATTTTGCAAGACTAGTAACATGGTACAAGTCAAATGTTCTTGTGGTAAAGAATGTGCTTTCATGTGCAGGCGCCTGGGGAAAGAAACTACCACATCTTTTACTATATGCTGATGGGCATGCCAGCTGAGCAGAAAAAGATTCTTTCCCTTGGGAACACTGCTGAGTACAACTATCTGACCATGGTACTAAAATAATTCAGCAAACTGTAACATTTGAATGAAACATTGTCTTTATTGATGGATTTTGAGTGTGAATCACAGATAACCAGATAAGAATTCATATTTAGCTTTAAGCCATGTGATCATATCACCAGGGTAGCTGTGAAGGACGTGATGATGTGAAGGAATACGCCCACTTCCGTTCAGCTCAGAAGATCCTCATGTTCACAGAGAATGACTCTTGGGAAATCTCCAAACTGCTCGCTGCTATCCTTCACCTGGGCAATGTGGACTTTGAGGGTAAGGACAGCATGCAATGGGATACATGTACTGTAGATACTATTCTCAAAGGTATCCTCCTTGCATCCTTTGAGCTATTGAACATGTTTTTCTTGCATAATTTCAGGCACCATAGTAAATAACCTGGAGGGCTGTGACATCCACACATCATCCCATTTCGACATGGCCAGCCAACTTTTGGAGGTGGCTCCCAAAGCGCTGGAGAAGAGTCTGATTCAGCGTTCCTTCATGACAGCCAGAGAGAGTGTGACCAAACCTCTGACCTCGGCCCAGGCTGTGGACGGCAGGGACGCCTTTGTCAAAGTAACATCAGGCACACTTGATCTTTGACGTTTTGCGAAAGCAAACATTTGTTTCAGAAATAAATCATTTTAAACTAGCCCTGTGAGGATGTAATGCTCATACACACCAGAAAATAAAATGAATGGATGGATGATAGATGGAGAAACCTTTTAATTCCTTACCACCAATGAGGCAAAACATTAAACCTGATGTACTGTGGCTGTTTTAGGGCTTCTCAGACTCAGCTTGTCAGGCTGAGCTGCAGCTTTAATATTATTTTAAACTCTTCAGGCCTCATGCCATGAAACTGTCTGAGAAGGAAAGGAAATTGTTTTATTGGTTGAACTGCTCAGCTCAGGTCCACACCTGCAATGGGTGGTTTACAGAGACACTGATTTGTTTTACAGGGTCATAACACTAAAAAGGTTGGGAACCACTGGTCTAGCTGTTGTTGGTCAGGCTTAGCTCTCATAATTCAACGAATCATCAGCGTAAGCAAATTTCCTCAGTTTTTCTCAGCAGTGCTTTGAGCTTAATATTAATGTTAGCAGCATACTAATATGCTAACTTCAGTACAATGTAACGTATAGTATTGAATCATGTTAACATGCAAACGTTTAGCATGTAAGGATACATGCTAATAATGTTAGTATGCTGGTATAATACTAATGTACTAATATGTAAACTTAAGCAGCATAGACACGTAGTATTTTATCATGTTAACTACATGCTTATGTACGGATACATGCTAATGTATGTTGGTATGATGCTAGTTAAAATACAATATTATAATGTTAACTTCGAGCAGCATAGTAACATTTAGCATTTTATCATCTTAACATGCTAAGGATACATGCTAATGTTAGTATGTTGTTATGATATGTTAGCATTAAGCTCAAAGTATAGTATAGCACAGGCTAACAGAAATGCATGTGTCTGTTGCTGACATTAAACTGAATTAAATTTATTTACCGCAATGTTGGAAACCTCCCTCTTGCAAGGGAGACCTGACGGAGACAAAACAACTCAAAATCTGGCAACGAATAAATCATTGCTAATAACAATACTAAAATACTGCTAAAAATAGGCTAAGAGCAGAGGCAGTTAACAATGGAGCCATTTACCATAGCTTGGAAGTAATAACATGAGTGTCGGTGTCAAAATGTATGACATTTGGATCTTTTGTGTTGTTTTGTTTATACAGTGCGTGGTGCTGTGTATAATTAGTAAGCTATTCTCTCTATTATTTGTCCAGGCTATTTATGGAAGACTTTTCCTTTGGGTCGTGGACAAAATCAATGCCGCCATTTACAAGCCACCTGAGGATTCCAGCGAGGTCCGACAGTCAATAGGCTTGCTTGACATCTTTGGGTTTGAGAACTTCAACAAAAACAGGTTGGCGTTCTCAACAGCTCTCATGACATTAGAGCTTTATTGCTGCTGTTTTTAGACAAAGAATACATTGTTAAGTTGACCAAAATCCATCCATCTTTCCTCTTCTGCTGTTGGATTTGTTGAACTGCTGCAGCTTCGAGCAGCTGTGCATCAACTTTGCCAATGAGCAGTTGCAGCAGTTCTTCGTCAAGCATGTTTTCAAGCTGGAGCAGGAGGAGTATGCCCGTGAAAACATTGTTTGGAAGCACATTGACTACAAAGACAACCAGCGCACCCTGGACGTATTGGCCAACAAACCTCTGAACATGCTGGCGCTCATTGATGAGGAGAGCAACTTCCCCAAGGTCTATATCCTCCTTGTACCTCATAAAATTCTGTTGTAACAAAGCAAAGCAGGTTTTACATCTCTTCTTTTGTTGATTTTCAGGGCACAGATACCACCATGCTCCAAAAGATGAATCAGGTCCATGGGAAAGGAGACATCTACATTCCCCCCAAGAACAACTATGAGACACAGTTTGGAATCAGGCATTTTGCTGGAGAGGTCTTCTATGATTCACAAGGTACTTTTAAAGCGTTTTAAAGAAACAAACCATTCTTGTGCAAGTCCTCTGTGATGTTCTTATTATGTCTGTCTTCTTTTGAGGTTTCCTTGAGAAAAACCGTGACGCCCTCAGCTCAGATCTGATTCAGCTGGTGGAGACCTCCACCAATAAACTCCTCAAACCGATGTTTCAAAATGAGCTGTCTTCCAGTACGATCAAGAGCAGCGTCAACCCCAGGATGGTCATCACCACGGCCAACAACAGCCTCCGGGTCAGTGCAGTCTTCAGCTTCAGCATCAGACACAGCTATAATCAGTTGGAAAATAAAAATACCGTTATTGTATGTAATTTCTTACAATATGTGATATTTGTTTGTATCTTACAGCAAGCGACTGATGGCAAGAAGCGTGTGCCAACTCTGACTGGCCAGTTCCGTCAGTCTCTGGATTCCCTGATGAAAACGCTGACAGTGTGCCAGCCGTATTTCATACGCTGCATTAAACCCAATGACTTCAAGAAGCCCATGGTGAGGAACGAAGCTGCATTCACTCAACCAAATAAAACGTATTTACATCTGTACCAAAAACGAATCGAGCAATTTGATGTTAGTAAGTCAGACTACATCTCTCTGTGTCTCAGCTGTTTGACAGAGAGCTGTGCATGCGTCAGCTCCGCTACTCTGGTATGATGGAGACCATCAGAATCCGGAAAGCTGGATATCCCGTACGCTACACATTCGATGAGTTTCTAGGTCGCTACCGCGTCCTTCTAAAAACTTCCCTCTGTGATCCCAAAACAGTAAGTTGGACGTTTTAATGTGATAGTTTTGATCATCACACCCTCACTCTTTTCTCATCTGCTTTTGCCGTGTTTTGTATGATGATTACAGGAAAGTAAAGAGAAATGCTGTGAAAGCATTTGTGAAACTGTGCTTGCTGGAGAGGGCGACTGGAAGACTGGCAAGACAAAGATATTCCTCAAGGTGCTGCCTTATATTTTTATGTAAAATCTGTTGTTATTGATGGATATGTGTAGAAGACACAATAGCCAAAATAATTTGAATGTTATACGCAACTTAATACCTAATTGTGAAATTTAACCAGAGCTGAATACCTAATGTTGAAATCTTTATACCAATAATACTATAATGGTGAACATGGTCAAAATACAACAGCATGTTAGCATTGACATTGTGAGCATATTAGTATATGACGTTAGCATTTAGCTCAAAGCACCACTGTGCTTAAGTACAGCCTCACAGAGCTGCTAGCATGGTAGTCTTAGTCTTGTTTGAATATTGGCACCTGAATTTACGAACCCTAAAAACATTACTTAAAATCAGATTTTTTAAAGAACACCACATACCTGCTGGAAATTTCAGAGGGAAATTCTAACCACATAATTTGGTTAATTGGTTAATTTTCCTAATTAGGTATTCAGTTGCTTATAATATATACATCATAAATGTGAATATTTCCACCAAAAAAAAAAAAAAAAACTATATTACTGTTTTCTCTCAGGACTTCCATGACACCATGCTCGAACTGGAGCGAATTAAAGAACTAAATGAGAAAGCACTTGTGATCCAGAAAGTCCTGAGAGGCTACAAATACAGGTATGGGACAAAAAGCAGTAAAGATTAGATTAGATTTTGTTTTTGGCTCATGTGACTTGCAACTTAATGTCTGTATGATTCATGCCCTCTAAAGGAGACAATTCCTGAGGAAAAAGGCAGGCGCTCTTGTCATTCAGAAGTACTGGAGAGGACACAAAGGCAGAAAGCTGTACAGAGTGGTGAGTCACTTTTTAATATATATATCAGTATTTACCAAAGTGAGAATACAGGCCTGGCTTGCATTAAACTTTCAATTATTTTCTAATTCTAGGTCCAGTTGGGCTTTGCGAGATTGCAGGCACAAGTTCGCTCTCGCCAACTCCACTTGCAGTATAAGAAGAAGCGGGAGGCAAGCATCATGCTGCAGGCCAGAGCCAGAGGATACCTGGTCAGGAAGGAATTCAAGCGCAAGAGAGACGCTGTGATCCTCCTGCAGGCACACACCAGGGGTGTGCTGGCAAGAAAGGCTCTCAAAAAGATGAAGAGAGATGTAAGTTCAACTTAAAAAACTATGAAGAACCCTTTCGGGGTGACAACTGTAAAATAAGGTTATAGTTCCTGCTAGTTTTATCCCCACATCCCTGTCAGATGAACTCAAGTACCTCCTTATCGACACCACCCATTATGTTCCAAATGTCCATTGCTTTTAGCTATCTATTTGAACTGCTTAATTACTTTCAGCTAATTATTTCAAATGTTTATGCATTACTTTTAGCTAACTATTTCACCTGTTTATCAATTTATTTCAGCTTATTTCAATTGATTAACTATTACTTTTAGCTAACTATTTCAACCATTTATCAGTTATGTTTAGCTAATTATTTCAACCATTTATCCATTTCTTTTAGCTAATTATTTCAACTGTTTACGCTATTGTAGCTGGTAGCTTACTGGCTATTATGACGATAAATTTACTAAATGTCAGTATTTCCTCCTAAACACAAATATGTGGGTATATTTTCTAATCAAATCATAATTTCTATATTTTCATATTATTTGAGCTACTCCCCCTGCTTCATTAACTACTACAGGTGTCTATGAGCAAGGCACTGAACCCCGAACTGCTCTAATGCTGCCCCCAAAGCCACTGCTGTGAATAATGCCAAATTTGTTCTTTGCGTTGCAAGTTAATTAGGTAGTAAAAGACATTTTGCAGGCAGTTGTGGTTCAGGATGATGCTTTTTTTCCTGATCTTTTTTTGTGTTGTGTTCTTTCAGATGTACCTCTCTGCTAAAGAGAAAGAAGAAGAACAGCGGGCCATTTTGGAGCGACAGAAACACTTGGAGGAAGTGCTAAGACAGAAGAAAGAGATGGAGGCCAAAGCTCAGTCCGAATCCATCACAGACCAGGAGATGGTGGACAGCATCTTTGACTTCCTGCCCATTATGGTTGGAGGGCAGGAGGGACAAGCACCTGTGGGATTTGAGGTTCGGGAACCTGCAGTTTTGCACATTTTGTATTCCTTTTAGAGTCAGTCACTGCATGTCTATCTGTTTTCAGAAATTTGAAGGGAGAAGGACAGTTACCGAAGAGATAGACATCGACGACCTCCCCATGGAGGAAGATCTTCCCAAAGAAGACTACGATGACCTGGATGAGTACTCCTTCTCCAAATTTGCCTCTATGTACTTCCAGGGTGCAGCCACCCCCACCCACATCCGCCAGAGGCTACGGCAGCCCCTGCTTTACCATGAAGATGAAGGAGATGTCCTGGTGCTTCTCTTAGACCACTTTAATTCATCATTCCAGTTGTTCTTTTATGAGGAATATTTTTGTTTATTTCATTAACTTACCATGGTGTTTCTGTTATGTTATCACCAGGCTTCGCTGACAGTGTGGTGGATCATCCTGAGGTTCATGGGAGACCTCCCTGAGCCGAAGAAGCACGTCCGGGTCCAGGGAACCTCCACGCAGGAACGCTTTCTGCCGCAGGACCTGCTCTCCAGAAAAGACAGACGTCTCAGCCACATGGTTGGCCTGGATCAGGTAAATATCCTCACAAAGCAAGGACTTCATGAATTTTAAATATTGCCTAATTTTGTAGATTAACATTAATTTATCATAGATTTTAAAATATAATTTCTGACCGTTTTAGAGGGTGCTAAGGAATAAAAAAGAAGGAAAGCCTTCCACAGTACCCGAGGAGCCAACACAAAACAGAAAGGGCTCCATTTTCACAGACCTTCTGACAAGAAACAGGAAGGCTTCTGCTGTGCCCAGTGAGACCACTCAAAACCCGAAGGTATACACTGTGCCAGAAGGGAGCCCTCGAACAAGGAAGGGATCCATATTCACTGACATACTGTCCAGAAACAGAAAAGCATCCAGTGTTCAAGAAAATGTAATCCCAAAATCCACTTCAAGCCTCAGGAAACCCTCGATCATCATGGAGGAGGTGAGGTGTAAGCCTAAAAAATATTTTTGACTGTGTTGCTGTGAAGTTCTGTCATTTTTTTAACATATTGGTGGAAATTTCATGTTTTTTCTTACAGTCAGAGGATCAGACTGAGGTGTCCAAGCCTCCCACCCTGCAGACCGTGAAGGAGGACAGTGACGTCATGATTGGAGAAGGACCCACCCTGGACAGGCCGCTGACATCTCTCGAAAAACTCCACATCATTGTGGGATATGCCATTGTCAGACGTGACCTTAGGTAACAGAAGCTCGATTTAAACAAATCACAGAAGCTCAATTTACTCGTTTTTTTATTTCTTTATTACCTTAATGAATACAATATTTGTCTGTTGTCTGTCCAGGGATGAGATTTACTGTCAGATCTGCAAGCAGCTTCAGGATAACAACAATCGCAACAGCTACTTCCGTGGTTGGATCCTGCTGTCTCTCTGTCTGGGCATTTTCTCTCCAAGTGAGCGCTTTATGAGGGTAAGTACAACAGTCGTATTGGCTGCTTCAGTCTCATAAACAGTGTGCCGCGTGCTGTGATGTTTGGCTCATCTCTTCTCTATCTCTTGTCTTGGCAGTACCTGCAAAGTTTCATCCGTCTCGCTCCAGAAGGCTACGCTTCCTACTGTGCAGAAAGGCTGCGACGCACAGGAATGAACGGAGTACGAGGGGAGCCTCCAGCCTGGCTGGAGCTGCAGGTACTGGGACTGACATAAAATGCTCCTCCAAATATTTAAAATTGATTAATGTGCATTGTCCGTGTAGAAATAAATAAATAATTTTGAAAAAGCGTTCACAGTTTACCCAAATCAAGAAAAAACACATTTTCTCACTAGGTATCTAGTGATATCTTGCCAAACAGATAGTTTTGGTTTCATTTGTCCAGGTTTTAAGCTATCAGGCACCCATTTAAAAAAATTCAGCAGTCAACAGTTTTCATAGCACTATTTCTTTGGTATAAAGTAGTTCCATTGAAAACTGTTGACGGTGAAGTTTGTGGATCATCCAGAGTATAGGATGTTTCTGTGAAAAGAAGTGTTGAATTTTGTTAATGTCATTTTTCGATGATGTGAGCACCACAACCACAATTCTATCGACAGATTGAACCCATACTGTCTGTATGGCTCGATACCACTAGCGGTAAGTGAGAACATGTTTTTTTTTTTGTCATTTGAGTGAACCGACCCTTTAACACTTACAATCACAGTGGTTCTCATTACTGTTTAATCAACATGGTCATTTTTTCTGTACCGTGATAGGCAACCAAGACAAAAAAGCCCATGATTGTGTCTGTGATGCTGATGGATGGACGCTCCATTAACCTGCCTGTTGACTCAGCATCTACCTCCAAAGAGATCTGCCAACTCCTCTCTAACAAAGTCAAACTCAAAGACACCTTCGGCTTTTCTATCTATGTCGCCTTGTATGAAAAGGTACGCAGTTACATCCGCTTGCTGCATACAGGTTGTTCCTATAGCACAGTAGGCGTTGAGTAGATCTGCTATCACAAATTTCTTACACAATTCTTTTTTTATAACAGTCAGATCAAAATACTTCCTGCCTTTGAGAAGGGAAAACTCAGTGTTCAAAATGCCAAACGGGGGTTCCGTGCTGTTGTAGTAGTAGTAGAAGTAGAATAGGCCTCTGTCAGTCCAAGTAGCTAAACACACCACAATGAAACATTCTACATGCTGTGACTATATAAGAAAGAATAAAAAATATCTCTTTACCAGAGTTCAGTTTTGCAAAACCATACCCACTCTGCACCTGCAAAGCTCAGTACAGAGCCAATAAATAAATTGTAAAAATAAAACAAAGCAATGCAGAGATACGTGCAGACGGGCAAAAGTGTAAGTGAATTATTATTTAAATCTTCCAACAACGGGATGTAACAGAAAAGTATATTTCTGAGCTTTTTATACACACTAGTGACGAGACCCAAAAGATTCCAAGTTTATGTTTGTATGTTTTGACATAAGGACTATTTAAGGACTTTCCATTTTTTCCATTTGATAAATAAGTACTGACATTTTGCATATGGACACAATATAGACATTAATGAGGCTTTTCAAAATGCAGAGGAGGAGCAGAATCACTGAGTTTAAATGTATTGATTAGTCTATTTATATTTAGAGTTTGCATAAATTTGTACGGGCAACACTCTTGCCGGCAAAATGTACAGTATATAGGCTGCTGCCTCATCGCTGTCAGTTGCACTTTTTGTGCTGCTCATCACCTTACGACATGCAAATAAACTTTACAACATAGACATATAGAAAATAATTGGATAAGTTTTGAGACCCCGCCAAAATCAGATGATGAGATTTTCAGGGTCCCAGGTGTATTTTGCACACTGGGCAAACCGCACTGTCACACTTTTTAAAGACTTTAAGTTTTATTTATTTATATTTATTCATACTTCTATTACTACTGTGCAATATTCACCGTCTCATAATAATCTTAATAAGCTACACTTAACTTGACAGTACATGCACTATTACTTATTACTTATATTTACATTGTATTATTATACCGTGCATACTTATCATCAACCGGTAAATCCACTTTGTACTTTACACTTATTTTAATTTTATACTTATATCCACTTTGTACTTAATTTATCTTATATTTTGATTTGCTTAGAACTTCTATTCCTGTGTGCACTGACGTGACTGAGCAGCTGTAACAAAAGAGTTTCCCCTCGGGGATCAATAAAGGTTTAATGGCTGTTTTAGTGAGTAGGGCTTGATTTCTGTGACAGACTAGGACTAGAGGGTGGAGTCTGAAGATATAGATATTCATTATATCTAGACATCCATAACTTTAAATGTTGACCTGTAGGTGTGGGCTCTGGGCAGCGGCCGGGAGCACGTGATGGACGCCATCTCCCAGTGTGAGCAGGAAGTAAAGAGGAGAGGAGGGCAGGAACAGCACGCTCCCTGGCGTCTCTTCTTCCGCAAGGAGGTCTTCACCCCCTGGCATGACTGCAAAGAGGACAAGCTCAGCACAGACCTCATCTACAAACAGATCATCCATGGTCTGAAGTTTGGAGAGTACCAGAGTGAAAAGGTGGGCTTATATTTGGATGATTATCTTACAAAGTTCCTGCCATATTCTCAGATACAAATTTGACATATTTTCCCCCCACATTTACACTTCACAGGAGGATGATCTTGTTCAGCTTGCTGCACAACATTTATACATCCAGCATGGCTCAGACAGCAGTCCAGAAAAAGTGAAGGAAGCTGTTCAGGACTGCATCAACAGCTCTCTGCTGGAGGCCAATTCAGAGGCCAAATGGGTGCAAATGGTCAGCACTGCTCATGCTCAGGTCAGTCACACCACATATCAGAAGGTGCAGCATGAACAGAACTGGACAGATAAAAAGCTCTCAACACTGGCCTTGAGTAGATTTAATGTTTCTGTCGATTTTTCTTAAACCACACAAGGGTCCATATTTGAGTTCGAGACAAAAGACAGATTCAGTGAAGGCAGAGATGGTCGACTACGCTCGAGAGAAGTGGCCCATGTTCTTCTCTAGGTTCTTTGAAGTTGTCAAACTGTCAGGTATGCATCTGTTAGCAAAGAATGTTTCTAGCCTCTGTGTTGTTATGTAATTAAATAATTTATAGTTCGAGAAATCATGGTGATTGCATTCATTTAAATTCGATAAGCAACTTTAATTACAGTGTTATGATAATATATATAAGGCCGGTGACACCCACGGATGACAAGAAAAGGCAATGTGCATGTATGCGAACATTTTTGTGCTGATTATCAGATCAGAATTAGAAATCTTTAAAACAAATAACTTGGAAAGATAAATGATTGAAGGCATCATGCACTCCATTATTATGAATGAACCAGCAGTTTCTTGGTCTGACAAGACTGATGGACAAACTAAGCATTTTTAGCTTTACAGGAAATGATTACTTTAGATGGAATGGAAGAGGCCACGAGTGTCTTGCAGAATGGGATATATCTGGATTGAAAATTCACTAGTGTACTGTATCTCTGTCATAAAAACATACATACAGTATTTAGAGCTATCAGAGTTACTCTTAAAGACTTACATCCAAATCTTGCATCAGAAAATTTAGGATTATTTCCTTTCTCAAATGTTAAACATGAAAGGTTTGCAGAAACAGCACAGAACTGTCTATAGATTTTATTGATTTGTATTTGTATTTTTTTTTTGTATCACTGCAGAACATAAAACAAGTATAACACAGACATTTCTACACTTTCCTCTGGAATATAGAGACAAACACTTTTAATGATCAGCAGTGAAGCTGATTTTTTAACCAGCCCCCTTTGAGCAATTAGTTGTTGCTGCTTTTTGTATCTATGTCAGACTGGAAGATACAAGGTTATTTATAGATACACTATACCAATGGGATTAAGACTCGCGCAAAGTAGTTGATTAAGAGGGAATAAGTGAGCCAGGAACAACATTTCTTCCTTCCTTGGATTTCAGATTTACTGCTGTTTAGCTTGTGAACAATCAATTTGTAATAAGAATGAGCTGACTCACTGACACAGTGGGTATTTTCCTAAACAGATCAAATTTTTAGTCAAATTTCTTTTGTTAATGCGTGTAATTGCGTAATTGGCAACATGCTGGTAAGATAAAAGTGATTATACAGGCTTCCACAACACAATTCCTCAATATAACATATCTAACAGAGTTTCCCAGTGAAAAATGTACAGCTGCTTTATTTTAACCTGAACAGACAGTATCTGTTATCCCTGACCATGACCTCCTGTCAGAAAGTATTGGATAATAATAATTAAATCAGATTGTATTTCTTCTTACATAAATAACAGCATTTCCCATTGTTCCCATTGTTAACAGCACATTGCCCATATAATGTAACATGTGGCCTTTCTTATCTTATCTTATTCTTGTAAAGAGATATGGTGCTGAAATCATTAGCTGATTAGCTTAATTGTTTATTTATTAACAGAAATGCCAAACTTGCATCCCCAGTGTGAGGATTTGCTACTTTTTGTGTTTTGTATCATTGGAAGTTGAATATCTTTGAGATTTGAACTGTTGGTTGGACAAAACAAGCCATCTGCAGACATCACTTTGGTGCTTGGCGCAGCTTGTATTTGGCGTATTTCACTATTTTCTGACATTTTTCAGACTAATCGATTAATCAAGAAAATAACTGATGAATAAATTGTGAAAATAGTTAGTTGCAGCCTTAAAGTGAAAGCCCCTTATCTGTGGGTTGATGATTGGGCCTCTACTACTGTACACATTAATGCTGCTCTCATGCTTTTTCCTTCAGAGTGCCTGAAATGATTCATATAGAAAGTACAAGCAACACTTTACTGCTGAATATATCTCATAATTCCCATCATATCTCCCACGAGTCATGATTTATTGGGCTTGTTTCTTACATGGATTTTATTTTAGGTCCTCCACTGCCAAAAAGCAAGTTCATTGTGGCCATAAACTGGACTGGTATCACCTTCCTGGATGAGAAAGAGAAGAGGCTGCTGCAGCTCTCCTTCCCAGAAGTCACCGGAGTCAACACCATAAGGTAGAGCCAGAATCAGAGGAGAAGGAAGCAGTGTAGTGTGCCAGTTTACAATGAGGAAGAGTCAAGTTTGCTTAAACAGTGTGGTGTTACTTTGCCAGCTGTACATGACTCCTGTGTTATGATTCTCCCTTGATGCCCACCCAGGGAGGGTATAGCGTCTAGCCAGGCGGTGAGCCTGCTGACACTGAAAGGAGACTTTACCCTGAGTGGAGGAGCAGCTAATGACATGGCAGAGCTGGTTACAATGTTCCTCAGTGGACTGACAGAGAGATCTCAGTATGCTGTGACCCTGAAGGAAGCTGACAGGCAAGGTCAGAGGACGGATTTTTCCTTCCTTATATTGTCACAGCTGAATTATCTCTATTAGTCATTTCTGCTAATTGCTAACTGATTTCTGAGTTGTCTTCCATTTCTCTACAGATGACCCCACATTCCTCAACTTCAAGAAAGGAGAGCTCATTATAATAATTAAAGATGATGAGTTTTCTCAGAAACGTGGCTGGATAAAGGGAAAAAATGAGAGCACAAAACAAACAGGAGCCATCCCCACCGAGGCCATCTTAATCCTGCCAACTCTCAGCAAACCCACCTATGAGGTCATGGTATGGAGATGTCAATGACACATCGTTCTCAGACGAGTTATTGTGCCCAGAATCTGTGGAGTATTAAATGTGTTGCATGTTTCTTTATTTCAGAGCCTCATCAACCTGTCTCCTAACCAGAGGAAGAACATCATACAGGCAAACCAGAAGGAAACAGGAACAGTGGAGAGATTAGCACCTGCCACACTGAAAGAATTCTCCCTCGAGTACTTCAGGTATCTGGAAATGCCATTTTACTACATTCTGCATGTTTTCACCAGCTGATTAGCAGGAAAATGCTCACAGGAACAGTACAGACAGCAGGAATCTTGTTTCCTTGATCCTACAGGCAGCCCACTAAGGATGTGAACCGTCAGGTGATTTCCAGGAACACTGCTCCTGAGAGGCTGTGGGCAAACTCCAGAGAGCCAATCAGACAGCCCCTCCTCAAGAAACTGGTGGGCAACTCAGAGCTCAGCCACAAAGCCTGCCTGGCCTTCATTGATATCCTCTACACACCAGAGCTATATCAAAAAGTAGCATTTATTGCAGTTTTGCACCTTTTGGCACAGGAGTTAAATGCATACATTTACTATTTACATATTTCAGGGGGTTAGTTTTCTACTGGCTGGAGCAAATATTTATCAAAACACGTGGCAGAAATGTGCCAGAAGTTGGGTGAGCATTCCTATAGAAGCCTGGTAACATAAATGATGTTTTTACCTGTCACTAGTCCCACAGCTCAGAGAGTTCTGAGAACAACCACCCTCTTGCACACATGCACTCAACACAGCCCGCCGCAGCAAGCAAGCACTGATTGGCTAACATCACTGTTTGAGACACATGCTACCTGAGCTAGCAAAAAAGCCTCTCCACATCCAATATAGCCAACATCACCAAACACGTTAGCCAGTGATTAGGCTTACATGGCCATGAACACATCAAAGACATGGCAAAGTAAACTAATTAATATTGCCAAGATAACTAGCCTAGCTGAGCTAATTAACATGCTAAGCTAACAAGCGTGTTGCCATCGATGGCAGAATACAGCTCAATATCAGTCCAAGCGTTTCTTTTTTCAAAGTTTATGAAACCAGGATGGTTATTCCTCCTTGACTGTTTTGTACCAATCCTGAAATATATGGGAGATTACCCCACCAGGCAGATGCAGAGTCCTCTCGAGCTCACTGACCAGATCTTCGGCTCCGCCACTCAGAATGAGGCGCTCAGGGATGAGATCTATTGCCAGATCATGAAGCAGATGAGCAGCAATAACAACCGGTATGCTTATGTTATTTCACTATCTCAGGTTCTCAGATTTAAAGCTGTTGATTTTGAAAGGAAAGGTTTAAAATTTGTATTATACAAAAGTTTCTTTGTATGTGCATCCAAAAATCTGTATGATAGAGGAAGGAGTATTTGCCAGTCACTGCTGTTACTCATGATATAAATAAATACAGCTCACTTTTCTCCATTGCTTTAGTAATATTTCTATTTATGATGTATTAGAATGATAAAGGTATGGGCCCATTCTGTTGCTGTAATGATTGTTTTGTTATTGTAGATAGTAAAGCGCTGCAACAATAAGTCGATTGACAGAAAACAATTCTGAGTATCAATTAAAATCAGATTTTCTGCTTTTCTCTGTTTATATCATTGTAAACTGAATATCTTTTGATTTTGGACTGTTGGTCAAAACAAGACATTTTAAGCCCAATCTGGTGAATTTAAGTAGCCTAGAACTGTTATTCCCTTGTGTAGTTTTCTTTATTTAAACAGTAGGAAGTACAAACAATAAAAATAAGAACTTTTTTTTCACCCAGGTTCAGCATGGAGCAGGGCTGGCAGCTGCTGTGGCTCTGCTGCGGCCTGTTTCCTCCCAGCCAGTCTCTTCTGAGGCACACTCAGCGATTTCTGGAGTCACGCCGCAGAGAGCCCCTCGCCTCTGACTGTCTGCAGCGGCTGCAGAGCTCGCTGAGGTTAGCCCAACATGCTGTGTTTTCAAAACACAGCACTGTGTTTTCCCACGTTTCAAAGAAGGGTGTATGAGATGAAGAGTGTGTGATGACAGCTCCTGCTTCCCCCCTGAGTCCTTAGTAACAATTACAGGGTGTGTGCAAACAGTGACAGGATGATGTATAGAGCAGCAAATGTTGCTTGTAGAAAAGTACAAGGCAGTTGCAACTCTCCACCTCTGGTTAACAGCCACCATGACACGACACAGCACCACGACTGGTGTACTAAGAAAAGGAAATGTAAAGTTGTGGTGCTTTGTGTTTTAAACCCCTCATGAGGTAAAAGCTCTCTAAAAACTAAACTAATATAACTGAGGTATGTAGACTTCTTATTCTAGATTTAGAGGGCAAGTTGTGCAGTTTAAGGCAGCACCTGCTCGCAGTGATGCTCACATTGACAGCAGGACTCTTTAAAGAAATGTGTTGCATCAACTTCACATTGACTTGACCACATCGCATTTTCATGGCTTCTTATAAATACATTTGATTTACATTTAGTATAATTAACACAATGACAGCAAGCTCTAAGAGACTTATTTTTGGATCTGCACCGTTTTGGTGCATCCTTTTGCATTCTGGTTTGCCTTATTATTATTTTAAGTATTGTTATTATTAAGTGTGTGCTCTTTTCTTTATCTGCACCGAATCTGTGGCTTAGTGTCAAAACAATAAGGTAAAAAAAAACATGACTAAGCAATTCCTGTCTTTGTGTAGGATGGAGCCCAGGAAACTCCCGCCACACCAGGTTGAGGTAGATGCCATCCAACAGAACAGCACCCAGATCTTCCACAAAATCCACTTCCCCAACGACACAGAGGAGGTATGAACCGCAGACCTCTTGTATGTATAAAGTTACAGAAAAAAGGCCAGGTCAAATTTTCCTACAGTAATACCAGTGATCCAGTGATTCCTCTCTTCCCTCTTCAGATATTTGAGGTCGCGACAAGCACCAGGATCAGGGATCTCATCCAGAACATTACCAACAAGCTCAGCCTGGCTTCAGCAGACGGCTTCAGCATTTTTGTCAAAACACAAGACAAGGTTTATTTGACATTTCATAACCTTGAACATTATATTTTGATCTAGAATTACAATACAATGTGTGTTCTCTCATAAATTCTCAGCCCTCTTTCATTTCTCTTTCACTTCCACTCCACTGGTTATTTCAGGTTCTCAGTTTGAATGACACGGACTACTTCTTTGATAGTCTGAGACAAATCACTGACTGGTCCAAGAAAGCCAAGGGGATCAAAGACGGTAAAAAACATTATCTGATTAGCATGCCAATTGGACTTTTGATGGTTATTTGTATTTACCTACAAAATCTATGTGTGCATGTGTTCTGCAGGTGGGCCAGTCAACATAGCCTACCTTGTGTTCTTCATGAGGAAGTTGTGGTTCAATGTAATCCCTGGCAGAGACACAGTGGCCGATTGTATCTTTCATTTCCCTCAGGTACATTTGAATGATGCAGCTCAGCCACCATCAAATTTTCCAGGCTGATTAGTTTTTCCACATGATACAAAAGCTAAATCTTATCATTAAACATAATCCTACCTGACATATAGATGAGATAGTATCAGTACAAGTTCCAGACTGCTCTTTCTGGTTTCACTATGACCAGTAGGAATGTTACAGATTAAAAAGTTGTCTCGTAACGAACAATGTAGTCAGTAGCAACTTGGTTTGAAGGTCAAACTTGGGCCCAAATCTGTTGGGAATTCCCAAAATAGCCGACTTCATAAAATATCTTTCTGCCTTCCAGGAACTACCTAAGTACCTGAGAGGTTATCATGTTTGCACCAAAGAGGAAATGGTCAAAATTGCGGCTCTGCTCTTCAGGATAAAGGTCAGCAATGACAAGAGCCAGTTTGTCATGATTCCCAAGATGCTGAAGGAGCTGGTCCCCGGGGATCAACTGAAGGCCATGTCTGAAAATGAGTGGAAGAAGGTATGATTTCATTGATTTCATCTCAAGAGTCCCTTTATCTATTGTATGGCTTAAAGGATAAGGCTGGCGTTACACTTTGTTTTTCTTATTGTCAACACATCTCATGAAAAGACCAAAACCAACAATGCAACAGCCTGTCTCTCAATACTTTCTGACACTCAGCTCCAACCCCATTCATTCATCCTGAAGAAGTAAAAGGAAAGGAATCTAAACAGCCATGCTAGCAGCTCAGTGAGGATGTAGTTAGGTAGTACTCACATACTTTGAGTGAAATGCTAATGTCAGCATGTTAACACAATGACAATGTTAACATGCTGATGTTAAGTAATGTTAACGAAGTTCACTGTCTTAGTTTAGCATTTTAGCATGCTAACATTTGCTAATTTGCACTAAACACAAAGTACTGCTGAGGCTAATGGGAAAGTCATTAGTTTTGCAGGTATTGGTCATAAACCAAAGCACTGGACGAAGTGAGGTTTTGAGCTAACGATGGGGCTAAATTAAAAGTCAGGGGATCACTAAAGTTATTACAATTCATCCTGATGGGAACATGAATATCTGTAATAAACTGTATGTTGAAATATTTCACTCAGTACCAAAAATGTCTCATGGTAGCGCTAGAGAAAAAGTCAAGGGATCAACAAGGCCATCAGGATTCAACCTCTGGTGACCTTGAATGTCCAACCAACAGATTACTATCATTACTACAGAACATTACTATCCCAAGAGCCGTGCAGCCAGCATGGCTAAAAACTGTTCTCAAATATATAGTTTAACTTTCAGATAATGGTATGTCATTTCCTAAAGCAACTGGGCACTGTAGTTTTTTGCAAACATTACTCAAACTAGAGTAAATAGTGCATTTGTTGGGGACAATTTTTAGATGTGTATGATACACACTTTGATTGATGCACTAGCAAATATTCACTGTCTGCGGGTATGACTCCAAATGAACTACAGTGCGCATATTCATTGAAAAGAAAGACTTGTCACTCAGTACAACAGTGTGGCTCATTGATGTGTTTTTAATAGTTTTTGGACAACAACAGAGCTCTATGGCACAGAGGAATAAGATATATAAAATTCTGTCACAGTCACTTGTTAGTAGGATCAATTTATTGTTTCTTTTGGGCTTTGTTGACAATAAGAAAAATATAGAATAGAACCAGCCTTATCCTTTAAATTGCCCATATGAACAATATCGCCATTATTGTCATTCTGGTGAGACCATCTCAGTTCTCTAAGAATATTTCCTGAAGGCTGTGGGGGCGTTGGAAAATCATTAACCTCATTCAAATCAGCGTAAATACTTCTACAAAAGTGTTGTATAATACTGTGATGTGCTGTATATATAAATATATATTTAATTTTCAGAGTATTGTCGCCTCTTATAACAAACAAGCTGGTATGACTGTTGAAGAAACTAAGGTGGCCTTTCTGAAGGTGGTTTGCTGCTGGCCGACGTTTGGCTGCGCGTTCTTTGAAGTGAAGGTAAGGGCTGCAGTGACAAATGCAGCTTTATTTTGCTATCTATAGACAATTTTGTTGGGTGGGTGGCTTGTTCTGATCTGTTCTATCTGATGCTCTCTTTCTCAGTCCCTCACACTCTGTCACCATGGTATACTAACTGCACGCCTGCAGACAGAAAATAGACATGACCACAGTGAAGAAAAGTTTTCTCATTTGCCCTATAACTTTATTTTCAGCAAACATCAGAACCAAGTTTCCCAGATATTGTGCGAATAGCCATTAGCAAGCAAGGACTCACCATTATCCACCCTAAAACCAAGGTGAAAAATTCATCACTAACAGTATTCCATTTAACATCTTGCTCCTATTTTTTACCATTAACAATTATTTTCTCTTGTAAAGGATGTGCTAGCAAATCACCCATTCAACCGCATCGCTAACTGGTGCAGTGGAAGCACCTATTTTCACATGACTATCGGCAGTTTAGTCAAGGGGAGCAAATTCCTGTGTGAAACTTCACTGGTAAGATCTATCGCGACACATGAGCTTTAAATGATGAACTGTCAGCCAGTAAAAGTTTGTCCTTTTCATTTCCTTTGTTTACCTCTGTGTCTTCTTTTAAAAAGGGCTACAAGATGGATGATCTTTTAACCTCCTATGTCAACATGTACCTCAGAGAGAGGAGGGCAGTGCAAACCAGGAACCAGCGCTTCAACATCTGAGCCTCAGTAGCAGGAGTGTGATGCATCCTGTGCCTGTAGCTGCAGATTTAAACCAACACACTCAACATGTAGCTCGTACACACACAAAGAGGCAGAGCAGGAATAGTTCTTTATTTTTGAAAGTGCAATCAACTTTATTTGTACCCTGTGAAAAAAACACATTGATTTATTGCATGAAAGAAAGTTGCTGTAGATTTCTCAAATTTTATTTAAAGCTAATGTTGCTTTGTCATGTATGCAAGTAACATAACCCTGTGAAGAAGTGAAGAACCCGTGTACTAAGTAATACTGATACAGTGCACACGATTTCTCCAGCCCTTAATTTATGGAGAGAAAATAGTCTTAGTGAAAAAATATATGTGGTTCATGATCCACAAATAAAAACAAGATTTACAATTTGTGAATAAACTATGGTTTCTCTCAATGCTTCTCCCTCTTCATAAATACCACCCAACAAATTTACAAAGTAGACACAGCCCAACTTGAATGAATGCCAGTATTCTATATATTATATATATTATATATAAAAATATATTATATATGTATTCTATATTAATCACTACTATTGAGACATATTGTTCCATATTAATCTTCGTGCCTTAAAAACATTAAAGGTGCCCTGTAGAGTTATGTTTGTGGTGTTTCTCACCAAAACGTATTGTGTCTATCCCTCAGGCCTAACGTGTTGAAAAGCTTTTTTTTTTAATATAAAATCTAAAAGAAAAAATGAAAAATGTTTGCTAGCTTGCAGCCTAATTCTTTGCCTTACTTAGAACATTGCTATGGTTCTGTGTGCGTTATCGCCACCAACTGTCGATGACCGGAATAGGGTGAAACCGACAACAAAATGTGAATTGCATCACCCAAATGCTTGCGCTTGTACATGTGCATCCTCGTACCTGTGCACAATACAAACAAAATGGGGATCCATTAGTCAAAACATTGCTCTCTAGTGCCAATAGTGGTCAAACACTCCACAGGGCACCTTTAAATAAGCCCATCTTTAGAAAATATTTAAGTGCTTACAATGATTATGCTCACTTTTTTCTAAAAATTGTCAAATAAAACATTTTCCCAGTGGAAGCCTGCGTGTAACTGTTCAAAATGTTGAGAGCATCTTATTGTCTATCAAAAGCTCCTTCAGCCAGGAGCTGCTCCTTCACAGCAGTAAGAAGAATGATACAATTATGATTGTAAGCACTTACACAAGGTTATGTTTTTGCTTCAGGGTTTCGAGACGCGCAACAGACAGAGCTGAGAAGCCGAACAAAAGCAGGGGCCGTCCCAATTAGCAGTTGGCAGTAGATTAACAGAGTAGTGATGTCAAAGCTTCTCCACAGTCCTGCACAGATAGGGGCTTCATTCAAGTCTACAGAATACCATTTGCATATCGATGAAACAGAGAAGAGAAAGGGCCGATGTGTCTGACACACAGCTGTGATCTCCTTGTATGAAAGAAATATTATCCCTCCTCAGCCAGTGGGACCTCTCTCCACATCTGTCCGATGGCTATGTGACTGATTATTTTGGGCATTCCAATTCAGGATGCCCCCAGGAGGCAAGAGTCCAACAAGGGTCTCTGTTTCTTTAAAGCGTCCCCCTTCCCCGCTCTTGTTTTTCACTTGCTCTCCTATAGGGAATGGGGCCCTCTGTAGAACTTAACAGACCATTTACAAAAGATCATCTCTGAGACTTTAGTCATAAACTTCTCAATTAACAACACAGTCCATCTTCTGTCTATCAGTGGGAGGGTGGGAGTTCATGGTAAAGGCACTCAGTACACCACTAGGCCTGGTTTCCATGGAGTCATACCCGACGGCTCATTGAGACTTAGGCATGCCATTCTTCTCCCCGTGGCTAAAATGTGCTGCTTATTCTGACTCAGGCTATTGTGGAGCGCACAAGTGGCTCTCTGAGGAGAAGGGGATGGAGAAAGAAAGGGTGGGGTCAAGGTTCAAACGAAAGGCTCCCATCGGGACTCCCTTTCTGTTATCAAATTTGTTGAGACACAAAAAGAGCAACAGTCTCATTCCCAAGAACATCTTGAGGGAGAGAAGAGGGGGTTATAGGACAGCATTCTTTGTGTCAGCGCTTCAGTTCTTCCACAGCTCGGCGGTCGAACTGCCAGTCTCCACTCTGCTCCTGCACAGACTGTAGTCGACTCTTTGTCAGCAGCTGAATTGTTCCTTAAGCAGCCAACCTTTTCTCCACTCTCTGAGGTAAGTCTTTTTTTATTTGACCTCAGTTGTTGAAAAAGCAAAAGAGATGTATTTAATTATTGTTTTTTGATAACGTTATTAAAAGTCCACAAGAGTGATTCCTTCTATTGTTTTCATTGTATATATTGTATTTAAGTGGCTCAAACGGTTGCAGTAAAACAATATATCCTTGATACTAGAACTGCAATGTTCATTGTACAATAGGAGTATTTATTCTGTAAATGAGTCACTTTGTAAATCCCAAAACAGCTCAGCATTTTGACTGATTTTTTTAAGTTGTGCAGTGATGACAATCGGCTTTTTAAGATTGGAAGGATGAATATTAAGTGCACTCGCATTTAATCCAATAACCACATTTCACATTTACTTTATTCTACTTGGGTTTTACCGTGACGAGTTTTAACAATAGCGGCTTGTACACATTACAGCTGTCACAGTTTTGTCACAACAAACTGTTACTGTTACTGACTAATCTCTGAAAAGCACCGATGCCAGCATGCTCACTCTCCTCTCTGCCAACACTCTTCACATGTGAACGCCTGCACAGATCTGCTTACCCAGATCATTGTGATGAAGGCATATTTCAGGATTGCCTCTCTTTAGGATTATCCCTCGGGGATCCGTATTTATGGAAGCTTTTCCATTCAGCTTTGCTGCTCCTGGTTTGTTATCCTTGCCGGGACTGCAACCCTTTTCTTTGGGGGACTTGTGGTCCTTAATGCGCTGAGTCTGAGCCTTGGCTGAGAAATGCCCTTCGTTGTGGGTCTCACAGCTCCAGTCAGTGCAGGAGCATAGCACACACACACCGAAAAGAGTCACGCGGCTACATCTGGCTGGTTCCTAATGGGCCAAAAGTCTGGACAGTGAGCTGGTGAAATGGAGATTTAGCCCAGTCAGATAAAGAGAGACAATTCCTTTCCCTTTTTGTTAAGGAGCCCTGCAATGGTGCAGCATTACTGAATCACATCTCACTGTTTGGTGAGCTATCTGCATTGCATATTTGGGATGCTCCCTTCGGCTAGAAACATCTGTGGGATGACAAGTTCATCCCCGCTACACATGTTTTGACATTGTTCTTGGATCCTCCACAAATACCCAAGTTAAAGTTTGAGAGAAGCCTTTTCTGAGATAAATTATTGCTGCTCACGCCCCACTGATGTTTGTGTAGATGTTAGGCTAAAGCCAAAAAGGAGGAGATAAAAACAAAATGAGAGGAGTGGACAGTTGGAGCTTGCCAGAGTTGCCGGAGGGACCGAGGAGTGGGTGGTCATTTTTGAGGTGTGTCTAAATAGTTCTCTAAGATTGGAAAAAAAAAACAAATGTGCAGTCCTGGCCTGGCTCTGCCCAAAGGTAATAAAATGGCACATGTACAACCACCTGTAAAACCACAACTTGTCGTTTTTATGCTACAGTTTTTGTATGGATTAAACAAACGAGATAGAACGTGTTAATTTGCTAGCTTACTTTAAAGTTATATAAACACTGAAATCACATTTTCACACTTAAGTTTTGCTAAGCTAGTATTACAAAGTAGGTTTGACAGTGAAGTTGAATTTTACACTGTAACATTACATATATGGTATATAATTACCACACAGTATCATCTTGACATTTCCATGTTTACCTTGAACAGCTAAAGTTTCTTGCAATACCTGTTCTTATATGCCCATGAGAGTTTGCCATTCGGTCTAGATGAAAGAATTCTTGCTGACAAATCAGACTACGAGGCTAGATAAGCTGTTAAAAGAAGAGATGTAGACTTCCTGGACTTAAGGTTGTGCGGAGGAAGTCTATTACATGTAGTGGTCAGAATGAAGCAATCATCTGCTCTGAGGGAATGTGCACATTATCCAGGGATACTGACATCTATTGCTAACTTGTGAGACTGGCACTGTGACAAACACTCTCCCTGCCTATTGTGTGTGTGTGTGTGTGTGTGTGTGGGTGTGTGTGTGTGTGTGTGGGTGGGTGGGGGGAGAGAAGTGTGGACAGGGGTTGGGCTGATATGGTTTCCTGTCACTGGGGTAGTTTGCCGTCTGAATACTAACAATGAACTATTTCACTTTTCACTTGTTTAGAAAAGTCACAATCTAAATGCTGGTCAGAGATCAGACCTGATATGTGCAGTTTTTTAATCTATCCTGCAAACATACATACATTACTTTATTAAGATAAAAATCATCCCAAAGAGGAGAAATGTTTCTATTTATACCTGAAAATTGGACTTTTAGGATACATTTCTAACAATCTTTCTGTCTCCTCAGCCACCAAAATGGAGTCTGCTACAATGGAGCTGCCCTCCCTGCTCTCCAATCAGTCATCAGAGAGCTGTGCGGCAGTGGACACAACAGCTGAGAACACACTGTTTGGATGCTTCTACATCCTAGTTTTCTTTCTGGCGCTAAACGGTAACAGCCTGGCTCTCTGGATCTTCTCTCACCAGCGTGGCTCTTCCTCTCCAGCTAACATCTTCTTGATTCATCTGGCTGTAGCAGATTTATCGTACGTGATCATCCTCCCACTGAGGGCCACCTACCACCTCACTGGAGGCCACTGGCCCTTTGGCGAGGTGCCCTGCAGATTGGCGGGCTTTTTGTTTTATGTCAACATGTACGCCAGCCTGTACTTCCTGGCCTGCGTGGCGGGGGATCGCTACCTGGCTGTGGTTCACGCTGTGAGGTCACTGAAGGTTCGGCGTGCTCGCTACGCTCACATCATCAGCTTCTCTCTCTGGGCCCTGGTTACTGTCTCCATGGTGCCACTGCTAATCACCCACCAGACTGCAGAGGTTGACGGCATGACCGTGTGTTTGCAGCTGTACAGAGAAAAGGCCTCGCGCAATGCACTGATCTCATTGGCTGTGGCCTTCACCCCACCTTTCCTCGCCACCCTGTCCTGTTACCTGCTCATTATTCACAGCCTGCGTCCGGGCTCCAGGTTAGAGCCGACCCTCAAGCTGAGAGCCCTGCGCACCATCGGTCTGGTCATGCTCATCTATGTAGTGTGTTTCCTGCCTTATCATGTGAGCAGGGCCACTTTCATCCTGGGCTACAGCCATCCTGACATCTCCTGCCAGACACGCAGAGGCCTGAGCTTGGCCAACCGCCTCACCTCCTCCCTCACCTGCCTGAACGGCGCCATGGACCCGCTTATCTACCTGTTTGGGGCGGAGAAGTTCCGTGGCACTCTAATGCGATTGTTTTGCAAAGATAAGGCCGGAGTGTCGGGAGCCACCAGTGCAGAGTTAAAGGGAACACACGAGAGCTCTGTGAGTGCCAAGTCAGAGTTTTGAGGAAGAGAAATTTGAACTCAATCTGGAGCCCTGTTTGACATAGATGCATTTCCAACAAAAATAAGTCTATCAATTAACTGCTGACATATGAGGACATATGAGAACTCATGGAACCTGGACCTGCATCCAGTAAAGACTCATATTCCATATGTAACGTAATGAATTGGAGAGAATTTCGTTTGCTCCCTGTTTAAAAGCAAAATGGTACTTTTGGACCAAAACAACATATTTGGAAGTCACTATCATGCTACAATAAAACAAACAAGTAGTGCCCGTTAGTGACACGTGTCCTTCCATGTTTTGCTTATGTTTCCTTTGTCATGCTTCCAAAATTTCCCATGAGCAAAGTCTGCAGAGTTTCCAACTTACAGAAAGTGTGCATACAGAGCTCAGAAAGTCAACCAGAGAACCCTCGAACATTAGCCCCCGCCATCAAAATATTGAGTCGGAAGGATGGATGCTGGAACTGGGCCTAAATGCTTTTTGTACTGGCTACCTGCCACCTGCTGCCATCAACAGTCTTCATCCACAGAAAAGGTTTGCCTAAAAAGGCGCAGAACATTTGTCCTAGACATGAGACAGAAAATTGGTCAAAACGCTAACTGAATATTATATTTTAACTGCCTCTGCTATGTATATAATGTATTAGCAACATGTTCCTACCGTCCAGTGCATGGTGGGAGAGGCCCCAGCAGCCTGTGACCTCGGCAAGAATTAAGTTGTTCAGTCTACTGTTTCTACAAGCTTCCTGCTGATGTTGGGAAATGATTTTTGTGTCAAACACCAAATAATCAAATATGTACATAGTTAACTTTGTATGTATATTTCCTGTTACTGTTTTGTATCCTATGCCAAATGTGATAAATACTCATTAATTAGCTTTTGATATCATTTTTAAAAATCTAATCTGTTTTTAGCTGTGCTGGTGCCTGGATGGCAATGTCAGTCCATCACTTTGTCCAGACTGAAATATCTCAACAATACTATTGGATGGATAGCCATGAAATTACCGATATCCAGATGATCAGATGATCCCTAGTGGATGAATTGTAATAACTTTGGTGATCCCCTGACTTTTTCTGTGGTGCCACCAGTACATCAAAGTTTTCATTTTTCCAATACTTTGGTTTATGACCAAATACTTTTTGTGTTTAGTGCTAATTAGCAAATGTTTGCATGCTAACGCACTAAACTAAGATGGTGTGATGGATATCTGCTACCTGCTCAAAATATGATACATTGTTTTTAGCCACACTAGCAGCAAAGGATCTAAGGATGGCCGTCTTGTCTGTCGTTGGTCTACCACTTTGGTCCAGACTGAAATTTCTCTTGGTACTGACATTCATGTTCCCCTCAGAATGAATTGTAATTGTATGACCAAGACCTGCTAAACTAATGATGTTCCCATCAGCTTCAGCTGTGCTTTGTTTCTAGTGCTAATTAGCGAATGTTAGCATGCCAACACTCCAAGCTAAGATGGTGAACATGGTAAACATTATACCTGCTAAACGTCAGCATATTAGCATTGTCATTGTGAGCATGTTAGCATACTGATGTTAGCATTTAGCTCAAAGCACCACTGTGCCTAGGTAAAGCCCCGCAGAGCTGCTAGCATGACTGTAGACTCTTAGTCTTGCTTTTAATATAAGGTGTATTTTCCATGACTTTTAAATTGCTGGAAGACGCCAGATGTTTACTTTGCTTGTGCTAGACAAATCTTCATTGTACATTCATCATTATCCAGCTCCCTAACTCTCCTATGATATGCATTTATTGTTTGTCCACATTTCTATGATATTGCACTATTGCATAACAAACTATGGACCCTATTTTACTGTGAGTCAGTCTGACTAAACATCATCTGCAAAAGAAGTGATGTTTTAGACAGAAAGACATGATTCACACAGATTAGTAAGATGTGAGTTATAAATGTTCCTTGTGGCTTCAAGTTGTAAATAATAAACTTGTAATTATCATTACAAAGTCACTCTGCAAGGGAAATGTCTGAACAAAGCTCTCATAAAAACTGTTGTGATGTTCCACCAGCTTACTTATATGTTAACAACTGACTCACATTTCAATCTTTATTTCTTTTTTGTATCAAAATCGCCTGCTTTTCAATGCTGTTATATAAAATGGGTGTGTTAACTCAACATTTCAGTTGTCACTTGAAAGTAAAATGATTCATGATTGATTTCACGTCCTCTGTGCATGAGAGGCTGTGTCTTGTCTACATTGTTACTGTTTGTCTGAGACTTTGATATGCTCTCTGTGAAAGTGGGAAACCTATTTCAAGTGCAGGACAGAAACCTCAGAGGCTGCAGTGACTTGCCACTGTGTAGTTCTCTTTTTGTATCATGTGACCCAAGTTGTGGTTTGTGAGCAGCTTATTTTCCTCCTCTTATTTCTGCAAGACTTCCTGTCCATCACATAAACATGGCAAGCCATTATAAACTTGTACTGAATGTATAGATTTTATAAAACACTTAGCTCTCCTGATTCAGATTAGACGATTAAACAGTTAGCAGATAAACTCAGACCGGATCTTCTTGGTGAATATGAGTGCTTGTTTTATTCTAGATCAAAGGACAAAGATGATTTGAGCATTAAAAAATGCAACCAAATGAGGCTTGTTATACTTATAACAATCTATATATATTATTTACAAGCGAGTAAATCAGTAAATTCTTTGACTGTAACAAGACATATTTGCCTTATTGTTACTTCCCCATTTCACTTCTTTGAACGCAAGTTTTTATAAATGGCGTCACTATTTTCTGGACAGTTCACATTAACAAGCAGTTACGAAAACTAAAGAGGGAATGCTGGTTAATCATTACAGTAATGGAATAAAGACTAATACTCAGCAAGAGAAAGTATGTATTTCCATTTACAGCTCTGTGGATCTGTCATATAACAGGCAGAGCGGAGGCACCAGGGCCCTCCTCTCTTAACTTTTCAAATGAGGAAGTTCAGAACCGAGGTAGAAGCAGCTTCCTTTTACAGCTTTCAGGGGCAGAGGATGAACAAGTGAAAGAAAGGACTTAAGTAGTAAGTACGCACCATGAAAAGATGAAAATAGCCAGAAATATAAACTGAGTCTACTTTGGTTTGCTGGAATATAGTTTGAGAGCAGATGCAAAACTCTTGAGCTCAGACTGTTGGGGTGAGAGACAGGATGCCAAGTTATCAACCTTGGTGCCATGGCAATATAACTCGATCCAAAGCTGAGGATCTACTTTCCAAAGCAGCAAGAGATGGAAGCTTCCTTATCCGGGACAGTGAGTCCATACAGGGAGCGTATGCCCTCTGTGTTTTGTAAGTAGACATGACTTTTTTCTAACTATTGCAATGCATAGAGTGGACAATGATTCTCGTTCCTTGTTCAAAAACCCTTCATAACATGCAATATGACCTGTGTGTGATCCTAATTAATGGAAGTAGAACTGACATGGCATGGTTGTTCTACTGAATGTTTTTGGCATTGGGTTAAAGAAAAAATCATTGTAAACATCATCATATGGGCATAGTTAACATAACATGACTAAAAGTTAAAACTTCCCCTGCTGTATTACAACGTATCATATTACATTTTTTGCACATAGGCACTGCATCGCAAGACTAGTTCCCCTTTATTTGAATACTGTGCTGCCACAAACCAACACCCTTTGCCCTCTGCAACTCATATAATTTTTGTTGGAGCAACCTTCATTTAAAATACTGCCCAGACTTCTGATTGCATGCTAAACACACTGAATACACCTGCCAGCATGTTTCTTTACCCTACATACATGTCATATTCCAGTGACAGACATTTGCATTTTATTATTTTAACCACAGATACCAGAACTGTGTGTACACATACAGAATCCTGCCAAATGAGGATAAGAAGCTCTCTGTCCAGGTGGGTTGACAGTTTGACACAAGCCACCATTATTTTGGTCCAAAGTCTGATGAATTATTGTGGTTGTAGAATTGTTAGTGTTAAGTATTTACAGCACATGTGAAGATAAAGCTCTATTTCTCTTCTAATATCAAAACTAAATGTTGGTATGCAGCTATTTTTGATGCAGCACCTGCTTAGCTGTAAAGTTAATACATATATTTGTAACAACTATTCATTAGCTTGTAGCAACATTTTTAACCATGCTAACCCCATAGTTCTAGCGATGGCAGTGTCAGTTAGTTGCCTGTTAGTCAGTCAGTCCACCATTTGTGGTTTTGAGTGAAAGTCTCTAAAACTATTAAACAGATTGCCGTGAAAATTGGTACTCCCATTCATGGCCCCCTCAGGGTGAATTGCAGTCTTTTTGGGGTTCCCCTGACCTTTCATCTAGAGCCGTCATCAGGTCAAAATTTCACTTTGTCCAGTGCTTTGGTTTATGACCAAATACTAAAACTAATGACATTCCCATAAGTCTCAGCTGTACTTTGTTTTTAGTGCTAATGAGCAAATGTTAACATGCAAACACGTTAAATTAAAATAGGGAACATGTTAAATAGTATACCTGCTTAGTATCAACATGTTAAAATTGTCATTGTGAGCATATTAGCATGCTGACATGAGCATTTAGCTCAAAGTACCAACTGTCAGTAGTACAGCCTCACAGAGCCTCTAGCATGGCTTTAGACTCTTAGTCTTGTTCTTGAATCAATCACATTTTCATCAAAACAGAGCTGAGAAAAGATTTAAATCAAATTTAACATTGAACTTTTGTATTTGTAGTACTGTCTTATTATATGGATGATTTATCAGTGAATACCACTGGCAGACAAAGCTAGAACTGACAAAACTAAGTCTCTTTGTAAAACTTCCTTCAATCACTGTATAAGGGTGCAATGACAATTCTGTCATGCACACATCCAACCCACTTTCAAATGACAAGAGCTTTAATGTCACAAATGCTTCCATTAGAACTTATGAGTTTGTACAGGCAGATATAATTGAGTATCATCTGCATAGAATTAAAGATAGGGAAAGTGTAATCATATGGGGAAAAGGGCTTACAGTGAGGTATAATATGTGGTCTAATTTGGTCAAAAAGCTACTGGTTTCTCCTTGTGCCTCCAAAATCTACTGTGTGTAAATGGTACAGAGGGTATTTAGTGGTAAACATTAGTAATTTGTACCCTCAAACTAATAAATCTTGTGCACTATCTGTGACCCCGCATGCATGTGCATGCTATGTAGGCTGGTGGTTTACAGTAGTGGCACCTTTTTATTCCAATTCAAGCAGCACTGTCGATCCCTAGCATGAGGCTAGATTAGTGGTTTTATGTTCTCAATGTTTGGGTGAATTCTTTAAACATAACCTTGAGGGTTCTGAGTAATACTTAGAGAAGAGTCGACGAGAAGAATGACAAAAATTCAGGGGAATGTATGGGGAATGATATATTCTTTTGAATGAAATGTACAAAAGAAGCTCTTAAAACAGCACATACAGCTGCTTAAGGAGCTGATAGCTGATAACATGAATGCAGCTCTAGTCTTCTTCTAGTCTCTAGAAGAAGCCACAAACAAGTGCAAGTGCAAGTAGACATATCTGACATCATATGGGAAGTAAAACTTAAATATTGTGTCACCTGATTTAGTAGCAAAAGTAAAACAAAGGTCTTCCAGAACAGCGCCAAATGACATTTCAGTTATGCTGAGGTCTGAGGAGAATTATGTGTCTGCTGTGATCTGCTCTTCAGGCATCTGAAGGAGTTCCTATCAGGTTCTTCTCTATGCTGCCTGAGCTGGTGGAAGCATATTACAATCCCAACATGGGTCTGGTTACACATCTGCAGTACCCTGTCCAGAGGGAGGAGGAGGTAGACGAGGAGCCAGGTCAAACAACTTCACTTCATCTGAATGGTGGCTACAATGTAAAAAAGACTATATGCCTGTCAAAGATTTAAAAATTCCTAAACATCCTATACGTCTTTGTCCTGCAGAAACCAATAATCTTCCACCGCAGCTTCCACCCAGGAACTTCGCAGCCAACGATGTGAAAGACAGTGACCTCAAGTCTTCTGAACAGGCCTGCAAGTCCTTATCAGACACCTGCTTGATGAGACTGCAGCATATGGACTTGTCCACGTATGGTCACATTTGTAAAATTTGCACTGATGCAGCACAGTTATAACTGTCCTGTCTCAGCAGGATAATTCATCATGCAAAATTTATGATAATGCACTGGCAGTATACATGGCTGAAACTAACTGATGTGTGAATAATGAGAAAAAAGTGTTCAAAGTGTTACATATTTCCAGAATACCTGAGGAGCATCAAATGGCAATCCAAGAATACTTCAGGACCTCAATCTGCTTGGATGCCGAACAAATACAGAATGGTTACACTAACCTCCCTGGGCTAAAGAAGCTAACAATCGCAATCTGCAAGAATCTAAACAGGTATAGTTGCCAGTCAACAGAATATAGTGTATAGACTACAATGTATAGGGCTGATGTAACCATGCTCTGACCTTTTGTGAGACAGTGAAATTTCCCGCATCCTGCCAGCTCTGGAGGTCTTTCATAGAGCGCTGGACCAACAGCTCTCCCCAGGGATTGGACAATTTCCAAATCAAGTGGGTGGCACCCTTGATCCTCTGCAGCATTATCAACTCACACAAAAAAGTCCTCATCATCATGTATTATTTCCTTTATTTTCAGATTTCTGCCGATTCAGGTCAATCTGTATCCTTTAGACTTGAGCAACTGACAAAACTGCTCTACTCAATAGAAGATAAGGTAAAGTACCATGGCTCATTTTACTGACTGACTGTGAACAATCTTGACATACCAATGGATAAAGTCAGTTACAGATGACAAAGCACTTCTCTGTTTCTTTTTTCAGGCTAAAAGTTCTTTGTTTGAGTCTGGTGGATATGAAGGAGGTCACCGGAAATCTCTCATTCCGTTTGTTACGTTTGAGGTGCTTCTCCAGATTAGTTATTCTATTACAATGCAGGAAAATTAAATGATTTAAAATGTGTTGACGTTTGTGGTTTATTTGATCAGTTTCCTCTTTCACTCGCAGGTCAAGCAAGAATCTCTGGGTATTCCCACCAAGATGTTCCTGAAAGTGGATGTTGAAAGTGGGAAGCTCTTCTTCAAGAAGTCAAAAGATGGGCCTGAAGACAAATACTTTGTGCACAACAAAAGTAAGAAATCACATCACTCTGTAACCCCATTCCTTTGTATTTTAGCCATGCTAGCGATGTGGCTCTAGCGATGGTCAGTCTGTCTCTTTGGTCCAGACTGAAATATCTCAACAATTACTGGATGGATTGCCATGAAATTTGGTTCATGGTCATTCATGGTCCCCAAAGGATGAATCCTACTGACTTTGTGAATCCCCTGAATATTCCTCTAGCGCACCATGAGGTTCACATTTTTGTTTTTTAGTGAAATATCTATTTGATGGATTGCCATAAAATTTGGTAAAGACATTCATGTATTGGATGAGTTATAATAACTTGATCCCTTAACTTTTCCTCTAGCACCATCATCAGATCAAAATTTCTGTACTTTGTATTTAGTGCTAATTAGCAAAAGTTAGCCTGCTAACATGTTAAACCAAGATGATGAACATAGTAAACATTATACCTGCTAAATGTCTGCATGCTCTTTGTCATTGTGAGCTCGTTAGCATGCTGTCGTTAGCATGTAGTTCAAAGTATCGCTGTGCCTAAGTACACCTTCACAGAGCTGCTAGCATGGCTATAGACTCTTAGTCTTGTTTAACAACCGCTGTAAACCATTAACACTGCTCATTTTAATAGAGTATTGTGATTACTTTTCAGTCCTGCAGTTGGTGAAATCCCAGAAAATGCATGCCAAACTTGTCATCGTGGTGGAGACAGAGAAAGAGAAGATTTTGCGTAAAGAGTTTGTGTTTGATGACACAAAGGTAGCATCTGACAATTTTGCTCCTGATTTAGCTTAAGACCCCTGAAAACTTGTTTTTAAATCAAGTGTTTATCTATAACATTGAATATTCATTGATCAGACTTGATTGATAGTGGCCTGGCAACATAGCATCAAACCCATAACTGTCAACACACCTTGCTAAATCCTGATTGAGGTGTATATGACATCGCCTTTTTCCAGATGATCCCGCCCACTTCAAACCAATGAGAAGAGCACAGAAAAAACATGAAACAATCAAAACTGTTCTAATGTTGGCAGAAAACAGTGTGTTCATGTAGGAGCCCATTGCTTATAGTAAGAAGCTGATTGAGAAAATAAGTTTTCAGGGGATTTAAGTTATCTGTCACGTGTAATTGATGAGGTATGATGTTTAAATGTGTTCATTATCAGAAATCTTTTTTTTCTCTCACCAGAAAAGAGAGGGATTTTGCCAACTACTTCAACAAATGAAGAACAAACACTCTGAAAAGCCTGAACCAGACATGATCACAGTGTTTGTTGGCACCTGGAACATGGGTAACAATGTTAACATCTTAAATGTTTAAATGAATTCATGACTGATAATGGAATGATACAGTAAAATACTTTGCCATAAACCTGCAGGAAATGCTGGTCCTCTCCACAACATCAACTCCTGGTTTCAGTGTAAGGGCCAAGGGAAGACACGAGACGACACCGCGGATCACATCCCGCACGATTTTTATGTAATTGGGACTCAGGAGGATCCTTTGGGAGAGAGGGAGTGGGCAGACACAGTGAAAGGTGCCCTGAGGAACATCACAAACATCAGCTTTAAACAAGTGAGTGACTGTGACAAAGTAACAAAGTTACAGCTGAAAGTAGATGCAGTGCATTAAGGCATCATATCATCTTCTAACATCCAGGTAGCAATCAACACTCTGTGGAACATTCGGATTGTGGTCCTGGCCAAGCCTGAGCACGAAAACAGGATCTCCCACATTTTTTCAGACAGCGTGAAGACGGGGATCGCCAACACTCTGGGTAAGCAGTTCCATTTTTCCACAAGCCATTAAATGACCTGTCATAAAAGTTCATTGAGCAGTTACCCATTAGTGCTCACTGCGATGTTTGTTTTGTAGGAAACAAGGGAGCAGTGGGAGTGTCCTTCATGTTCAACGGTACATCTTTTGGCTTTGTCAACAGTCACTTGACCTCTGGAAGTGAGAAGAAGCTCAGGTGAGCAACAGATTACACTTTTAACAAAGCCAAGTTTAAATTCATTAGTGACATTATACGTGGATATAATCAAAGGTGGGCAATCGCTTTTCAAAATCCCATTTTTGTCCCCACCACTTTTACAGTTTCACTTTGATTAACTCTCTAACATTTCTCGAAAACATTATCCTCTGACTGTCCAGCTGCCAAAATCTAGATGAGAGAAGAGAGGAGTTGATGAAAATTTTGATATGCTCATCTGGGCGCCCATTATTTGTTGGTTTGTGCTCACAGCAATAAGCTTTAGTAGCTTTTTGGACTTTTTTGCCCCAGGTTTTGCCTCTCAGGCTACATAATGCCCTAGGCATTCTGATTGGTAGTGGTTGTTGGAGCCATACAGGATGTACTAAAGGGTTATCAACATCAATAAACATCAATAAATAATGTTTAGTTAAATAATAGATAATTTAATGAAGATAACGAAGATAGAAGCATGATGTTTGAGAAATTTGTTTGTGTTAACTAGTTAACTTTGTTACCATTAGCTGACTTTGTTACCATTAGCTTGCCAGCTAAAATGCTTTAGCTACTGTTACAAGAGTTTATACAGTGATCCTACAGCAGTATGCAGTGAAGTATATGGATGATAAACTTTACATGCACTGGCTGGTGTAGTTTTATAACAAAAGTTAGCTTCAGCTAGGTAGCTAGCTGAAACAATATTATTTATTGATTCGGCTATATTTGTGACTTGTTTGATAACGTTTTTGTAATGAATTTGTTCAGTTCTGGGGCATCATACCTCTACCTCCTCTGCACGTTTTTGGGGGAAGCAATTAATCTATATTTCAATTTACAGTAAATATTATGCTGAAAAAAGATAATGATCAGTCAAAGATAAGGCAGTATGTGCTCTATCCAGTAAATATGCAGATACATTATCTACCAGTAAAACTAAATGGGATTTTAAGTGGTGTTAGTACATTAATAATACAGTAATCTACATAGAATTGTGGTTTAACTATCATTATTATGGAAAGCGCAACCAATTTCATCATAATGAGTTAGTTGCAAGATCAATACACATGTATATAAATGCAGGAAATAGTGTTCACATAGTTTTTTTTATTTTAATTTTTATTAATTTATATATTTTTTTGGACTTCATTGTGCCCCCCCCATTTCTGAAACCACACCTAGCTTAGATATAACATACAGGGATTATAAATATTTGTGTTGCAAAATTACAGTAAAAATACAATAAATGCATGGGTCTGTATTTGCAGACGCAATCAAAACTACACCAACATCCTGCGATTTCTGAATCTGGGAGATAAGAAGCTCAATCCATTTGACATCACACATCGGTTCACCCACCTCTTCTGGCTTGGTGATTTGAACTACCGTGTTGAATTCCCATCTACAGTAAGTTGCAAAGAATGCCGTTCCCTAAATAGAAATGACGTGACGTAACATACCGTATGTACTTGGACCCAAATGAATTACTGATATAACATTTTATTTGAGCTTCTATGGTTATAAATCTTCCTAATAATGACATGTTGATTCACAAATATATGACCTTTTCATATACATTTTATGAAATTTGTCATTTGACATTTACCTCAGAAATTAGAGATCCAACAGTGCTGTAATTCAGTGAGCGGTGCATAAAAGAGCATGCTGGTTGTCAGGTGTCTGAGCTCTCAGCTGCTAACACTTTTAGGCAGGAAAAGTCACTGCTTTGCACTGTTTCCCTTCACAGGAAGCTGAGTACATTGTGACAAAGATCAAACAGCAGCAGTACCAGGAACTCCTCAGTAAAGACCAGCTTATCATGGAGAGGAATGATGGAAAGGTCTTCTTGCATTTCGGTGAGCCTTGGGCACATGGAGAATATTGG
Organism: Siniperca chuatsi; assembly: GCF_020085105.1. Classification (NCBI taxonomy): domain Eukaryota; kingdom Metazoa; phylum Chordata; class Actinopteri; order Centrarchiformes; family Sinipercidae; genus Siniperca; species Siniperca chuatsi. The sequence goes on along the minus strand of NC_058047.1, from coordinate 25,655,907 downwards.
TCAAGACAGACATACAGCAAAGTGTGTGTAACTTAGCTTATGCTGTATGTGATTTTCTATATGAACTCTGTTCTGTTCATCGCCTGATGCATTCATTAACTGTCTTCTTGATTTTATTCTGATTGTAGATGAAGAGGAAATCACGTTTGCACCCACATATCGCTTTGAAAGAGACACGCGAGAGAAGTATGCCTACACAAAGGCCAAAGCCACTGGGGTAAGCATTAATTTAGTCACGTGTCATTTCCCTGTACGGCTCCAGTCAGTCACCATAGTAGTAAAACTGGAGCATTGAACACATATCGCAATTGAAACAGAATGTGGTTTTTGCTTTAAGCCATCTAGGTCAAAAAGTCCATGTGAAGATATGTTGTGGCTCATAGAGATTGTATGATACAACTCATCTAGAGGGACCAGATCCATACCAGCAAGAATGTTTGATGAATGTTTCTACCAGAAATTAAATTACCTCTGATACATAACCTCTCAGCTGCTTTTTAATGCTTAAACTGATATAAAGTGAAGTATTTTAGTATTTATGTATGTTTGATGAATTTAACTCTACAGACAAAATACAATTTGCCCTCATGGTGTGATCGTATCCTACGGAAGTCATATCCTCTGGTTCATGTTGTCTGTCAAGCATATGGTGAGTAATTCCCCATGAACATTTTTGGTCGTGCTTTATTTTATTGGGTGTATAATTTCTGAATAATTTCCTATGATTTCCCAGGAAGGGTTCTAGAAAGAACTATTTAATTTGGTATGAATTAAATGGAAAATAGATGCAGTTTTCAAATGTTACACTTCCACCTAATTAATTCCAATTTATTGTCTTTTAGTTGTTGCGCAGCAGGTCAGCTGAACATGCAAAAAGTTGAGCTAGACTGATAAATCAGCCAGGATGATATATTAGCCATTATTAGCTTATTGCAGATATATTGAGTTTGGAGGCCAGGGGCTCTGGCAGGCATTTTGGTCGGCCAATAAGTAAATACTGAAAAAATTATTTTCATTTGTAAAATGCCACTCACTACATATCTTGGTCCCAATTCTTAAAACTCAAATATTAATATTAGTATCAGCTTCAAAAATCCAGCATTGGTCAGGCAATAGCAAAAGTAAGAAATGTGTCTACAAGCAAGCATACAATTCAACAAATGTGGAAAGTTTTCCAATAATAAATTTATATTTACTTTGGTTTAAATGCAGCTTTTCTTTTAGAAGAAATTGGTATTTTCCCCACAATTAGTACCAAATTACTTTGTTTTTTCCAAGAAACATCCAAGGAAATTATAAGAAATTATTTGAAAAATATGGACCTGTAAGGTAAATTAAAAATTTTTATTTTTCTATGTTTTTAAAGGTCCACTCCACCAATTTTACAAATGAAGATCAGTTTACTTGTCATGAGCACAACTTAACCTGTGAAAACATTTGTATAATGTTCTCTGTGGCTCTAAAGACACCTTTCTAAAGTAAGAACAAACAATCCTGAAGATGTCATCTGGTTATCTCGGATTGGGCTCGAGACTTATTTTTAAGAGAAAGTGAAGGCTTGGGATGTAGAGTTTGAAAGGCGTTCGCCTTTACCAAACAGGGGGGGGGTCTAACAAAAGACATCCCATACTAGGGATTAAACATCAAGATATCTCAGCCTCTGCTACACATTTTGATCATTCTTTGTTTAATCTGTCTCTTGTGAGTCCTCAAACTTAATGAAAGTGTAATGCAAAATTGCTGGAGTGCCCCTTTAATGATATTTCATGAGATAGACTCATTCAGCCAAACTTTCCAACTTGCAGGGTGCACTAATGACATCATGACAAGTGACCACTCACCAGTCTTCGCCTCATTTGAAGTCGGAGTAGCCTCGCAGTTTGTCTCCAAGCAAGGTATGATCCCCATCTACGGCTCACTGCAGATGACATCATGTTATCCACTCCAAAATGATAGTATGATGTTGTCATTTTTTTTTTTTTTCAGATCTAAACAGTGCACCTCAAGGTGGGATTCAGATCATGAACTGTGTGGCTACCTTGCTGACAAAATCAAAGACCAAGTTCTTCATCGAATACCATTCCAGCTGCTTGGAGAGTATGTTTCGTCTGTATATCTGACCGCATCACACTGGATTCTGCTTTTACATGGACTACGATTATCAAAATAAATATTTCTCTAAATGTCTACAGAAACAGTCAAGACTTCAGAGGGAGAGAACACGGAGCACTCAGATGGGTCAATAAAAGTTTGGTTTGGCAACCAAGTCGAGGTAAAATTAGGAAGGAGCTTTCAGTGCGGAAGATGACTTGTTGTGGCAACTTGTTGTGGCAAGCAATCATCATTTGTTGTATTTTCTATCTTTTCAAGCTCACTCCTATCATCTCTGACCCAGAGTACCTTTTGGACCAGCACATCCTCATCTGTGTGAAGTCGACAGACTGCGACGAGTCCTATGGTAATGGAACTTACATACAGTTTGTAATACAGATGCATTGAGCTGAGCAGTGCTTACAGTTTGCTGGTGTTTTATTCCCAAAGGAGAGGGTTGTGTTGCGCTGCGAGCGGCCCAGTTCTGCTACACAGAGTTTCAGATCACACTGACTCACCACGGAGAGAAGACAGGCACTTTGACAGGTGGCATCCAGTTACACACCTCTGAGGGCAAGCCCACTGAGAAGTTATATGGTGAGTCTGGAAATCAGCTCAGGACTTACTTATTAAATGATTTCTACTTCATTTCTTGTAGCATCAATTCTCTTTTTTACTCTGCTTTCAGATTTCATCAAAGTTGAAAAGGATGACACTGTCACCTCAAAAGGCAAAGGCGGTGACCCAAACAAGTAAGATATTTTTTCACTTGTGGCTACTTCAGAATATCTCAAAAATGACTTCTGGGTGTGATATTTTCTGTCTTCTGATTGACAGGTTTTCCACCACTCAAGCACATGATATTTCTAACCCCAGTTACATGGGAATGTCCTTCCAAAGGGGCAATGTGATAGATAAAGGTTGGAGTTACAGCATGCCACCAAAAAATGTTCCAACTGCCGGGCAAGGGAGTAAAGAATCCAAGAAGGGTGGTTATGATGGGGGCACACGCAGTCCTACAGGAAAATCTTTAATTCCTATGTAAGTGCCTGTTTCTGGTGCAATGTGACTTAACATGTTTCATTGAAACTCAGTGTTCAATCTCAGGAAAAAACCTAAAAATATATAGATATTCAGTAGAAAGTGAAACAGAAACTTTACTGACTGATCCCTTGTTTCCTAGAGGGGAGGGCGAAAAGGTGTCAGAGATGTTTGACAATCCGTTATATGGTTCAATGGGAAAACCATATGGTAGAGGCAAGGACCAAGACCTTCAGCAGAAGGACCACCTCACACCTCCAGATCCCATCTTTACAACCTCCAAACCGGCAGAGGGAGACCCTGATCGCCCCCCGTTGCCCACCCCACGCAACCGCTCCTTCACCTGCTCTGAGACCAAACCTCAGCATCCAACCCCCGTCACCTCGCATCCCTCAATGCAGAAGAAACCAGTGGTGCCCTCGCGCTCGGAAGGGGGGGTGGCACACAACCGGCCTCCTTTACCTTCCAAGTCCCGGCCAGGCGTGCCGGAACCCCAGAACCCCAAACCCAGAGACTACAGAGACAGCTCCGAACTCACCAGCAAAAACAGACCGCCGGGAAGACCTGGCCAGCCACAGCCTCACAAAGACAGTGAGGAAAACTCTGTTTCTCTTATGGCAAGATTCATTCATCTTAAATTCCCCAACAAATCTGATACATTACGATCATGCAAACTCTTTGTCTTTCTTTAGTGCATCCTGAAGTTCCCAAGATGGGCCGTTCTGTGAAGTGAGACCAGGCTGCAGCGATGGTCAGCACTTAGTGTACAGCTTCCTGCTCTGCATGTTTGGAAACATAAAATATACAGAGTTAAGGCTTCAGCCAGTCACTCCGCCTGTCAAATGTATCACATAGTATAAGTGACTATTCATTTGTAATGAAGGAATAGTTCTACATTTTTGGGAATGTGCCCAATCACTTGCTTGCTGACAGTTATATGAGCAGGGCGATACCATTCTCATGTCTGTTCGCTAAATATGATGCTACAGCTAGTTAGCTTAGCATAAAGACTGGGAACAGGGGGAACAGCTAGCCTGGCTTTGTCCAAAGGGAACAAAAATCCGGCAACCAGCACCTCTAAAAGTCATTAATTAACAAGTTTAACACCCTTGGACAGAGCCAGGCTAGCTGTTTCCCCCTGTTTTTAGTCTTCTTGCTAAGCTAAGCTAACTGGTATCGATCTTCTCATCTAATCCTCGTCAAGAAAGCAAAAATGTTATTTGTGTATTTTCCAAAACGTCAAACCTTTTCTTTAGTGATGTAAACGTTAAAGACACATTTTCAGACTTAATTTCTGCTAAGCTCGCATTAAAAAGTAGGTTTGAAATTAAACTCTGCTTATAAAGAATTCTGTTACATTTCATGTAGAGTTTTACACTATAGCTAACGAATGTTTACCACACAGTATTATCTTGCACAGACGTTGACGTATTTGCCTTGAAGATGTACAATAAATGCTCAAATAAATTTAGATATCAGCTTAAAGCAGCAACAAGGAGTTTTTAACTAGTTATGAACACAGTCTCATTTTAACACTGATGCCTCTAAATGTCCGACATAAGCGAACAAGATTTTTCTTTAGAGAATTTTATTTTTGACGTTATTTTTTGTGGTTATGGCTGATACTGGGGCAGGATCAGCGGAGAGATCAAGTTATGGGATTTGAAAGGATTCAAAACCGATCCTGAATTGGCCCTCTTCCTCCTAGAGAGGTATGTAATATGTCTGCTTTATTTGACTGTACGGTCCATGGAGGTATAGGTCACAGTGGACATCACTGTAATACAGCTGGCTCACAACGTAACATTTTATGTTGGCCTTGCTACCGAGCTGTATCTCGCTGCTGGCTTATTATTCTGAAGACATAACATTACTAGGGAATGTTGATAACTTTAGCTTTCTCACCAAAATTACCATTACCGAGCAACCGAATCCGCTTCCAAAACAAATGCACGTGCTAGGCTAGCCAGATCAAGATCTTTATGACACGAGGCGCGGGAAACACTACCGCTTTTGTCCACAGGGGCCGCAAGAATCAACACAAAATGAAAGATCCTTGTAGTTGCTTTAATTAGACTTTCTTATTTCAGATTTTTCCCACAACCTCATGTCACAATCATTGCCTGTGAAACTGTAATACCTCTTTCGTCTGCGTTATAGATCAATCTAGTACTGCAACACTCCAATCATTTGCTTCCATCTGCTGTTGGCTAAAAGACGTGCATGCAGAGGGAGAATCAGAAGTTATCCAGAAGTTAAAAAATTTTAATCATAGAGAACATTCTACATGATGGTATTGGAGGTATATATAGTCATCAGCTCCTACATTTTCTTATGTTATTTTGTTCAATCACATGTGAGTAAAGCTGAGCTGCACTTTGTTTTCATAGATTGCATAATGGTTGCTGATGTGCATTATCAAGAATTTCCTACGTACTTTTTCTTGAATTCACACATTTTTCCTTTAAATTGAATCAAATTACTATGACTATTACTATTACCCTTATCATTGGTAGCCCAGTCAGTGCTGGTCACATCTTAAGCAGTTCTCTTCCCAGAGAGATAATGTCTAGTACAGTGGTTCCCAACATGGGGGTCGGGACATTTGCCTTCGCTATGCAAAATGTCGTAATTTTTTTTTACATCCCTCCAAGCTTTTCTGTTTGTCATACAAATCACTGGATACGCTTAACTCTTAAGGCCTATGGAAATAACTCAGTTACTTTTTGGTTGACTTGGTTCCAAGCTACAGACATACATTATGTAACCATTGACGATGGGTTGCAAGTAGACATTGTCTCAATTTAAGGGGTCACAAGACTTGGGAAGCACAAGTCTATTAAATCCTAAAGGGTGTAAAGGCCTTTTGTGCCTCTATCGTTTTTCGATCCTGTGCCTCAGGACCAAGCGCCCTGCCGTTTTTCAATATTCCAGTCTGCCAATCAAGAAACTCGCTGACAAGCCCAGCAGGTATCATCAGACCTGAGAAACACTTCAGAATATATCACACAAGACCAACAGATAAACAGCTAGAGAGTCATTCCACTGACTCTATGAGACACTATATTAGATGTTTTACCTCAGAGTGATTGTATAATGCTTTATGGTCACATCGTTTTCTTAACAAGCTACAATAAACCTTTCTCAGGTACTAAAGTTCAATACACTGTATTTCCACACCTGTAAACATTGAGCGCACGTTTGGCTCCCCCATGTGGAGCTGGTCGGTAATTGCACCCTGGTCCGTCGCAGCAATATTACGCAGGGTGTGACACATCATCAACACCAGACGCACTACCATAAGACACCAACAGCAATAATGGTAAGAAATCAATTTGAATATATAAATGTGTTTTCCACTTTACGAATGTCTTATCTGAAGAGCCAGTGAGGCGTTGAATTACTCACAGCTCACGGTATCGCTGCATGTGGTTCAGTTTGCTAGCTATCTGCAGCCTGTATCGTGCTCGACATTTAGCATGCTGCTAACATTAGCCTTGTTGTGTCGTTCTGGTTTTCAGCTTTTCTACTCGTTTTTCAAGTCGCTGGTGGGAAAGGATGTGGTGGTGGAGCTCAAAAACGACTTGAGGTTAGTTGGGTTTTTTTTGTCGCTTAACACTGTTTGATTTAGCCTCCATTAATTAGTCAGTCACAAGACTGCTGTTTGGAGAAGTGGAGGGGGAATGCGAATGATGGAGGCTCAAAAATACATGCTCCAACTTCAGCTTTGGATTGACGTTATATGGGGCAAGGAAAAAGTGCAGTAGCATCATAACATAATAGAAACATCTTGCAATTAAATGCAATATAATAATATAATAGAGGCTCAAATTACAAAAGAACTGAATGAACTCCTCTCTGTTGCAGACTCTAATAACTGAACATTATAAGCTTAATTTATTACAGTGGTGTTGTTTTGGATTGTAATATATAACAAGTTATTTTGTCCACCACCTGTATGTCGAGACCACTGGTTCATTCACCTCCACTTTAGTCTTATATGTTTTTGATGTAAGGATGGGAAGTCCATAAATGCCTGTAATCATTTTTATCCATCATCTCTCTTTTCAGCATCTGTGGGACACTTCATTCTGTAGACCAGGTTGGAAATAATGATTTCTTTTATCTTATTTTGAAGCTTTCACATTTTCTGTCAGTTATGACTTCTAATCTTTTGACGTCTCTGACTTGTGTGTTTCAGTACCTGAACATTAAGCTCACAGATATCAGCGTCACTGATCCAGAGAAATATCCACACATGGTAAGTTTAGCTGTCCGAGGTCTCAGGACCCTAATGTTCTGTTTGAGGTCCTGGATATATCCTGGGCCTCTCAGCTCAAAAAAACAAACTTAACATTGTTTTTATCACCTTGATACTTCATGACTTACCCGAATTTTATGAGAATTGCTTATAAACGTGATTTTCAAGTGGCGACGTTTCAGTCTGCTACAGAAAATATTGCATTACTGCTGTTTACGGTCTCAGAGACCTCAGCTGTAAAACACAGTTAAAGACAAAGGGTTTTCTCATATGCCAAATAAGTGTGTATACACACACACACGCCCGCGCGCACATGCACACATATCTGTGTGTTGCGAGTCCCCACACAGCATGTGAGGATCTGTGGGAAACTTAATGACACTCAGATGCAGAGGTCTGTCTGTCCATCCTCTATGTATGCAATATATATATATATATATATATATATATATATATATATATATATATATATATATATATAATCCATAAAAAAGGGATGTATTACAATATACAAAGGGGATATATGTGCGTGTGTGCGTGTGTGCGTGTGTGCGTGTGTGTGTGTGTGTGTTTTATGCATAGCACATAGTGTAACATACAAACATGAAATATTTCCTTATTTGTTGCACCTCCATCAAATTTGCAGGCTGAGTTTGTGGCAAAGGAGAGGGTTGCCACTTCAATACTTTTATACATTTAGGGTTGTAATGAGGTTGTTGTAAGTGGTTGATTTTGCAGTTATTATTATAATACCCCAGTCAATCAATGTCAACGAAACACCCATGAAACTTGTATCCGTTTAATAATATGAGAATAGCATGAAATTCTGTAACGCTTAAATCGGATTTCCAGCGTCTCCAACACTCTGAATGATGATTATCTTCTAACGCCCGCAATGTCTTGTTTTCATTTGCCCCAGCTCTCCGTGAAGAACTGTTTCATCCGTGGATCTGTGGTCCGGTACGTTCAACTACCTGCAGATGAAGTGGACACTCAGCTCCTGCAAGACGCTGCGCGAAAAGAAGCAATGCAGCAGAAGCAGTGATGGACCTGCAGGATGGGCTCTGGTCTGGGGCGGGTGGTGGGGGGGGATTTTTGTGACAGTGAATAATGAGTAGGTTTAAGTTTTGAGTTCTGAGTTAAGTTCATTTAAAGGTGATACAGTTTGTGCAGCTCTTGTAATTAAGCAGTATTGGTCATTTTCTTGTACTTTCACAGAGAATTTAATTGCATTCCTGAAATTAGTGATCAATAATTTGCAAAACAGTAATTATTGGAAATGATCTTCACCTCAGAGGCCGTATAGGAGGCCACGTTTGATACTGTCTTTGTTTTGTTTAAAAGAAATAGAACGGAATACAATTTGGAGCATAGTACAAGCACTGTTGCTTATCTTTAAACATTATAACTTTTGGATTTTTTTATGCCACTTCAAAATAAACTATTTTATTTACATTTTGATCTTGTTATTTTCTTTAGTAGTTTTTCTGTCAGAAGTGTTTCACCTGTTAAAGGTTTTAGTTTTGGCCTTCAAAATTATTGGAGAAACTGAATAAGCTTTATTTTGGAAATGGCTGCATTTATGGGAAATAAAAATGAAAATCCCACGGCGTCATTGTGCTAGCCAAACAAATCAGAATACTGAGATAACTTAAAATACATGCGATAATGGTAAAGCCATGACAGCATGTCGTAGATGCAGCTTAAGTGTTTGTAGATGTGCTGTAGAAGTTGAATACATGTGACATACAACCACTGGGTTATCTGTGCACATCAGTTCAGAACAAGCATCTTGTACGGCGCTACTGCTGCGCTTAGTCTTAGTTTTCTGCTGTATGTTGTTGTAGCTGCAGTTTCCCAGTAGGATCGTTTAAAGCCGACTTTGTAACTTTTGAAAGATGAAATAACATTTCTTTTTTTCTCGTCCAAACCAAAAGTCGAATTCATTGGCAGTAAAACGCACCCTGGCTCAGATCGACACGCCCAGTTTTGTTGCTGCTACAGCCTTACTTGGTCTGGAAGCTAATGTCAGCAAACTTCAGACAGATATTGCTGTGTATCTGACAGTACTGACTCATTTCTGACTTTGAGTTTTACCGTTTACAGTTATCCTTTAATTGTCACTCGTGGCCACAGTGGCTGTTGGTCAGCCAAAATTGCATGGGCTGGCTTTAATTTTTATCTTACAAAGGACTGAAGGTGTGGTGGTTGGGTTGTTAACCTTTTTTAAGATGTTTTGAGGCTTGTTAGTACAGTTTATAGGAGCGTGAGCACAAACCATTTCCCCACAGTGTTAACAGTAATGTTGATAAGTCACTGGGTAGTTTTCCCTTCCCTTCCTGCAGTATTTACAGCTCTTTTTAAGAGCGAAGGGAGGAGTATGTGACAGATTTGGATTTTGAAAGATGGCAGGATGCAGTTCTTTCCTGGGATTCAGTTTTTGTCGACATAAAGTCAAATCAAGCTGTATAGGTTCTCTTTTTTTTGTTGCAGAACATCTCTTTTTAGTTGCTATTTACAATAAAAGGAGATACAGTACAGAAAAATGGTAAAACTGTATCCAATGTCATTTCTCACTTTAATAGGACAAACTCAATCTGGTGTTAATACATAGAAATCCAGTACCTTTATTTTACATTCATACATCTATAACATTGTACAATAGTTTTAATGCAGTTAAAAAAGCCCAATCCAAAAACAAGTCCTGAAGATTTACAATGATGAATTTGCATGTTTTAAGGTTGGTGACAAGCATTTAAAAATATATACACACACACTCACACACACACACACACACACAGGGATCTAGGACTCAAGTGTCCTTGAGTTGTACCTTAACAGGGCTGGGCTGAATGGAGAAGAATTCAGTCACCATAGAGAAAGGCACATTGAATACACAGTGTATGTACAAACAAAAACCTTGACACTTACACAACTTTACTGTAGGATCTAGAACAATGACCAAAACTGTAAACCTTCACTTATGGATAACAAATTAACAAAACCAAAAGTCACATCTATACAAATACGTTTGAAGCAAAATATTTTCTTGGTCATACCAAAGCAGTACCTTGAAACGCAGTTCAACACTTAGATTGGCTCTGCCAGCAGAGAGCAATCCCACAGATATAATTACACAATATGTCACAATATTTATGCAGTTGCCCACTTCATGTGCGCTGACAACTGGCAACGGTAAGAGAGTACCTCATGTAAATCCTCATCAGACAGCAGCAGTCATCTGATATGTTTTAGACTAAATCCAATTACAATGTCATTTTTTCCCCCCTCTTCACATGAATATGGCAACTTGTCATGGTGCAACATGTACGTACATCTACATAAAAATGTATAGACAACTCTATACAGCCGCAAATCTTGTTATCTTAAAATATATGTACCACCCGTCAATCAAAATGTTCAATACTTTCAGAAAAGTAAGTTCTCTGATATAAAATACTGTATTTTCAAAAAACTGATTGTTTACATTCCATCCTTCTCAACAAAATAAAGCTTTATATACGTACCTTCAAAGCTTAGAAACACTTCCAACATACATATATATATTTATATCTATATAGAAACAATAAAGTGACTAAGATGCCATATGTGGCTCTATGTTCACATGTAGTGGAAACCCGTTTAGAATGGCGTACACAGCCAATTTATTTGTCTAATAAACACAGTGTGGCACTACAATTTTGGATGATTGTACAAGTTGGGGTCTTTAAATGCCAAGGTCAAGATTGCCTCCATTAAAACTGTTCCTTTCTTCCAGTTCAGCATGCCTTTGTCAAGTCAGTAGGCATGTCTACCGTTGACATCCGGTACTGGATCTTTGTGTTAGTGATGGCGCCGTGCTTCTGTCGAAGATGCAGCCGAAGCTGACTCTTGTGGCGGAAGTGCAAGTTGCATTTCTCACACTGAAAAGGAAAGCGGCGGAACATTATCTTAAGGCATTTTACTGTCTTGTAACATCTTAAATTTGATTCAGAAGAAGGTTAGTTTATTGTATGATTTGGTCACTTTTTAAGAAGCGAAATACAGTTATGTCAACCTACATGATAGGGCTTTTCTCCTGTGTGTATACGCAGGTGGCTCTTCAACGTCTGCAGGTGACGGAAGCGCGTTCCACAGATCTCACACGGATATGGCTTCTCACCCGTGTGGATCAACACGTGGGCACGGAGATGAGCAACCTGAAACGTGAACAAAAAACATAAACACATACAGCTCGAATCAAACCAGCATGACTGATGAAAACAACATTGGAACCAATGCAAACTATTATCTGGGAATGAGTTAGCAAATCCTTTTGCACAGACACGCTTTTATGAAACTTTTCAGACAGCACACGTATTAGTATACATTGTGTAAAAGCCAAAAACACCCTTATGGATGTTTTCCCTTGTTATTATGGGTACTTCTGTGAAGCTGAAAATAACTATACCCACACACAGTTACAGTTCAGACTTGAGTATTAGTGCTATTACACACAATGGAAAGGGAAAATGTTTAACATAAGGCCAGATGTGGATTTTCATGTAAGGCTGTTATTACCTGTACAAAACGAGCTCCACACGTCTCACATTTGTATGGCTTCTCTCCTGAGTGGATGCGAGTGTGAGTCTTGAGGTTAGCTGGTCTGTTAAACTGAGCGCCGCAGATATTACAGCGATACGGCTTCTCTCCTGAAAACAGGAAATCGGGGTGGAGAAAAAAAAAAAAACCCATAAGAATTCAGAAGCAAAGGAGCGTAGACTTGACAGACAATAAGTGAATCTGTTAGATGTACCTGTGTGGACAGTCTTGTGGCTGGCAAGGTTGCCCTTGTAGCGGAAAGCGGCCTGGCAGCGGTCACACTTGTATGGCTTGTCGCTGTGTACTTGAAGCATGTGTTGTTTCAGCGCTTCGTCTTCAGCAAACTTGGAGTCACATTCATTACAGAAGAATGTACCGTTTTCTGTTCAGGAGAAATCATAGTAGAAGTTAACCTCTAGCAAATAATGTGTTTGTCACTGACATTTAATATCCGTCATAAACTCACCACAACTGGAGTCTGAGTATTCTGAGTGCAGCTCTGACATGTCCTCTGTTAGACGGGACCTGGAGGTGTTGGGACAGACTTCTGAGTGCTGCGGGGACGGGGAGCCGCAGGATGAGCAGTTCAGGCGGCTCAAGTAGTGTGGAGGGTGGCTGTCACCGTTCCTCAGTGAGCCCTCAAGCGCACTACAGACAAAAATACAAATGCTTCAAGTCAGACGGAAACAAATACTTGAAAACAGGCGGAAAGGAATACTTCAAATGAAACGCAATTCCAAGCTAAAATTCCTAAAATTATCCTGGTGAACGTCCAAAATCCAGAACTGTAAATCTTAATTCAACCCTGGTTTGTTTTAAGGAATAAGACATAAAGGCAATAATGAACGTTCAGCTTTCTGAGGCACACTGGATAACTGGATTATAGAAAACAAAAGTATAAATAACGCAGAAAAAAAAACCATTGGCCATAAAATCCTCTGCTCATATCTTCCCACATTACCTTGAAATCCTCCCAGTGCGTCATACTAATTGATTCACATGTCAATATTACATTTTCTTGTGGCACTTAAGCAAAATATGCAGCTATGTGTTTGAAAAAACAAAACAAAAACGTACTTGTTAATGATGTTGTTGAGACGACTAGCCTGGGGCACAGGTAGGTCCTCGCTGTGATCGTTGCTCTTGCTTGTGGTTTGTGGGTCGAGGTTCTCTGAGTCGCTGGGGTGGAGGTAGGGTTGCAGGCCAAGGCGCTGAGGTGAACGGAGCCCGGGATCCCGCAGCCCCGCCTCCTCTTCCTTAGCACTCTGATTCAGCACAATGAATTTGTACTTCTTCCAGTTGCGTGCTTTGGGGTCCTGCGTGCCTTGCGGGGCTTGCGCTCCGACGGCTTGGGAGAGGCCGGCGTTCTTGCTGCTGCTGGACTCTGTTGGGGAGTTGGGCTGGCAGTCTGATTTGAGGGGGCTCTGCGGGCTGCTCATGAGGCTCTTGCGTCCGGCGGAGGAGATTCCAAGAGGGTAGTGCTGATGGATCAGGTCTTCCTCTGCCTGGGGAGCGTGATCTTTGCCCGAGTCTTTCTGGTGCTCGAGGGTCAACACAGGAAACGCACGCTTCCTTGTGCCGAGAGCGATAGACTGGCTAACCCCCTCGTGGCTTTCCTTCCTCATCTCGTCGTCTCTCCCTACCTCCCTGGAAGCGTAGGTGGTGGAGTGAATCATGCTGGAGGAGCTAGTGCCAACTGCCCTGGTGTATTCTGCCCTGATGATGTTGGCGCTGTCATGCGGGGAACAATGCTTGTGGTGGATACCACTCTTAGAGAGGTCAGCAAAAGCATTTTTGGCGTCAGTCAGCTTGCAGAGAGGGAAAGGGAATCCTGGCATGGGAAACTGCCCATAGAGATGGTAGTTGCTGGGGGTGCCTACCCCGTTGAACATATTTGAGCCGTAGGGCCTGCCATCCCTGAATGGAGCTACGCGTCCGTGCAAACTGTCAACAACAACATCATGCGGCCGGTAAGCATGGACATCCTGAGGTAAAACCAAGGGACTGACCAAAAACTCATCTCTGGGCAGCTTGGCAGACGGATCACTGTGAAAAGAACGAGAAGGTAAAAAAAAAGATGCCAGATGCTGATAATGATGAATTCGACTGATTTGTAAATGGAACCTGGTCATACCAACCTGGATTTGATGAATCTGTGGCAGGTGTCCACAACATGGTCCATCTGCAGGTAGATGGCTGTGTTCATGATCGCCATAATCAGACTCTCCTTTAGTGTGAGACGGGAGGTGTACATAAACTCCAGCAGGATGGCAAAGCCCTCTGGGTCCACCTTTGGGTCCAGACTGATAGCATTAAGGTTGCACTTGTGGGAGTCAGTAAAGATGGCGTAAAACAGCCCACTGCAGCCATGTAAAAGAAGAAGAAATACAGACAGAGGGTACAAAGATTAGTCGCTTCATCGTCAAACTGGAGCAGAAGTATTGGCTCATATAACTAACACACACCTGCAAGCCATGAGAACGGTCTTGTGTGCACGAAACTGCTGTCTGTTAACCAAGATAGTGACATCTGTGAGAATATCTCTGCTACGCAGTCGATTCAGGTTGAGCAGGACATCACTCGCATGGCGAGTGAATTGTATGCAGCTGTCTGCTGCGCAAGCCATTTTGTCAAGTTCTGCAAACAGAAAAAAAGAACATAAACGTTATTTCACTAAATAAATAGTACCGTGGTGAGTTTATTTTACTGGTATGCCACAATTCACCCCGGTGTTGTAAGGCTGAACTACAGGTAATCTTTAAGTAAATGAACTGGGCTGAAATTATTTATGATCCTCACAAGGTCTTTATCAGTGGCAGACTAACAGATACAGCCGTTCCTCCAGAAGGCGGCGCCATTTATTAAATAAACATTGTCTAGACATTTAAATTTCTACCTTTGGAATCATTTCTCTCCCCCTCACTTTATCTCTCTTTCTGAAACCAATGATTGACAAGTTAATGTAACAAAAGATGATGAAGGAAGGGTAGACAAAAGTAATCATAATATTCTGTAATAACGGTCTCTCCCCCCCCCCCCCCCTTTTTTTTCGGAAATACAAAAATGAGTCGGTTGAACACTGACTGATTCATTTAAAATAGCACATATGTAAATGATTAACACCATTAGATGTCCTCAGCATTATTATGAAAATCTATTGGCGGTTTTATGAAACATTTATCAGAATGAGCATGCACTCGCTCTGTCCACTTATTTCTCTGCATTAAATCTAACGGAGAAAAGTTCAGTGTGTCGGATTTTACATACAGTTCATATGAACAAGCTGATAAAATAAGGAAAATACTGTCAGCAAGCAGCTCACTTCTCACTGAAAACTTTTTTTTTCCTCATACACACACACACACACACACACACACACACACACACACACACACACACACACACAAAACATCCAAACTATGAATTTTAATTTCAACCGCAAGATGTCCTCGCCATGACTGAATCTTCAAAACAAGCCGGTGCAGCTGACAAGGTTGTACAAGTACCAGTTTTCCTATAATAAACTCTGTGACAGCGTGTTGCTGTGAAGCAGCAGCGCTCTGAATTCTCTTTGCTTTGGACAGCGTGATGTAGCGCATTTCTGGGTCAATTAGCCTACTTTATCGGAGGGAAAACTAATATTTAATTAAGTCGAGGCAGAAGTGGCTTTATAACACGCACGCGGATTTATGACAGTATCTTAAACTCAATGTCAAGACTGAAGTCTGTAACTGGACACGTCCGAAAATAGGACCAGAACAGAATGCAGCCTAAATAGTAGTCTAAATAAATAGACCTCTGTTCAAAAGGTGGTGACCTCTAAACGGCGACAAACAACCAGCAGACTCATGTAAACACAATTAACCACATTTTCAGAAAATGTATTATGAGGACTAAAACTATATAACTTCAGTCAATCTGCTTTATTGTAGTGTGTTAATTAAAATGACAGCACACAGATTTTTGTCAGCCCAAAACGTAGCCTAGGTCCTCAAATCTCAGATTTATAATATTTTCATATTATTTTATGGTCCTACACATGGTCTAATTGTAACTGTTCCTGAGCATAAACAGCATACTGTCTAAGCGAAACTCCCAGTCCGTGACAGAAATGAGGCAACACTTTGCAGGAAAGCTGAAGCCAACTCTGTGCGCATCTCAGTAAAACCTTTCAACTTGGTGTAACGTTAGTTATGAGGGCTAGCGCATCACGCAGCGCAGTGTCACAGTGGAAACATAAGAGACAACTTGGTGCGACGACGTGTCTTGTAGCCTCTGCCGTGGAAAATACATACACCCATCAACACCAATTTTCCGCTACAATGTTACGGTAACAGAAGGGCTCGTTCGGCGCAGCCTTTTGCGCTCCGTTAGAGCATATTACCGTCGGAGCGACCGCGAAGTAAAAATATCCTGAACCTGAGGCAGCCATGCTGTCAGCAAAGTTCGTCTGACAGCGCGCGAGCCGCCGCCACACTGTGTTGACACTTGAACGCATAAAGTAGGCTAGCATTAAATCAGAGCGCATTTAAAGCCGAAGCTGCGCTGACACTGTTAACACAGACAACTATGTCCACCCGAGAACCATGTACTGGAACCCGGGTTCTGGACAGCCTTTACACAGCTCAAAATCCTCATTTTCTTCGGTGTAGCCCGAGCGTTATTACAGCTTTACAACACGACTCTGTCAGTGCGGTATGGGAAGCTACAGCGGAGGCAGGCTGCCGTCTGCCCCGCTGCTTCAAAGCGACCAGCTATTACAGCGCAGCGCCGAGGCAGATGATCTGTCAGGAGAGCGGCGCACTGCCTGTCACTGCAGCCACTTCAGAGTTTCGACTCTGCGCTGTTACAAACTGCCAGCAGACAACAGTCGCACACAGCCCCTGGCATCACAAACACTTAAAACAGCACAAATGGACAAATAGCTATGTCTAAAACATCAGCAATACACAGTAGAAAACAACTTCGCGCCAAATTAGAGGAAAAAAGGAATTTAAAAAATCACCTGGTAGCGCTTTCCTAGAAACTTCTTGCATCACCACTTCTAAGAACCCCAGTTCTAAGAATCAGACGAGCTCAATTCTCGGAATTTGAGCCCGAGACCGTACCACTTTCCCGGGGCAGGGGAGAGACGTTTTTTTCCTTGTGGTGAAAGTAACTTATTTTGAAATCGGTTATTCTAACACATATTGAGCATAGTCATTTTTACAGTAGGCACAGCATAATCCCAGTGTTTGAATGAGTGCAAAAAGAAGCATTATTTTGTAAAATAATGCAGGAAATTGTTTCATAGTGATCCAAACCCCCCTGCTTTTGGTTGAATCCACAGTCACAGGACGTCGAGTCTGCGACGTCACCAGTTACTTAAACCCAGCCCCCTAAATTCTCAGAACTAATTTATATTCCATGATTTAAGCAATGTACCGTTTCTCTGCCTGTCGTCGCATATAACACACAGACCCTACATGTGCAGCACACAGACCGACATCTTAATTAGGCCCATGCGGACAGGTCGATGTGACAGGCTTGACTCTTTTTCTTTTAGCCAGCTTTCCTGCAGGTATGCTGACTTCATATATGGACAATGCTGCGAATCACCGTCGGGGGTTAGTTGAAAAAGGAAAGCTTTAACAGATGTATTATTCATAGGTCTATAGGCAGTCTGCTGTGGATGTGATTGTTAATTTCAGTTCATGTCAGTGCATGGTCGAACTGGCACTTGTTAGGTCGAGTTTCGTATTCTCATCAGAACGGTTTAAAACATTCGCTTTCTAACTGTTGTTGTGTTAAAGCGACTGTGCTGATTGTAGATGCGATCTGCAGTGTATTAACTTCATGCTTACATAGAAAACTTGTTGCATGGAAGCGAGCGCATCGCCAGTCTAAAAGCGTGGCACGAGGATGTAAGAGTGGATGCATACAGCTATGTGAATGCGGCCAACCCTTGATTATAATTCAAAACCAGGCAGATGTGTTTGATGCTTAGAGGATCAGCCTAATGTTTAAAATGCCATGAGACTACTGTAGGCTCCACATTGTGAAGGTTTATGTAAAGGTCAGGTCTCGGTGTGTTTGGTGCTATAATATTATATATACCTGTGTAACTCTATTGGACTGCTCAGCAGGCTCTATCCTCCTCCTCAAAGCACACTTCAGACAGACTTCAGCCTCTTGTTATGCCGATGTCTTAACTTTGAAAATGTCCCTGAAAAAAATATCTTTGATTGGATAACTGATTAATTGGAAGGGGAGGATGCCTGTGAAATTGTCCCTGTCAGGTGATGTGCACACTTACAACAAAAACATTGCTCATTGAAATGCAAAGTGAAAGATTCCTGGAAAATTAATTGAATGCATTGCTGTGGTTTTTTTTTTTTGGTTTTTTTTTTCCTTTTCTCCTACCATTTAATTTAAGGCATGTGTGCTCCCCGTTGCATCATTTCTCAGAGTTGGGCAAGAATAAACGCAGTGTTTTTTACTTCTCAGCTTACTAGTGTTGTGTTTTACTTCATGCGCTTTTACTTTACCAGCCAGGCTTCTGTATAAATGGATGGCATCGACGAGAAGTTGAACAGTGACGTTTGTTTTATCCCTGCATGCAGATGAGAACTGGTGTGAATTTACCAGTTAATAGATGGTTTATGATGCTTGGTTGGGTGGGAGGGTGGGGTGGGGTGGGAGGGTGGGGTGGGGTGGGAGGGTGGGGGCTGTCACATATAGCTGTGTGACAAAAGTTGTATTAATTTCATGAGTGGGCAAGCATTTACTGTCAGTGACTCACCTTGGAAACTTTGTTTGTGGTGATTCCAAACCACGGATTCCCCGTCTTTTCTCGTCCTGTTCATTCCTTGGCACAGGAGGAGCATTTGCTGAGCTGAGAAGACATGACAAAGACAAGTTTATCAAATTAATTAGAAGATATATTAGTTTGCATGACAACAGTGAACGTGTTGACTCAGTTATGTATAACTCTTTTCAAAATATGTCATTTATCTTCAGTAGTTTTAATATTACAAAATAACACACAGAATCCCTAGTCAGATTTAAATGCTTTGGTGGCACTATATCAAATATTTGAACGATTAAGTTGATATTCATATTGTGAAGATCAGTGGGCAAACAAAGATTGAAGCATGAGTCAGTTATTAATGTTGATAATCAGTAAACACAGCACATGCCATGTTGGAACATACAGCCTTGTCATATTTTGGTAAACTAACCAGATTTAGACTTTAAAGACCTCGCTCCTTCTCTACACCTACTGATGGATATTGACTGATTAAATACTTTATAAAGTCTTTGAGGAATGTCTTGTAAATTTCTCACGATGTAATTCTCTTGTTTTGATGACGATGAAGATGAACGGAGAAGTGTAAAATACATTTCAAGCTAAGATTATCTTGATTTTCATGTAAAAATGAAAAACATGGAGATGTTTCCCTCGTTTTCCACACGACACATTTTTGAGAGAGCTCTAAAAGAACATACCACAGTCATTACACAATAATGAGGTTTAATTGACATCAGGCACATTTGAGCAACCAGTTACCTTTTGCCATTCAGTGTACAGCAGACTGTGTTATACCATCCAAATGAATCAGACGCAGCACCTTTCTTTTCTTTTTTGTTTAACCCTTTATGTGGTGGCACACTCCACTGTGTTGTAACTGACACGTCCCTGTGGATTGCCCGCGCATCCGCCCATCTGGATCCGGCATCCCACTAAAAAAAAAAAAACACTCCAGGTGTTCACAAACCATTGGGGAGAAAAAAACAAAGTCTCCAAAATAATTAAGACGCACGCTTTTACAGCAATCTCCGATTCAGCACTGCCAAATAAAGACTATCTTGAGCTCCAAACAAAGAGCAGCGTCAACTTTATTTCAATCCACTTGGGGGATGTTTAAGGCGCTCCAGCACAGTTATGCATAATGCACGGCCATAAAGCATCCAGGAGTTAGGAGAGAGATGTGTAATTTACCGAGGCCTCATGCTGTGCCCAGCTATAGAAGGATGAGATAATTACTGCAAATCCTTGGCAAACTTTTACTCAACCAATTCCAAGCAAAAATAAATGACCCACTTACAGAGGACAGAGAAAGAGTGCAGGGTAGCTGATCAATATCCCCCCCGTCTGACCCGATAGGAATGACACACAGGGCACATTGTCTCATTATGAACAGTGTATCGGTTAATCCTTGATCTCCATTCAGGCTGTATAATTAAACAACGGGTCATGACGTTAGGGTCTTCATCTCTTTGTCTAGGCGGCACGCTGCTCAGAAACAATCACAGCCGAAGCAGGTTGTGACAGCGATTCAAGTCTGGCCGGCCAGTAACAGCTGCACATTAAAAAAAAAATATTGTACACTTCTGACACAGTGTGAAACATCTCCAAGCCGTATCATTGCCTACACTTGGTGCATGATAGGTCATTGAATAGAAATGCCCACTGACAAAAGCCTGAGGCCCGGAGGTTGCCTCACTTCATTTTTTCATAAACTGCACACTTTTGTCTCGTTTCACAGCAAATTTCTGCCAACTTCAGTGTTCATTGTCAGCAAAGATGTGAGTGTGGAGTTTTGTTCTGAGAGGCATGATGCAACCAAGCTGTAACACCAAACAGATAATGCTGTTAGCTACAGAGGTCTTTTTAGTTCCTTTCTTTAAAAGAATTTCTTTTTATATTGTTAAGTTTCACTTTTTTAACTCCATGCATCCCAGAAGCATTTTTTCTTCTTTTGTCCACAACAAAGTCGCCCTTTGTCAAACACCATTCCTACGGCAGGTGTGAATTGTGATAGGGCTACCAGTGTGTCTATAAAAAGATTTGCTCTTCTAGTCAAGTCGTATGTAGCTATACTTTTTCCTTGATCGTCTATTTGAGCAGATCATTGAAAACATATGACATGCATAATTTATCACGTCAGTTAAAACACGACGTGTGATAAAAAAAAAGAAAAGATGATGCCACTTCAAAAGCTTTTCTGTGCAGGTAATGATGAGCGCAGTTCACTGGGAAGCTTTCCTCTTTTTAAATTAACAGACAAGTCATATTCTGACATGAAATCATGTCTGTTTGCAACAATGCTGCTGCGTGTCTCTGCACTCACACACTGCAGGCTGAAAGTTGTCTTTCATCCCACTTGACAAGGTTAAACACACACGGGAAGATTACCAGCTGTACAAAATAATAGAGATAAGGAGCTCACAGAGGTTCACACTTATCTAAAAGGAGTCCCTTGACTATCTGTGCTGTTGTTACTATAATTGATATGAACATTTTGGCAGTACACTCTATTTAGATTGTTTCAAATGGTTTCCCTCTTCCTTAATACTTTAATAGTGTGCTCAAAAGTTATGCATGTACTGTAAAGCAGCAACAACAGAACAAGTACTCCAGTGGTCAATAACGAGGCACCCTGGACACGAAAAAGCTTTGTTAAAGACCGTTTTATTCTGCTTTATCAGTTATTTTTAAAAAGAAAATACACACACGCATACCAAAAAAAACCCCAAAACTTTGGAGTAAGTTTCTGCAGTGTGCCTGTGTGGATAACCTTGAGTTCACTAGCTTGCCTGTGCAAGCTACATGCTAAGGTTATAGTCAGAGCAGAGGCGTGTTAGTGGGCTAGAATTCCAATTTAGTCAAATCAAAGCATGTAGATTCAGGACTTTCTCAAGGCCAGCTGAGAGGAGCTAGGAATGCAGCCTGCAGAGTCGAACTTGATGGAATTTTCCACGCATACCAGAAACAGTTCCTTGCCAGTGTGCCATCTGCTGGATGATGGGTCAGTTACTTCCACAAAACATGAGGATATACAGTATAGTACAAGTAATAGCTAGCATCCGTGCAAATCTTCACAATCTGAGTGTTTGCTCTGTCTTCCTCTTTTCTCTCACATGCCCAGGGCTGCAAAATACAGGAGTTCCAAGAGCACACACACAATTTGGGACAACTTCTGCACAGATTAGTTTCAAAGCCTTTTTATGTGTCTCTACATGGATTCAGTTTGGTATTTTAACAGTGGTATCCACTCTCAGTGATAGGGAGCTTTAGTGCAGAAATTGAAATGGTAAACAAGTGGGTCTTATTTCTTTGCACCACCCTCAGTAATGATCCAATAAGAATCATCTGTCTGAATATACCCCCTTTCCTGCACTGCTGTCACAACACCTATTGGTTAGTATCGAGCTGCAGATCTTGATATGGTGGGTGTGTGTTGGAAATGTTGCGAGGCTCCTTCCTCAAATCACAGAATTGTTTTGCTTGTATTTTATATTTGCATTCTCCTGCTTACAAATATACTCATACTGTGCAGCAGTGAGGTACTAACTTAGCAAGCTAACAGAGAAGTCGAAATAGTTAGTTAAAAATAATGGATAAATTTGTTAAACCGTTAGCTAATAAAACATAAACATTTGAAATGATTAGGTAAAAGTAACAGATAAACTGTTGAAAGTGATAACATTAGGTAAAAGTAATGGATAAATGGTTGAAAGATCCAGCTTCTGCCACTCCAAGCAGTAGTAGTAAGAATGCAAACTTGACCAAACTGACCTAAATATTGACAATTCAATTGTGTTAAAAATGATTATATCCACTTTTTGTAGTGTTACTTTACATCCACGTTAAATGCAACTGAAAAGAAAACGTTTGGACAACTAAGGGTGGTGTTGATGAAGGGGTATTTAAAGTCTGATAGGGATGTTGGAGTACCTCAGATAAAAAAGTCGGATCTATGAAAAATGCCAGCTTAGACTGAACATGATTGCGACATTGTCTAGGAACGGCATCCAGTCTCAGATCACCACTGATACACTTTAGGAGTGGCAAATACAAACCGAATTTCATGCAAAACAAAGGTTATAGTGACGTAAACGATCAAAGCCCAAATTGGCTAAACCAGTTTGAATTCTTTGTTTTGCATTATGTACTGTACTGATTGCTCACAAGCACGTAGAAATACAACTGAAGAGTGAACACTGTTTTGTTATTAGGGACTCACCTCTCATGTCATTCCCCCAGTTAACTGTTGCAGCTCTCTACTTGCTGTTTCTCTCTCTCTTTTGCCCCAGCACTCCGTCATGCTGTCGCCCAATTTTGCTTTCAACTATCAAATTCTCCTGTATTACATTTCTCCCACTGCCAGGTCAAAGTAGCTGCCTGTATCTAATGCCAACAGCTGATACTGGTCTACAGAGCTGGTTAAACAGGAACTACACACACCTAGCTCCAGGCCACGGTTCAACAAGAACCACGCACAAAGCAGCAACAGTGCACTGAGCACATCCACCACCCCAGCTCTCCGTCACCACAATGTGAATGTAATCCTGGGTAAAGCATTGTCACATTTCTTAATAAACATGTATATTTTCCTAATTTCCTCACATCCAAACGAGCTCTAGATTAGTTTACATCATTTCAGTTCATGAGAACATGGCGTTAGCCCTCAGTATGTTTTGGTAGAGATTCCATCTGCATCAAATGTTCGCAGCCTACATTAGTATATAGGTGTATTTTCATGTCAGCTTTTTTTGGTTTCCTCCAGCCAAAGCGGTAAATGGTTTTAAATCCAACATGGAAACATGGGATTGGCGAGGATGAAAGCAATCCCACCAAGCCCCAGAAGTCAAGTGCTTTGCCAAAAAAATAAAAAAATACCCCCTCAAACTCTGGGTACTGATATGGATTGAAGAAGAGATGATTCCAGCATTTTTATAAAATATCAAGAAAAATATATGCATAATACATTAAATGCACATGTACATTTAAATTGTTAATTTGCAAAGAAAGTTTATAATTTAAAAAAAGAAATGCCATGTCCTTTTCCTTTTTTTAATCCAATTTCTGAATAATCTATGTTAGTTTTGCTTAAAATGTATTATTTCTGATTGAATTTTCGCATGAAACTGACTTTGTCTTGGCAGCGCCTACACCCTTATTGCAGTTAATACATGAAGCCAGACAGTGCTGTCTCCTAAATTCTGGAAAACCTCCCACTCTTTTTGTTTGCTAGAAACAAATCAACTCATATAACCATCAGGCCTCATTAATCTGCATTTATGTGCGTTTGAAATGAAGAAATGAACCTATTTTTGATAACAATTTATAATGTATCATAGTTAACTGCCACTGTATCCTTCAGTGCTTTCATTAAAAGTATCTCTGAAGCCCAGGAAATGCCAGGTGGAAGTGCTGATGCAAGAAAACAGAGTGACACCTCCTGTGCTCAACACGTTCGCATAATTGTTATCTGTTCTACATCACAGAGGCAGACACTGTTGATATCTGCTGCACTCTGAAATATTTTGTGCTTTGCATGCATGGGACTGATAGTATCACATGTGAATTTAACAGAAATTCAACCAACCAAATTTCACCAACCATAGTATAGATTGCACTGTGCATTAACGATATGTTAGCTGTAAATTCAAACACTCAAAAAGGGTTCAGTGAGCTTGTATGTCAAAACCTTTTTATGTGTTACGAAGACTTTTGATGGTAAAAAGTCCTTTTTTGACATAGGTTTCCCTGAAACACTAAACTTTGTTTTCAGTGTATTTTGTGCAGATGTGGAAAGATTCTCGAAGGGTACAACTTACGTGAAAATCAAAAGTGAATCACAAAGGCCTCTCAAATCACTCAGATCCTATCTTGGCTCACATTAAATGTCTATTTTACATGTTTTTACATACTGTAGATAAAGCAGTGAAGACAATATTTATTGCATCCGGTACTCCCATTTGCTTATCAGATGACAGTTGTTTTATCGTGACCCGTGTCTTCTGTGTGTCCTTTAATGTTACTTTGCATGCTCGCTCGTGTTAATGCTGTGACTGAGCAAGTGATTCGGCAGCGTGTTGATCTGAGCTCTGAGATTAGCTGACCACCATAAAAGCAGTATGGAAATATACATATATATATTCAATGCAGGCGTTAGAGAGCCAGTGCTTCTGGTCTTTGTTTTCTGCTCATCCTGTGGAGGTGTGTAGAACTGATGTTTCTACAGACTTCAGACTGGTTGTAGTTAAAAAAAGGGAAATTAATTTATTTAAGGTTCATCTGTCTTATTTCAGAAGTGAAATTACACGTAGATGCACATCTGTTCATTCAGTTTGCTCATGCAAGACAAAAGAATGTGAACAATTTCATGACCAATGAAATTTATATTTTTTAATACAAGGAAGGTTTGCTAAGAATGCATTCTCTTCTGCAGCAACACTGTGCTCCACATTCATTTATCTTGCCAGCATTGAAATATTGTCATTGTAACTTGAGCAGATGTTGAGAAATGAAGAAAAGAAGAAAGAAGTCTCACCTTTTTTCTGCTGGAAGGAGTGAGGCATGATGGGATCTGTAGTGGGAATCAGGAAGCAGTGCTGAGCCTTGAATTCAAAGCTGTGAGCCCAGTTCAGAAAACGAAGGGGCCTCTTCTGCAGTTCCAAAAGTCTTTTCAGTGGTGCCAGTCACTGAGATCAGTCAACTTTTCTACCTGACAATGCTAAGATCCAGAGCACAGCAAAACACAACCCGCCTTACTGTTTTCACCAGAGTTTTATTTCTCTGGCAAGTAGCTAGATGATCCAGGATGCAGAGTCTGACTAGTGCCCGAGCCGCCCTCTGAGTGGCAGCTAAAGCTGGAGGGATGAAGCTGTCTTCAGTGCAAAAGGGCACAGAATCTGTGTCTCGCGGTGGCGGAGCAGCTCTGGTGAAGCCTCGTGTCTGTCATTGTTCAGCAGGATGGGAACGCTTCTGGAAAGGCGAGCACGGCAGCGGGGCTGAAGTGAGTCAAGTCGACTGAGCACGCTTCATGTTAGTGAAGGTCCACGGGGCATCTCTGGCTCTCTGAGCTGATAGGCCGCCTGCACTCTAGCGTTCATTGATTGTAGCACTCGGTCGCTCCACTTTTCCACGAATGCTAAAACCACGGGGCAGGCTCAGTTTTGGAAGAAAAAAAAAGAAGAGATTAAACAGCCTGTAAAATAATCCCAGTTTTTCTATATATAATTCATTTGGAATGAAGTCTCTAAAATCCCATTAAGCCACAGGAGCACAAACCATACACTAGCAGTGCCTTTAACGTGGAGGAACTCTTGGAGCTCAGGCCATCTGCTGGATCAGGGTTTTTCATATATATACGGCAATGACACATTGTTTTATAAACAGAGCTTTTATACAACAAACATTTCAGTGTCCTAGAGCATTAATCTACCTAAGCTTATCTCAATCCATGGAACTAGATGTTGCTCTTTATAACTTGTCTAGTGGAGGGGGTGTTATTACATCACACCAGCTGTCACTTCAACCTGGCACAGCCAATAGAAAGGTCAGTAATGTGGCTGCCGGAGAGAAAATTAGGGAGGAAAATCCTGAAAACAGTAAAGCAATAATAGGGGAAAAATGCTAACATCAGTGTTACATTTGTTTTGTTTTTTGTAGTGCTGCTACGTGTAATCAAAATAATCATTTTTATTTCTTGGTTGCAAAAGCAAAAACACTTAACACCAGTAATAAAGCACTTTTCTGCACATGAATCCATGGTGGTAATGTAAAAGCGAGAGTATCAGTGAGCACGAGCATCAGTGTGTAATCGTTCTTGACACCTGATGTTGAACTCAGATTAAATGAATACACATGCTGTCTGTGCAGATAAGCTCACCTCAGCGGGTAAGAACTCCCAAAGCTCTTGCTATTAACAGCATTCCATGCTGCACAGCTTTACTGTGTCAGCATCAGGCACTGGGTTGCTTATGAGTGCGGTCATCGTTACAGAAAAATAAGAGATGGATGCATCAGATTGTGCACTTATACGCGAAGAACCCAACATTAGAGGAAAATGAGATATATATGGGTGTTTGACAGATCTGTACAGTGTGTTCATCGCAGCCACGGGATAATCCATTGGATGAGTGGACTAATATTCAGCCAATCCTGCTAAAGCCAAATTAGTCCAACACATTTCCATCATATTTCAGAATAAAGCAGCCCCAACAATCTGAGCTCTTGGGATAGTGACGGCAAATGACCGGTGAGCCCTCAGATCCCTGTGATCCAGGGATAAACTTCTCATGAAGAAGCTTAACCCTCTGAACTGACACACAAATGAAAGCTAACAACAGGTCACACCGCCTCAGAGGAAAACTTTGATTACTGTATTGTCCTCTTACTGTCACCGGCAGCCACAGCGAGGCAGAAAGAACCTGGAGAGAAATAACAATAAAGACATCGAAACTGACTGGAGTCCAATACATCGACCCCCCCCCCTTTCCTCCTCTGTGAGGCTTATAAGAGGACGGCTTCTGTAGAGCAGCGTATGAGTGACCTTAATCATCAGAGGGATATTTGGGGTTTTATTCGGCAGCGATGCATGCAGCCATCACTGTGTTTGACTGGCAGGCATAAAAAATGAGAGGGGGGCAAGGTCGGTTTGCAAAGTGTAATCCATATCATCCCGTTACAGAGGCTGCGCTGCCGTCGGCCCCGGGCCAAACATTTTGATGTTGATAATGATGTCGGATTACGCTGTCATCTGATGTAATTTCGGCCTGCATCAAATTAACAAAAGAGGGATCAACCAAATTCTTTAAAAGGGACACATTTTTCGTTGCAACCTTCTAGATGCAAACTTGATTTCATTTCATGAAGTGTTTATTTTGGGGTTTTTTAGAGTCCAGACAGACTTGTGGTGTGGTGTTTCTGGCTTGGCCTTTCCCTCGGAAATGTAACATGTTAGAGTCACAGCATCCTCACTCTCTACAGCATGCTTTGCAGTGATTCCTATCAGCAGGGTCTGTGAAAAAAACATTGTCTGGCAGTTGAAAACAGTCACCCTGCACTGTCTGAAAAACATTTAATTAAAATGTAGGCCCCAGAGAACATGTGACGTGAGTGATGCAGCCTGAATTTACGGATCATTAATCAATCAATCAATAAATCGATCAATCAGTCAATCTATCCATCTGTATATCTATCTATCAAGTGTGTCAATGTCACTTGAATTGTTTGGATTTGAAATCACAGACCTCCCCCTCCCATAAACAACCTGCTATATTGAGTTGCTGCAGTTTCCTGGAGCGTTTCCAGGTCGTTTGTGTGTATGATAACCTTTCAGAGGAAGTTGACTGCAGGTAATTATCACACCAGTAAAGGATAATGCTTGTTTGTCATTTTCACTTACCTGCTATCATGTAGATCTTTAATCTCGCTCCACTACTAGCCTTTGTTGTGCCAACATGGAGCTCCCTGGTATCCATGGCAGCTACTATCAGCTCTAATAAAGGTCACAAGTGCCTAATCTTGTACTTTGCATTAGCTGGCATTTATGGAGTGAAGAGAAAATATACTTCTGAGAGAGACACAGGCTACATATAACAGATGATTCAAAGTGATATCTTTGTCATAGACATTCTATGATTGTCTTTTTTCATCACTCGCACTATAACATCTTTGTGTATTCAGAAAGTGTGACTTTCAGTATCAGGAATAAAATGTGTTTCATTGTGTCAGTATTCTATTTAAAGTTGATATCTACAAGAACAAATACTCAAAGAAAGAAGGGCCGGCCGGATTCCAACCCGAGCCGCTGAGGTAAGGACGCTCTACCAGGTGAGCTACCGGGTCGCCACATATTGTTTTAGTATAGCTGATTTACACATATTGTGTGCAGAGCACACCTTTTCTGCTCAAAACTGGCTTGTATGCATCTCCTTGGCGTTGAAAGGTCAGTTTAGCCGAATTCTGTGGCTGCTCCTCAACCGTGACATAATCGCATGGATGTCATAGCCAAGACTCTGAGGTATAGCATTATTTCGTTAGCGGTGTTAGCAGTTTTTCATTCTGGCTGGGAGGAGGCTCTACCTTACCCTTTAAATATGGAAGAAAATCTCCAAAAACACTTTACAAGCCGTTGTAGCTGTCTTTTCTTTTGTCTTTCTTAGCATGTGTTACCTTCTACACAGAAACTTAAAATGCTGAATTTGGTTACAAAAGTAACGCACTGCTTGTGAAAGCTAAAAATGTGTGTCTATAAAATTATGTGTTGTTTATCCAACTTTTGTCTGGCATAAAATGATTCATACTCACTTAAAAAAACTTAAAAACTTGATTTTGTGTAGTCTCAACCTTATCAATTATTTGCAAATAACTTGATTTTGTATACTTCTAGCTTTGCCACTCTTTTACTGTAGACAAACAGTGTGTATGAATAATTAATGATGTTTGTTGCTGGGAGGAAACTTTCAACTGTAGCAGGCTTTCTAACCAAACATGATAAACAAACAGTGGCATCTTGTTAGAATACTTGAGTAAATTAACTTCTGTTTGTCCTTTTAAGGTAATTGATGTCAATCTTTTTAGTAAGACTGAACTTCCAATTTATTGTTTATTCAGTGATACAAGCTGTAGCGCAGGAATTCATCATCTCTGGCTGTGCAGGTCGAGTTCAGTCTAACAGCCCTCAGATTTTAGGAATGTCTCCCTTGTGTGTTTGTAGTTTCACAGGAATGTCAGCATGGTTTATGGTCCGAAGAAGCTGGTCCATTCGTTGTCTTTACCTCATACGGGAACAGACAAGAAAAACAAGTAGGAGCTCTGCATCCCGAGCAGAAAAACAAACCTTCAGGAACTGATACACTGAATTCAATTGGGCCAGAGAAGATGAACCTTTTGAAAATTGTTACTTTGAACATGTTGAGCAAGTTGTTTGACTTGTCCAGACTGTGCAACTAACTCCTCTCTGTCTCTTTCTCTTTCTTTCTGTGTGCATTTCGGTATATATTTTGTACAGAGGATACCTCTAAGCTGACGAAGAGCCAGTTGGGGGGCTACATTTTTTTTTAGGGAGCGTTCAACAGTGTTGCAAAATTTTTTGGACTCAGCGCCTGGACAAGAAAGATGTCGAGAAAAACGGAAAATTATTGATTGACTGATAATTATTAATTTGTTACATAGAAGGAAAAAAGCTCAATAGTCACTGTGAGGTAAAATATATGTGGGCAGCCTTAAAGCGAGATTATGTAACAATAGTAGCAATAACATATTCTTCCTCTTACAAATCAAAAGTTGAATTCATAAGCAATAAAACATATGCTTGGTAAATTGAATACACTCAGGGGTTTTGCTGCTACAGCCTCATTTGGTCTGGTATGACCAGTTGTTTATGGCGGCTTATGCCATAAAGCTTAGGTAGATATTGCTCTACATTACTGAGCCAGTTGACTGACTCAGTTACAGCTCTTTACATGATACTGCTCAGTGCTACTGTTGCACTACGTTTTACAATTAGCATTTCAGCAGCCACTGTTCAGCAGAAACTTGTTACAGCAGAAGGCTAGCTTTAAATCTCCAAATAGTTTCACACTACATGGCTAAAAAAGATTAAACACCACTGCAATGGTAATTGATTTTTATTTCAAGAAACACTACTGACCCCCCCACCCCCTCCCGCATCCAACACTTGGAAATATGGTTCCTGTTCAGTCTGCAGGCCTCTGCTTCCTACAGTACATACTTCTATTCTGTGGTTTTAGTTCAGAAAAGATTTAACAATTTAGTGATTTATTTATTTTCTACTGTTACTGAAACCATGCTGATGGCTGCATGTGTTGTCCAGGTTTTTGCTCGATAATATCAACTAGACAAAGTGCTTAACTACTCCGTTGTTCCTGAGGAACAGAGCCAGTTGAATCCATTTTCCTCAGAGGTAAGAAAGTTGATAATGTTCATTGAAAAAAATAAATGCCATGTTAAATTGCAAACCCCAAAAAAACTGATTTCAGGATACAGCGACAAAATCCGGCTGCGTTAAAAACGCTTCAAAGGTGCAGCATGAAGCTCACAAGTACAAATCATTTATGCTAAAACCTTTGCTGTAGGCAGGGATTGTCTCTGTCTACCGTTTTAATACATATTTACATGCTAAAACATCAGAATTAGAATTCATTAGTGTAATCTGAGGTCTAGATCTAGATTGGGAGTTGTTTGATTAGTAGCTTTGGGACATTGTTTTTGTAGTGAGTCTGCCTGTCTCCTACTTTTGTTTTTCCTTATTTGGCATGACTCTCTGTAATATGGTTGTGCTTGAAGACTAATCTCGGCTATCTCAGCTCTAATTAACAGAGCATACATAGTTCCCAGACACATTTGTTGTTTTTGGGTTTTTTTCTGCAAAAGATCTCTGTGTTGTTTTTGTGCAAAGCACCTGGACTTGCCTGCCTACTGTCTATGATTATAGTGAGATACCAAATGACATTAGCTACAAATGAACAAAAACATCATTCATCAGGATGTAACCTGCATGATGTCAACATTGTCATCATCATTGTCATTGCTGAAAACCTGGGCCTTTTTGAAACTAAGAGAGCTGCATTTAGAAGACAATTGGTTTCTTGTTTTCTTATTCAGCATGTAGGTGCAAAACACACGCTTTCACTTACTTTTCTGAGGAAGTACACATCAACTGTGCAGCTGCTGTCTATAGTGTTTGAGGTTTACCTACTTCAGAGGAAGTGGTGTGGGGGAGAAGACAGTGTTACAACCAGCAAATAAAACAGGATATCCGATGCTGGAACAATTTAAACATTAAAATATGACAAAATGGTTTTCGCAGACTCTCCTTTCTGTGCTGTATTGACTGTCATGAGTGAAGTTAAACATGAGTTAGATTAAACATCAAACATATCTCCAATGTGAATTATCTGTTGTGGTGGACGCTGTGAGCACATTTCTTTTCATATGTTTTGGTACAGTGAGGATAAAATTGAAACCCATCATATCAATGACATGCGCAGCTACACTCCCTAACTGCCGAACATCAAAGAGCCCTTGATTTCCTCTAACCAAGCATGTTAATTGGTGCTTGATTGATAACTTGAGTTCACAGGCGATGGCATGTGTCGTCTAAACTGTTCCAGGGTGTCTTTTTGAAATCGGTGGAAGAAGAATCACTGGCGGGCCCATTAAAAAATTGCCAGTGCACACACATGCAAATAAGCTGTCACACATTACAAATGAGATTACCTTTTTCAGTGTGCCCTGGAACTTCGAGATGAGGGGATGCATGGGTAAGACACTAAAATAGTTCAAATCGTTTGTTTTTTATCAGCGTGCTCGATCTGCAAGTGCTGTTTATGCTTCCTTCATGCACGGTGAAAAAAAGTATATTCACGGCTTGGAGCACAATGTAATCAGTTGCAGTAAAGTAAGAATTGCCGGTTAAAAGGCTCAGAGTGAATGATGCTTTTTTTATATTTCTAAAAATAATGACAACTTCCATTTCTTGTAAATATTTTCATTAAACTAGCTCATAGAAACTAATCAGTAATTATATCATTCATCCCTTCTTTCATAAGAGATAAAAGCAACAGTATCTGAATGTGCTGGCATGTACAAATACACAAGACACATAATGTCAGTATTATAAATGACAACACTGTGATACAACTGTGAGAAAAGAATCAGTTATTGTATTTGCATTCAGTCAAACTAATTGTCTAGTTTGCATGGCAAAGATCGCTGAGGTCAGGTAAAGCCCACATGAGACAAGCGCTTGGCTGGGCATCTGATGGTGGCTTGCATGTATCAAACATAAGAAGCGTTTTGAGCTTTGACAAACGAGAAGCAGCAGAACAACTCCAAATTCAAGTGGAGCCGAGGATAACGAGTGAACACAGGAGCTCAGTCATTATAAACTAGAATATGTTCAGGTATTGTTCAAATACTTATCAGGAGAACATTTTACCAAAAATGTGAAATTCCTTTAGTAACAAAATATTGATTAAAGGTGCTTAAGTTAACTGTCATTATAGACCTTTTTCACAGCAGAAATCTTGCCATGTTACAGCAGGAGAGGCACAAGTGTTATTAAAAACATTAATTATATTATATAGTAACAGTTTACTGGCTTGGCAGTGTATATGGAACAGAGCCATCATTAATGTAACAAGTTAAACCTGTGCTTTTCCTACGATGATAAGTTAACACCGTGTGTCTTAATTCCATCCTACATATTCATTTTAAGCAGGTTTTGAGAGTGTTGTGTCTTCACACAGCAAGTTTTTAAAAAATTAGTAAAATGAAAAAGTCAGTGTGCGGACTACAAAATGCTTGATTTTTTAGTTTGCTGTTGATGTACACTATTGTTCCATAAGGCAATCCAAAGCCAAAGGTAATGGAGGAGTTTTCAACTGCAAACAATTTTAATAATTTGCGGATGGTGGGGGTGCAGCCTCACAAAGATTTTGAAAAACAAACAAAAAAGTACTAAAGCTTCCCTAATCACTATTTTATGTTAACAATGGGTCAAATTACTCTTTGTAATATGAATGGGTTGCTTGTAATGATAAACCCACAGAGAATAATCACCAGACTGCAGTTCCACTCAGCTCTACGAGGCAACTTCCGGCTCATTGTTTTGGTTTTATGGCCCTCAACTTTACTATTTTGGTTCAGTCTCGCTGCTCTCTTCAATCTCGTTTCCAGGCACAATAAAAAGCTGTTTTTAGCGAAGAAGCTCTGATAAACCCATTGAATGCTACCAATTCAGCACCAGACAGCTGACAGACAAAGTTAGCGGCTAACTGGTGAATGTAGTGGAGCATTTAGCTGCTAAAGAGCCAGATATTTCCCCCAGGAGTTAGCGGAGACCAAAACAGAGCTAAACAGAGAGTGAATGTTGATCTTATATTTGTCGGTTGGCCAGAAACACGAATCCAAACAAGCTAATGTTGCTCTGTGTTTGCTGGATGTGTAAACAGGCAACTGTTATCTAACATGTTTGCCATACACTTTATTAGGTGATAATATGTCAGTGTTTACAGCTTGTTTTGCTGCCCCAAAATGCCCCCATTAAAAAAAAAAACTTTGTTAATTTCCTGTATACTAACCACTGGTGGACTCAGGAGTACATAATAAAGTGCCCTCTAGGGTGCCCTTCCAGTGGAGAAAAGTTGATCCAGGACCCTCTAGGGTTCCAGTGGTTAAAACATGATGCAGTGCCCTCTAGGATGCTCTTCCAGTGGAGAAAACGTGACACATTGCCCTCTAGGGTGCCCTTCCAGTGGAGAAAACGTGACGCATTGCCTTTTAGGGTGCCCTTCCAGTGGAGAAAACGTGACGCATTGCCCAATAGGCCGCCCTACATGCTATAAAAGGTTTTGAAATTGTTTCACCATAATCGCATGCAGCTGGTGTCCTTTTTACTTTTTTTTGCCCCTGCCCCTTTCCCCTTATGTCACAGTAGGAAAAGCACAGGTGTAAATAATAAAATGAATGATGGCTGAATTCCATTTAGCCATGCTTACTGGGACTATTGAACAGAATGGAGCCATCGGTAATGTTATCAGAAGCATCTGTGTTTTTTCTACTGTAAGTCGATATGTCTGCTGTGTAGTTAGAAGTTAATTCATACTGTACACAATTAGTATGAATTAAGACATGGCCATAACTCTGGTGTTGGTGTTACTGTGAATTTAATTTCAACTGTATAATGTATAATGAAAATTGATAAATACTTACACTAGCAAGTCAGTCTGTATGTGACTAATGTGTTCAATCACTGTGGCTATTGATCCCATAATTAAAGCCAACCATCTGCTGTTCAGCCCCTTAAATCCCTCTTATTCCATACATAAGACAGAGAGTAAACACTGAAGTGATCCTGTCTAAACACTTGTGGAGGTCCCTTCAGCTCATGTTATTCATACCCACAGAAATAAATTGCGCAAACACAGAAACGTATGTAGTATGATATAATTATAAACTTTATTTATATAGCACTTTTCTTAACAAGGTTACAAGGTGCTTCACGTAAAAAGAAAAAAACAGCAGATAAAACAGCACAGATTAAAAACAATACAGATAAAGAAGAACCAAATCAAAACAACACAGGGATCATTAAACATTGGGGGATAAAATGTTAAATGGCTGGAGTAGAATTACAAAACCAGTAACTTATATTTAAGAATTCATAAACACCTTCCTATAAAAGAAGGTTTTAAGAAAGGATTTAAAAGATGCTAATGATGTAGCCTATCTGATTTCAATGGGCAGCGTGTTCCACAGTCTGGGGGCTCGAAGTATGGAAAACCTTACAGAAACTGTCGACTATGTGACAATAACAGTACAAGAACTAAGGTCGTATTCACAGTTGCAGTGTATGCATGCAAAGCAAAGTTTGCTAACCATAACTAGAGGGGGGGAAAAAACTATGACTGAAACTAATATAACAAACAAACAAACCAAGGAATAAATGAATCACATCTGTACATAGGTACAGGGGCAGTACATGGCATGAACAGCCAAAAAATAGAAATCTGTTGTTCACTGCCAGTGGCACAGTAGCTTATGGGTGTAGTGTAAGCATGCATGTTTCTTGGGTGGTTGTGTGATTCTGACATTTAAGCCAGAATCACCTTCACTACTATCTGTTATTAAATCCAATACTTGAATATATGACAAGTAATATCTCAATATTTACTATAAACAAAAACTAGTAAATTCAGATATAGTTAATAAACGAGTCACACTGCCAAGTTGAAGTGGAGACATTAACAAACACCCACTCTATCTCATGGTTCCAAAAGACAGACAGTGCATGACAGTGCATGGGAGCACTGTGGCATGCAACACATAATGTATGAATTTGAATCAGTTAAAATTACAGCATGTGCCAGTTCACACTTCATTGGATGAGTGCTCTATGTTACTGAAACACTTGCTGAGCTGCTTCCTTTTTAGTCAGCACCTTGCAATTTCAAAGCCCTTCGTCCAATTACTATGTGTTTTCAGCAGGATACCTTGAAAAAAAAAAAATCACCCATTCTTATAAAAAAAAAGCCCTGTAATATTAAAGTTTATAATACAAGTCAAACAAATACCACAAAGCATACTACACAACAAAAGTCATCTGCCCTGGCTGAAAATAATAGTCCTAATCTGAATTAAGTGGTAGTTTGGTGCCATTTAATAAAGGGTAGTCTTTTCTAGGACACTGGTGCATACATTATTTAACACCTATAAAATACATTGCAGTGCAGTATGAGACTCTTGAAATGCTCCATTACTGACAAGGTCAGAGAAGTGTTGATTAAGTTGTATTGTAATTTATTCCATAGTTTGAGGTGAAGTTGTAATACATTATATTGTAAGGTGTTTCTCTTTTATTTGGGTTAAAGTTTTCTATTTCTGTACAATATTTTACTCACCTGGTAGACAAGGCATGTACTGTAGGCTATTTATGGCTGTGAAACTGGATTGCATTTCGCATTTGTGCATCCTGTATATACAGGAAATATCATTCTCGTTAAAAACACGATTAGTTATCAACATCTATTTCACAATGGCTTATTAGGACAGAGTCATAGGGGTTAACGTTGGACAAAAATGTGAAACTGCATTCCAATGTACATTTTTTCCCTGTTACATACATCCTTCTATAAATAAATACAAGCTAGTGGAGTTGTCCCAGGTACTCAGGGCCGGGATGCTCTGGCTTGGTGACACCGCTGGCCTGCTGCCTTACATGGGCATTCCTCTGAACTGACTGAGACGGCTGGAATTTCAGAGTGTGACGTCACAGCCTACAACTCTCCCAGAAATTGGATCAAGAAGTTTCACTTTTTTGGTGGGATTTGAACCTCTGTTATATTTCCTAGAAAGCGAGGTAAGCGAAACTATCGAGCACTCGTCTTAACGCTTTAAACATATCTGTGTTTTTCGGCTGTGTTTAAACTGGTGTAATTTAAGGTATGGCTGATAACCCTGTGTTGGAGAAGCTCGTCTTCAATTCGTTCGGCCTTGTTAGGCTATAATATGATTTTTACTGTAGCTCGGACAGAGTTCACAATGAGGGCGTGGACTCACTCGATAGCATTGGCTGGTACTAATGTTACATGAGGATACTAACAAAGCTAACTTGTCGGTAGCCGGCGCGGAGCCAGGCTCAGTAATGTATTGAAAATATAAGACATTGTGAACCGTCAAGCTTTGCCATAAGGGACGCTGGGCGTCTCTGGTGTTTCTGTTTTTAGCCAAGTGGTCTGTTGCTGAGCAATGCGGAAGTCAGACTGTCACCAGAGAAACATGAGAGCCCCTTACTTATGTGCAGAGAAATATGTCGCTGAATTTCATTTTAGCAGTCTCATAAGAGCCCATTTACCAAAGTGTGCCGTTACCGGAATAAGTGTTAGCTAAGTAAGTGTTTGCTAGTTTTGGCTTCGTCGTTAAAGAAAATAACGTTACCCCAAGAACGTATGAACGGACGCACTTGTTTACGACAGCATAGATTCGCCACGTTGTTTAAGTAGCTTTGATGACCGTCTTTATTACCAATTTACAGAAAACTGTGGTTCCTGGTCCGTAGTTGTGACTTCTGTATCCATTAGACTATATAAATGACCAATACAATTAATTGCACATACACATATACGTTTGTTGAGACAGAACTAAAGCAAAGTGTGGTATTAGGCGGATTTTGGGAGTGGACTGACATTAAAGTGCTGGCCGATAGTTTACTTTTAGCCCTGGTTTGGATGAAAAGACAAGGCTGGAAACCATCACTGCCTTGATTTGTGACATAAAAATGAACCAACAGGCCAGACCTGGCGCCACCCAAAGTTGGAGTTTAAAGTCTCTGCAGGTGACTTTTCACAAATCTAGCTGATTATTTCAATAATTTCTATGAAACTGGTAACTAATGTAAGCCCAAACATTATCAAGATATTGTTGTCTGTCATTTTCATTTACTTGCATGTCAACAAGCCCGAGCAGATGCATGCCATGTACTGTACCTGCCAGTAGCTATAGTACCATGCAGGAAGACCTTACCAAAGACTGTTCTGAATGAAGTGATTTTCTTTCTCCTTGAGATCATAAGTTAAATGTTACACACTTTGAATGACTCAGAAAAGGAAACTTTGTGTCCGAGCACATTGTCCTCCCTGTTACGTGCTCTGTGTTCACAACCATTTTTTTAAAGGACAAAGGACAAATAAATTAAACCAAACAAATCCCATCGATTTCTATGTATGATGGAGTATTCCAGCTGTGTTTGTTAGTATTGGATGTTACCTCATGCATCGCGTGTATTGTGAAGTTTTGTGTGCGTGTGTGTGTGTGTGTGTGTGTGTATGTACATCTCACTTCATGCCTCAAGATTTCCTCTAAATCTTACGTGGGTCATAGTCACACACAGATGACTAACTGAATACCTACCTGATGTAAACCGCTTTAACAGTGTCAGTTGTCTTCATCTTTTGTGAGTGATAAAAGAACCTTGGTCCAGACTATAGATATTGTTCTGCCATAAAATGTAGCTAACGTGAAAAATAAGTCTCGCTTTCCTCTTTAAAAGACTGATTTTAAACTTTGACTTAGATGTTGGATTTCAAATCAATAACACCAAGGTCCCCTGAGACTGCTGTCATCAAACCGAATACATCTGCGTTGCTCCGACACATTTTTGACTCAGACAGCATTAAACGGAACTGTCTTTAAAATCTCTGGTTAAAAAGGACTCATTTGACAGTGTTGATGATGTTAAAGTTAAAAGATGAGTGCCTCAATTGCTTTGAGCCTGGGCCCCCTGGTAGGTTTAGTGAAAATATTCTTCTGTTTGTGTTTCTTGGCATATTTTAATGAGGATGTCCTTTTTTGAAATGCACAGTTTTAAAGTAGAGCGTTAAGTCAAGAAAGTGCCACCTGTGTGAGTGTTACCACAACCAGAAGCTAGTGCGCGTCTCTATGATCTACTGTAAGTGTGGTCTATTGGTACCAAAAATTAAGACCCACTGTGTTTTTGTCTTTCATGTATTACTATTACATTTGATCCGCAGAGCTTAAGCATCCATTTTCCCACAAAATAAATACTAAATACCTGCCGATCTTTGCCAGAAGGTCATTTAACGACACTTGCTGCTGTTCACAAGGTATTTCCAGAATCCTCCACTCTTCTAACCATCTGGATGAAAAAATATTCCATCTGCTCCATGATAAAAACTATATTTAACCTGTTTCCCAGGTTGCACCTCTTTTTACTAATCCAAACAAAGATGGTCGTTGGAAAGGACATATCTCCTTGCTCAATTTGTACAACTTGAACCACAAAAAAAAAAAGATATTACCATTTATATTGGTATATTTTGAGTCTTTATATTTCCATACAAAATAATGTGTTAATATTTTGCTTGTGATTTACAAAAAGAACAAGGACATGTCATTTCCATCTACCTGGATTAGGAGATGCAGTCGCAATTTAAGAAACGGGTTAAAACTATTTTTATGCAGATAAAAAATACATAAAATAGATAAGCAGATAAAATAGATCGTGCAGACAGAGTCATTTTTAAATCTAGATGGTTAGAAGACACCTTGAGGAATCTGGAACTACCTCCAGAACAGCGGTAAGTGTTGTTCAACAGCCTTTAGGTTTTTCAAAGATAGTGGGTTATTTATTTATTTTTTTTAGACAATTGGATGCTCATCTCTGTGACTACTTGAATGTAATGGTAATACATGAGAGGCTAGGTTCCACATTAGCCTCATAGTGTGCTAGTGAACCAGGGAACACTTGTACAATACCTGTGTGTTTCATACTGTTGCCTTAACTCTCCATTGGCAGTGCAACAGCCTCTAAAGTAAGTGTGGGAGGGTTAGTGACTGATCTAAGACTCTTGAATGCAACAAACCGATAACGTTTTACTGAGACTACACTAAACTACTATTACTAAACTAAACCACACTGAAACAGCTAGTCAGTTAAATGATTATCAATAAACAAGTAATTGCTTATTCGTTTAAATAATTTATCAAATAAAAATACCAAACATCTGCATATTACAGCTTCTCAAATGTGAGGGTTTGCCGGGTCTCTATGACAAAATTAGCAGTGAAGACAGCCTGTTGGGCTCTTGGAACTTGTGACAGGATTATTTGACATTTTATTGCATGTATGATTTAATTAAAAGCATCAAAAGATGAATAAGTTATTTAAATATCACTAGTTAAAGCCTTAAACTGCACAGATTAGCCTTGTGTATTCAATACTGAGAGAGCAAAGAAATGCAAATGATCTGTACAGTAACTGAATTGTTTTAAAGTCACACAGCCCTTCATTACACTATCCTTGAATGAGCATAAATTCAATCATACAAATGTATGGAACAACCTTTAATATAACTTTCTTTCACATGAAAAAGATTTTTTATTTTTTTTTAATAACTGCTTCAAAAGCTGTTTTCGCCTGCTACACCACAAATACAAATAACCAACACAAAATTTAGCCAGTGCAAAAGTGATGCGACACAACAGATAAACGTCGGCCACTGCCATCGGTGAATGCCGATAGGCCGATAGAAGCCAACAGGCGAACACTGGCCGAACATTGGTATCGGCCGATTATATCGGTGCATCCCTGAAATGATCTATGTGTTTTTTTTATGTGTTTTTTTATGATCACCAGTGTTACATGATCACTGTTTTGTGATCACTAGGGCTGCAACTATCAATTATTTTAGTAATCAAGTATTTTACCAATTATTCCATCGATTAATCGAGTATTCAGATAAGAAATACTTTTGCTTTATTAAGGAGCAAAAGTAAATATTGAAAAGAGAAAATAAGACAGGTCTCTTAAAATGAACAACTAATTGGTTTCCTTTTAGAAAAATCTACATTTATTATTATACTTAAATTGCATACAATAATATTATATGTCAAAACTAAACCCATTTAGTGCATTTAAGTGATATATTACATTCTGGGTTTTAAAGAGAGCATGTTCTGAAAGGCAAAAAACAAACACCTTTTGCTTTAAAAAAAGGTATATATACTCAAGTTTCAGAACTAAAAGTTTCAACCTGACTACAGCTCAGGCATAACGTAAGCCTTTACTGTCTTCTTCGTGGCATTTGTAGGAGGCAGAAACGAGTGGGCAGGAACTGTGACTTTCATAATAATAAATAACATGAAAGAAGCTCAGGCTTTTACAAACTGACCGCAGCATTTTATTTTCTGTGGTTATTTTCTTGAGCTAGCTAACTTAGGGACATCATAACTAGCCACCATATTGATTTACGTAACTAGCCATTACATACAGCCATAATTAACGTAGCCTACATTCTTTACTAGCCTTCATATACCTTGTGCTCTGTGGACTGGATGCAGAGACTGGATGCTTTCTGCTGAGATGCTCAAGCTGAGACGTCGTGCTGTTGCGGTCGGCTAGTTCGGTTTTACAACAGACACACTGTAATAATAATAAAACTTTATTTATTTATTCATTTATTTTACTGTACAGAGTTTTCACGGACACTTCCTGTCTCTTCTCTGCGGCCCTCGCTCTTTTCTCTTCGCTCGCGCGTTGTGCGACAGCAGTAGTCATCCATGCGAAACACAGTGCGCTGTATGTAATTATATGGATTCAACGAAGCTTCAATGCAAATAATTTGCATCGATGATTTTTAGTAATCGAGTTACTTGAGGAATCGTTTCAGCGGTCACAATAATACCTAAACGATGTAAAAAAAAAACATACATGTAAATGTGTATATGAATATTCTATTCATATTTTTGCATCATATTTGCAGTGTTTTCTATATTGATATCAAGAATTAAATAATTAAGAGCTATGATAGTAGGTTCATATTTTTTAAATAAATTATAATATAGAATAATATTGGTGATAATTCTATGACTGCTGCTATTATGCTAATTGCCCTTTTCCTGAGCCAGATACCTTCATATAAAATTTTATTTTAGTCTTAGCTCTCTTCAGTAAATAATTGTTACACTGTGGTGAAATATTTTCTGTAGTGTCACTTGTCAGCATTGTTTTCCCTGTACTGTATCTTTGCACTGAAATACTACAACAGGCTGTGACTGGTGACAGACTTTTTTTTTTTTTTTAATTTAAACTTACACTCAGGTTCATGATGGATTTATAGGAGCCTGCCCGAGGTTCATCTTTTCACTGATGAATGACACAGTCATGGAAAAAAAATCTATGAGTTGACAGGACCCACTTGCCGTGTTTGTGTGGTCCTGTATAGCACAATTATAGTTATTAGTAATCCATTTGAGTAATACAGAGTTGTCTGTCTTTCTCACTTCAATTCAATTGGGCTTTATTGGCATGGGAAACAGATATTAACATTGCCAAAGCATGTGTGAAATAAAAACATAAACAGAAAAAATGTGCTATTATTATTATTATTATTATTATTATTATTTCTCAATCTCAACAGATTTCAACATAGTAAAGGGCATCGCTTCAACAATCTTCCAGAAATCCCATACATCCTGAGAGGAGAAAAGGTAAGATAGCTTTTGCTGTACTTTGCTGTATTGTACTTTTTTATATACTGTGTGTTGGTCCTGTTTTTGTCCCGCTTTTGTGCTTTCATGTTGGGTGATAGTAGAATTTGTGTTTGGAAAGTCATTTGTTTTAACTTCCAGTTTAAGTGCAAAAATATGGACATATAATTTAGCAACTCAGTGCCAAGTCACCCTCAAAAACTATCACAAATGTGTCCATGAGGATGGTTTGGGAACTTAAAATAGTTAGAAAGAAGTGAGCTTACCAGACCTCTGTAGCCTGCTCCTCATCTCTGCTTGAGGCTAGCAGCTCGATTAGCCGTTACTAGCATAACAAACCCGAATCTCCGACTGAACTCTCGGCCGTCGAGTTGCATTGTGGGTAATGTAGGCGCCAAATTTTGACAAGGAGTCCGACAGTGTTATAGGAGTACAATGCTAAATTGCTGGAGAACTATTTTAATGCTTAGGGCCTATTTTGTTTGTTAGATTGTTCACACTGTGTTTTGTAAAGTGGCAAAAATGTAATACCAATGTGAAGAAGGTGCCCTCAACTGACTTGCAGCAAGACTTAACACCTGTACAGTACATTCATAGCATGTGGTGTCATCATGTATCTTGACTGGCTCATAGCTGAGTTTACTATGGTGTAGCTCATTGTAAAAAGCCCACGCTATCTAGCCACAGCCAACTCTTTTATTCAAGTCTTTAGATCTTTTATGTTATTTTTAAAGCTCTTATCTCTGCATTGACGTTCATGCAGCATTGCAGCCATTCTCATGTGGTCCTAGTTAGCCATCTCTTCTGACACACTTCCATTCTCAATATGACTGTTCAGACTGATTTGGCATTGCTACAAATCAGATTTGTACCAGGTTTAGGACTTTAGGAATTAGGGAAAGTTATCAGAAAAAGCAGAGACTGTATTTTAAAATTCAAATAAAATAAATATGTTTTAAAGAATTTATGAACAAGTAAGAATTTTAGTCCTCTGAATGCGGTCCGTTCCTTTGGGATTTGGATGAAGTGGGTTGTGCTGCTTGAGGAAACGAGCACTCACAAGCCAAATTACTCTTCAAAACAATTCCAATACAGGCAGGGCGGTGTAATGTTCTCTCTTGTTAATATCACCATGATCTCTGCTGACCTACACCACTCATGGGGCGTAATCACACTTTAATTATACCTTCTTAATCACTTGAAGACAATCTGTGTGACAAGACAGCTTCTCACAGTAAATGGGCTATCTTTACCTTCTAATCTGGCCCTGGTCGCCCGATGAACAAAAAAGTAAATG
The DNA here is from genome assembly GCF_020085105.1 of Siniperca chuatsi. Lineage (NCBI taxonomy): Eukaryota > Metazoa > Chordata > Actinopteri > Centrarchiformes > Sinipercidae > Siniperca > Siniperca chuatsi. Next base: position 25,612,326 of record NC_058047.1, on the reverse strand, counting down.
ATGTCTATATTTCCCTGTATATTTGCAATTTATTGAGATTCCCATTTACAGTTTTAAGCCAACTCCTCTTCTCTTCTCTACATTTTGACTGTATACCCGTAAAAATGGAGCTTGTAGGGCAGGCTCACAGTGTTACCCATCTTAGGTCAAACCAAACCCAAAGCGATTGTGAAAAGTTCTCTACAATCATTATTATTCCTAGTGAAAGGTATGCACCACAGAACTGGCGCTGCCGAGTGACTTTGGCTCACAGAGTATGGCATTCCAAGTTAAAAGCAAACCAAACTGATATTGCCCTCAATACTGTCTTCATATTTTCTCCATATTTGGAAATGTTTACCTCCTCATGATGGTTGACAGAGGTTGGAAGAGGGGATGTGAGTCATTTCAGCTGCACAAGGCTTTCTAGTGAGAGGAGCCTTCCAAGTGACTGCCATTTAGTGAAGCTAGTAGTTTTATGTGCTTCAATGATCTAAAGAGAAACTGTGAGTATCATTCTATTCTCATTTTTTGTTTTAATATTTTAGTTTTATGGTAGCATTTGTGTGTACAGTGAGAGGATGCAATTTGTTATTGCCAAAATAGTCATGCATATTAATATAATGAGTTACAAGAAGCTAAAATGATTGATTCGTCCATGTCTTTCTTGAATTGTCCAAAACGTGTATATTTAGGCTGCTTGTGGGGAACTCCCGTCACTATTTGTCACCGCTTGATTGAAAGTTTAAGAGGTTTAAAGGAGATGCCATTGCTATTTCCTTGCGTCAGACACAACACACAATGTTCCTGTGCATCTCTGGAAAGTATGGAGATGACAGGGAATTGATATTGACTGTTCACCAGCTCACCAGATATTTTGGGAAAGTTTTTGAAAAGTTTGGACTCACCCAGCACTGCAGAGAGAGATGTTTTGACCGTGAGACTGACCTTATACGTAACTGTCTGTCAGTAATATGAGGAGATTAGAGATGAAGGTGAAAAGCATAAAAGTCTGTTGTGTCTGACCGAATTGAACAACATTGTAGGAGACAAATTGTTAAATAGCCCAGTATGTTTTCCTGTAGATGACTTGTGGTTGTGTGTGTGAGTTGGGGGCAGCTGAGGTCATTGAAGAATTCTGATTTTGCAAACATCCACTCTAACTGATATCTACAATTTAACAGGTCTGACCTTCCTCCTGGCTCTTACTTTCACACTTCAAACATATAGTGGCAGGTGCCTGGCAGTAGTATTAGAGTGAAGAGGTAAATGATTTTACTCAGCTTTAAGAGCTGGCGCTGCTGACTTTAGTGATGGTGTGGTGTGATTATGTGATTACATTTATTTTTAAGTTGCGTTGGGACTGTATCAGCTTTCAGCCTTAGAGCTAGTTAACCTGTTTGTGTGCCAGTGTTAATTGTTCTTTATTTCATGTAGTTTTATTGGATACTGGATTCTGTATGCTTACACTGTATGTTGTTGTTGTGGAGCACTTTGTTGTTAAATGTCTGTCTTTAATTGTAATTTCTTTCTTGTTGTGGTTGTATTTGTCTGACAGAAACATAAAGAGAATTTCCGAAAAGGATAATAAACGAAAATAACTAACTACACATTTGTTACTGAATATAAGCTACTAAAAGCCATTTATCTGTTTAGAAAATGATACATAATCATATTTCCAGCCATGCTTGACCCCTTTTTTCCCTATAATTTCCATAGTACTGACCAGTTCTAACCAAAAACTAAACCTAAACCAAAACTTCAAACATTATCAACTGCTTTGATATTGTGCTATATATATGTTTCTTTGGGTTGCTCTTATGGGAATACAGTTCTCCAGTACAGTCCACCAAAGCCAATAAGCACTTCAAACATGCATCCATAGCATATCTTTTTTTTAATAAACCGTAAAACTTCAATTAAAAGCCGAGCCCCAATTAGATGCCGATCCCTTATACTGGCCGGATGTGGCTACACGTTTTGACAGTTCTTTGGATGTATAAAACCTCGCGCAAACAAATATAAATGTTTGAACATTTGTCAATATGGCCATGCTACACATTGTTACATCGATTTAGATTCTCCACAATTCAATCGTCCAGTTAATTTTACGGAAACCATGAGCACCAAAATATAATTCATAGAGATTTATCGGCATGGTAAACAAGAGAGGTGGGAAAAAAAGTGTTGACATCCTTCCTTCTGAAGCTGTCATAACGGCCGAATATGTGTCCTTTCCTCAATTATTTATATTCCTTTTCCATTCCTTTTTTCATAAAAAAGAATACAAGTTGTGAATATTGTCATGTGAAGTGCCTTGCTCACTGTCTGCTAACCCGCAAAGACCCGTAAAAGACCGCACTTTAACCGACAAACAATATTTTCTCTCCTTCCTGCACTGTGTTGTCGGGTATGCTGCTTTGGTTACATTGCTGGCTACAAAATAAGTGTCCCCATTTTTCTCTAAGTGCAAATAAAGGTTAAAATAACAACGGTAACCTTCAGCTTTCATCCTTTCTAAGGTAGGCTACTGGTATTTTGGTATTTTGAGGCTTTCTCTCTCTCTCTCTCTCTCTCTCTCTCTCTCTCTCTCTCTCCCTCTCTCGCTGAGGCAGATGCGCTGTCTTGGATAGATGAATGATTTTAAATGATATGTTATTCAATAGCCTAATTTTTATACAAGTAATATTCATACTGGTTTAAATAAACAGTTTGATAGTATCTCCCATCTTTGCTGAGCAAGAGTTTAGTGCTAAATTAAAGGCCTGTCCCATATAGACATATAGATATTACTGTGTAACTGACTTTTCTAAGTCAGCTCAGTTCTCTGACTATGACTCTTCTTTACTTGTGCTACTGTTACACTATGTTTTAGCATTTACCATTATCCCACCATTGCCACTTGTGGCTAAAGTGGCCGCTGTTAAGCAAAATTGACATTGTGTCACTTTAAAGTACTGTGAAGTAAATATTGAACTGTTACTAGTAGTGCTATTTATTAAAATGATTGTAGTTCACTACCAGTTTTATTTACAACCACAGTATCAAGAATCTTCAGTGAGCAGTTTCTTAACAAATACACTATCAACAAGAGTGCTTTGAGATAGGTCAGTGGCTCCTCCTGTTTAATAAGCAGTGACAGACACTGATCGACTTAATCTGGTCTCACTCTACTTTGCGGTCGTTAATTTCAAGATGTTTGCATCCGCAGATTAGGGGAGATTGTATGTTTTCGAAACAAGTCTTCCAAATGAATCTCGTCAACAAATTAAGGCATGATTAACAAGAGCAATTACACTGAGGATCCAACTGAGCTGAGGAGAATCAAGCTAAAGTGAAGGAGATTATCTTTCTTATTAAGGAGAATCACTTTAAGGGTTTGATTACTTCCTGTTGTTGTATTTACCTCTTGATTACTCTGTAACTAATGACGCTTCTAAACAGCTATGTTTTTCTATACCGTTGGGAGTTTTAGAGTGCAGATTGAACACTCAGATTGTATTTAAATGTGCAGTGCAGCTTCTTTTTTCTCTCATGGTAAAATTCCCATAGTGGCACCGACAATGGTAGAACTGACATATTTAAGAATGATTAGAGCTGTGGAATTTTTGCTGGTTGGTTGGAAATGCAGAAGTACCATTTTAAATTTATTGTACCCCAAGCAAGTCAAGTAGCATATTTGGCAACAATGACAGCTGTAAGTACTCTTCTATGTCAGTATCTGCATAGCACTTCTGGATTTTGGGATTTTCTCCCAATCTAAGATGAAGTTTTTCTCTTTCCCAGTCAAGCTGGATGGAATCAGACAAGAATGTCAGGCGTATTATTTTTATAGGCATTGGCTGGGTCCCTCATTTTAATGTTGATTTGGCTGCATGCTGGTGGCCAGTACTGTGTTCACCATCACCTCAGTTTAAGGTCTTCTGAACTGTGAAGGAGGTGGAAGACTTTGCCTGCATTTATTGTTCCCTTTTCCAATACAAAAAAATTACCCACGCCCACTGCATGATATCATGGCCATCCTTCATGGTGGGATGCTGTTAGATATGTGATGTCAACAGCCTCCGCCAGACACTTTGTCATGTCTGAAGAATTCAGTTTTTATTTCACAAGAATAAAGTATCTTTTGCTTAACGCACCCTATTCCTTCATTCCTTCCTTTTTTTTTTTTTCAGGAAAGCTTTCACTCTTGTTGAAGAGCCCAGATATCCCTATCCCTATGGTCAGCTTATTTTTTTATATGATGAGCAGGCAAGCTAAATGGAAAAAAGGTCCGTCTTCAAAGTCGTGATGATCTTCCGAAACTTTTGGGGTATTTTTCTGCGATTTCTTTCTGCTTTAGTAGCCTATGTAGCTGCATTGAATCAATTAACTAATAAAGTTTGTCTCTCGTGCCCTTTCTCTATATTATCCTCTTACATCTATCTCAAATTATAGATAATAATAATTAATAATATATTGATATTAGTGATAGAAATTTCTGATAGTTCCTGGAACATCAGAAGGTACTATCTCTGGAGTTTTGGGGAGTCTGAAACTATGGACTAGAAACCCAAACTAGATTTATTTTGTTTTCTGGTTGACGTTATGGTGAAGTTCCTGAAAAGGCTCCTGGAATCCCAGAAAAATTCCTGTTTTCGCAGATTTTGCTTTGCGTTGAGTCTGATTACACCTTTAGGTGTTCGTGGCATTCCCAACAACCATCCTCTTTCACATTTTGGTTGGTGAAAATTTCTGTTTGTAATTCATCAACACTTTTGTGACCAATAATCAACAGTAGGCTAATCTTTAACATTGTCACAATAACAGTAAAATGATGGTGTGCCAGGAGTGACATTTTCTCTGTGCCCCTAACATTTAGGAGCAGATGCCACTAACTGATTAAGCTCCGATTAAGCAGAAGTTTGAGGCTAATGGGACACTTTACACAATGTGACTGATACACTTGCTTGACATGCAGTGACAGATGCCAGCCTCTAAAGATGGTCAAATTACTGAAGCATGTCGTTGGCAAAACACAGAGCCATTAACGATATGCCAAAACATATAAACTACAAACCACATGAATCAGATTAGAATGACAAAAGGATGAATGATGTTAGTGTACATGGTTAGTGTTACAACTTAAAACACTGTTTTACTTTTGAATGTCAACAACAAGTAGTGAAACCAATTCAAGATGGTGTATTAATGCCGTAAAGGGCACTAAAGCTTCTTCAATTGAATTTAAACTAAATGTCTTTTTCTTCTACTAGGGGGGTAAATATTAGACCCATTTTTTAAACTTTTTTTTACTTAAAAAACTCTTGAAAGTAGCCTTTAGTCTTTAAAAGTCTTCATTAGGCATGGGAAGTGTTCACATTACAAAGCACTCCTGACAGAAAAGTGAGACTGTAAATTTATTATTCCGAGCTATAATGGGATATCAGCTACTACCAGGGGAGTGTAGGGGTTAAAAAGAATGTAAATGACCCTTTAAAGCTGGTGCTATTTTGACTTTTGGAGTAATTCTGCACCCATTTTGAAGTGAACTTTTAACCTTGCAGGGTTTTTCTTGATCTTATTTAAAAGAAGATAAGGAAAGGCAGGCTTGGTATGCTTCTGACAGAAACTGTTGAAGTGGCCGGTAAAACCTGATGTTTTGGAGAAGCTGATAATGTAGAATTTTCGAGCTTTGTGCTTGTGTTTGAGATGTTAAGGCAGTGCTTAATTGAGCAGGAAGAGTTCTGATCACAGCACTTTTTGTTCTGCCACAATCTTATTGTGTCATCGTAGCTGTGAGTCGCTGGTGTCAGCAGCAGAAATTTTACCCTATCACTCTTTGAAAGAGCTATGTTAACAGAGCTGCATTTATCAGTCTACTGGCACACTGTATGTGTGCATATTTCACGTGGCTCATTGGCAGGATTAATTGCCAACAAGTCCCCTGTGGTCCAGGAACGCAATTACCTACTGACCCAAATAATTCTCTTGGCTGGAAGTCACTGTCTCTGTTCTGGCAGTGTTACACCTGGGAGTCTTCACATAACCTCACACTCACCCCTCAATGCATCCTTACATCAAGGAAATCTGCGAGTTTTATGTTTGTGTGATATTCAGGGTGTGTATGCAGAATAGAAGAGTGACCATTTGTGTGCTATCTGTGTGTAATGTTCAGGAATGAAACAAAGATATCCAGTTACCTTCTGATTTTTCCTCCTGATTTGGGGTTGGTCCGTGTTAGTGTGGTATCCTCTTTTCAGGAATAGATGAACTTTGAATTTAGGCCATAGCTCATGAAAATTTTGTTTTCCTTATCTGAGCTACTCATTTAAAGTAAGGTAAGGTTCTGCCAACAACAAAGCGTGCGTGGGCTTCCACAACTGAACCATGACAGAGCGGTGAAAACATTTGGAATGTGTGTTGTTGTCCCCAACATAAGATGTTACTTAGAGCTGAAACGATTTGTAAATGAATCAATTACTCGATCGACAGACAATTAATCTGCAACAGCTTTAATATTCGATTAATCATTTAAATAATTATTCTATCAAAAATGCCAAAAGCTCTCTGGTTCCAGCTTTCTGAATGCGAGGGCTTGCATGTTTTCTTTGTCTTGAATATCTTTGGGGATTTGAACTGTTGGTCAAACAAAACAATACATTTGAATACGTCATCTTAGCAATTAATGTTTGCCTTTTTAATCAACCATAACCACAGTCTTTCCCTAACCTTAAGAGTACTCCACCAATTTTGCATTTCACTTCTGTAACATTATCAGACTCACGATGAATTTTTTTTTTAAAAAAGTATCAAAATTGATGCAGCAGAATCAGGCACATTTTTATGCCATGCATTCTTCTTCCTTGTCAAAACCTGGCACCTACGTTACCCAGAATGCAACTCGACCGTTCAGATTTGGGTGTGTTATGTTAGTAGCGGCTAATGTAGTCCCAAGCCGCTAGCCCAGAGTAGAGATTAAAGGTGGGGTATGCGATTCTAATCCAATACACGTCTTTTTGTCAAATACAGCGGAAGAAAAAACCCTGTGTTTGTACACGGCCCTGGCTCTGTAAATGGGAAATAAACAAACACAGCACTATTCCAGCCATGATTTGTGTGTCAGGTAACGTTAAGTGACTTGCCCACGGACATTGAGCTGACTTTCTAGTTTGCCAAGAGATGCTGTTGTTGTTGTTGTTGTTGTGATGTTAGCTATAGTAGCAGGAGAGTTGTGAGCATCGCTGTCTGGAGCTGCTGTGCTGCTCTGGGAAACCGTCTCGTCCTCTCTGGCTGTTAGCTTCGCAGCAGCAACTGTAGGGACAGTTTGCTAACCCACAACTTCTAAGCTAACCCACAACCTAGCTAACGTTAGTCACATTACTTGCTGTGTCGTTGTTCTCTCTATATCATGGTATTTGTCATGGGATTGGATTTCTCATGGATTCCCCACCTTTAAGTGACATCACTTGAGGGAATGTATCAGACTTCACACAGCTCCCTCTGGTCCTACAAAAGGCTTTACACAACTTATATGCAGTAGTAGTCTCCCAGCACCTGTAAACAGACTATGATGTGTACAATTGGCAAGTGTTTTAGTTGCCTAAGCCTAACCACACCTTAACCATAGTTTATTTCCCAAACCTCAACCATACTGTAGCTACCATGCACCGATTTTGTCGAAAGCCAGAATTTTTAAAGCGTTGGCATTGGATCTAATTTTTTTTTATCATTTAACGTATTCTGGGGTTTGCATATACTATATCAATTTTCTTCTCTGGCAAAAGGGCTGCATTTTTCACAATTTTCTGCATTTTTGTAGAACAACAGGAATACACAGTATGTAGAAAGTGTCAAAAAGAGATGTTTGTTGTGGAAGAGCCACCTTAACGTGAATTCTTTCTCTTGTATGTCTATGATGTCAAGCAGTTGCTCATACTGATTAACCTTAATTGGATTCCAAGCAGGATATAGAAACAAACAAGCAAAAATAAAAAGCCATGGCTAAACTAAATGGAAGCCATTTATTTATGATGCTGTTAAGAGCACTAATGCAGTAAGATTTAGAGCATTGCTATTGCTATTACAAGTATATAGAGAGAGGTGGAGGGGACTTCCACAGACTGTTGGTTTGTCTCAGCATAAAGAAATAAGCTTCTTTGTGTCTCCACATGTGCATTTACTTGCACTATTCTCATGTAATATCTAAATACATGTTACAGGTTAAAGGTTATGGCCTGGGTCTGAGTGACTTGCCCCAGAATCTGTTTCATTAATGGATTATTCAGTTGTATATGATGTAGCATGCATTGTGGCTCAAGTGCCATAGTGCAGCCACTCTAAGCATTGACACACAGCCTGTACTCTATACACGACTTGCTTGTTATTTGAGCTTACATGTCAGGTTTGAGGTCACTTGTGTTAATATCAGACAGATCTAGTACATTAGATGCATTCCTTAATCTGTTAAATCTCTCCACTGGCCCAACTTTCATTTGTTGTAGAAGCATCAAATTAGGAAGAAACACAAAGCCATAGATTTGTTTTGTCACCTTTCAGGGATTGCACTTGTTTTTTGCAATTGCTAGTCTTTCAGCTTTTCTGCAAATGATAAAAGCACTGAGAAGCAAGCCTCAGGCATTTTTTTTCTTATTTTCACTGATGAGTTTTGCTGCATGGTCGAGAAAGCATTGTTTTCTTGAAAATCACAGAAAAACAGACATGTCTTTCTCTCCTGTAAAAGAGTATTAGATAAAAAGTATAGAGATATTTTTATTAAATCTGTTTCAATAGAAAACAATTAAATTTTTTTACTGATATTATATACTTTGATAATTTTGGCTTAGTTAATCATAAAAAAATAGCATGCATCGGTATTTTGAATAACCTCATGTTAATTCAATACATTACTTTTGTCATCAGATTTGGTCCCAGTGAAATGCCATTAGAGCAATTCACTGGGACGCTCTGAGCTGCTGCTCAGCCTTGCTGCCCATATGGCCCACTGGCCATTCAAAGAAAAATATCCCCTATGACCCAAAAAGCATTATTAGAATATGGTAACACAAGCATAAGCGTTACTTGTCTTTTTGCATATATAGCAGTATTTACTTGTTTTCAGATACAAGAACAGCCACTATGCACACATTTAGTTCCACAACTATTTATTAATCTGCAGAAATATAAATGTGCAAAATACAGCGTTTGTGTGCTTTAGCAGGAGGTATGGGACGGGGGCTACTGGTGGTCACAGGAGTAAACACACTAGTCTCTGCAGCCTGCAGTTCAGTGTGCCGCCCGTTTCATCTGAAAAACATGTTAAAAAAAAATTACGCTGTGTCTCACTGCAACGGCATTAAGATATCGTTTAGTACGATCGATTTAGCAAACCCTTGTCTTAAGGAACACCATGATTCTACACCATTAACATCCCGGTACATCCCAAAGGTTCCTAGTCCCTGGGGAAAGTTCCTGCGGTCAAAACGTAGCTCAAACACTGAACCCTCACTTTGACAACATCTTCATGATCACTGCAAGTGCAGGAGGGTGCAAAGGCTCCAAACACTACATGAGAAATAGGACAATTGGTTGTCAACACTTGGGAAATTGGTTGTTAACCTGTGGAGAGGCTTTTCCATTTCCATTATTATGATGTCGGAAGCATTGCAGACTCATGTGTACATATTGGCTCAAAAAGTCTGTATCACTTGTTCACTGTAGGACTGCCATGAGCCCTCACACGCTTATCAGAAATGAATGTCAAAGTCTGAGAGTCAGTGATGGTGGACTTTGGGACTGGGTCAGAGGGCAACTGGCAAACAGGACTCAAGGACACAAAACATGTTCAGGCTTACAGTCTGCAGCAGGCATACAGGTACAATCGAGTTAAGGAACTGGAAAATCAGCAGGCAAACAGCACAGGCTGGACCGCTACGGCAGCAGGACAATACAGGCCTGGTAGGCAGGTGACTGGGGCAGGTGAAACTCAGTGGAGGCAACCTGTGGGCAGGTGAGGAATGACACTTGAATAACACACTTGAGCTGTAGGGAGTGAGATCCTCAGAGGCTGTGTCTGATTGAATGTGTCTGAAGCTGAAGAGGAAACAGGGAGATAATATGCAAGTACAGGGCTCGTGGATTGGTGTGACCAAAACGTGTTGTTCGTGCTGACTCGGTGGCATTTGACGGGAAAAGACCTTGCACAAATGTGCAATGGATCCCATATAGAGGCTGTCTCTCTTGGGTATGTCTTTTTAACGCCATTTCAAATGAAATTCAAAAGTAGAAGGGCACTTGGACAGCGCAGACCTCCGTCAAGGCCAATAGTCCATTCTTCTATGACATGCAAATCTGCAAGCAGCAACCACTATATATGTGGTCGTGGGGTTTGGAGGAAGAATTTGATGTTATTTCACTAAAAGCTATACGTTTTCACATAATTTTAGACAATTATCATTGCAATATTTATAAAAAACACTCAAGTTGTAGTTTTTCACATTACACTCATGAGCAAGGAAAAAAAATGAAACAAATATGCTCACTGATGAAGTAGGCCTAAGCGCTGTGAGTGAACACATTGTGCCATTAAAAAATCATAATCACAAAATAACATTGGTTAAACAAGGCTTTATAGTGAAGGGATTTGAACTGCGATTTGCTTATCCTTCCAAAGTCAGGGTGAAACCACTAACCAGCTGTAGGTGTCGTTAGGATTGTATCTTTATCTTATCCATCATTTATCTTATCGGCCCGATCCTTTATCAATACTCTTACCGGTTCTTTTTCATTTCTAAAGAATTGTTTGAATTATCATTTTTTTTAAAAGAATAAATTCAGAACGGTGGTGCTAGTTCTGGAAGAGTTTTTTCCAAACTCTATATTTAAAATGTTCTTATCTTCATATCAATATGAACGATATCCTCAATGTTACTCAACATAGAAACACATTGAAGTATTTTTTTGAGCTTATTTTGTTGTAAGTTTATTCCACTCCACATTCACAGCATGTACCGCCTGAAAGGTTAATATAAGGACTCAAAGTGAGGTGTATTATTTGCTGCAAAGGATCTGTATTTTGAATTCTAGTGGTAGGAGATGAGATTACAAGATGATTCTTCAGAAAATTCTACCCCTCGTGTATTTACATCTACAAGAGGAATAATCAAAAATTCAAACTGGGGCTTTGAAAGTCACTCTGCTGCATTCAGCCTGGGAGCCCGCTCACCTCTAAGTGAGAGCCGGCTGTATTCTTGGCTGTAAAGCTCTCATCAATGGTTCGCAGGTCAGCTATAAATCAAATGAGCTGCTTGTTTCCTGTCAAGGGTATTTCCTGCACTCCAGTCTCCCCTCAGGCAGATTCCAGTAAGCCCAGTGGTTCTGTACTGTACCTAGTTCAGAAAAGGTAACGTGCTCTAATTTAATTTGAACATGCCTTTTACTTTTCTGTGATACTGTAAAGAAGTGGTTATAAATACACCATAAAGCCCAGGAAAAAGGCCCAGGTGTTTTCAGGGATATGTATTTTTCATTGGTTTGGACTCTCTTTTCAGGCTTTAAACATTAAGGCTCGATCAAGCTGTCCATTGTAGGAGCACTTACAAAGCATGTGTCCACAGAGGAAATGGACCCACTGCTCCTCTGCTTTGGTAGGTCTGTATGAGAATAATGTTTGGGTCAGCTGTTGTAAAAAAACAAAACAAAAAAGACATCATGAGTATTCAAACACATCATATATAGCCTATAGAAATAGCAGAATGATCCTGAGTGCAGCATAAAGACGAAGATGAAAGTTAGAAGAAGGGTGTGACGCATGCACACTTGTTTTTAGTCTCTTTCAAGCTCGTCCATCATAACCTGATAAAGACCTTTTCAGGGCCTAAATTACATTTCTTTGACAGATTGTGGGTCTTTAGAAATGTGTTAATGCTCAAATGTACTTGAATGATCACTTGTGTTTGATAGCAAATTACTCTATCTGAATGTTTAATGGCTTTGATAATTAGAGTATTTAGCTCATTGTGGCTCTTTTCCTTGGCCTACAAGGCTGAAAATAGTTTAACCTAAGTTATCGTAATGGATTTGGCATTGAATGAAATTGGCTCATTTTATTTGACTATCAAAAAAATATGCCAGAACATTTCTGAGGGTCTTCGGTGTGACAGCAAATCTTTATGAATAACCTATTTAACTGGATTTAATTTAATGTCAATACATGCTCTGTTTGCAGGAAATGCATGGTTAATTACATACAGTTGTGTAAGGTCACATCCAGCAATAGAAAGTAGTACAGGTTAGATTGTGGTACTCACTGATAGTGTACAGTATTTTCAGAATGGGCACATGCTGTAAGTGGCAAAATTTTAAACAATGAAATCATTTTTAGTTATGGATTTTGGCTATGGCTTCAGGCTGAGGGTGTTGGTATACTGGGTGTCGTGAGACAAAGATCGTGCGTGAGGTGAAAAGGTGAAGGTGCATGCCCGTGTTCTAAAAAAAACAACAGGAAGTTAGTTATTGTACTTTGACCCGATGATTTCACTAGAAGTTGGAGCTGCAGCAGCGTCTGTGACACACAGCTCATGGAGACAATTAAGGCACTTAAAAAACTTCAGCACTTGATTGCTGCAATTTGCACCAAAAATTGTACTTCTCTGAGTCATATCTAATTCAAATCTGAACACACAGACATGATACACATCATTTTAGATTCAATGTGACTTACACTTTCCTACTATACTCTCCAATCATCATATTTTTAAGTTTTCTTCAGTATCCAAGTAATCCAGTGATAGCTGTGTGTACAGCCGTGGGTACATTGCAAACAGGAGCTGCTAAAATCTAATTCAGCTCACTTTTAATGTTGCTAATTTACAAAAAAAAAACGGGGCTGAAGTTGTAGCCCTAAGCGTAACTCACTGAATCCATGGCAGCATTAAAATTCCTATATACATCTCCCAAAGCATTATGGGAACTATAGTTCAAAAATGTAGAGTGGGCATGGGGGGAAGTGCAGTTGTCTTGATTTTGTCAAAGGGGCGTCCCACAGTGTCAGACATTTAAAACTCTTGGTGTAAGCTGGTTTTCCAGTTCACTTCACTTTGTCTCCAAATTAAAAAAAAAAAGTCCTGTATGTTATTTATAGAACTATGCTTTGCAGTTTTAAGAGAACTGACAACATTTTTTTTTTTGCTATCCACTACCAGGCACTTGGGGAAATTGTAAAGCTCCCACTACCAACAAAAGTTGTAGTGTGAATGATTTGGCCTTTTTGGTCTTGATTTGACTGGAGTACACATTTGAAGATCACAAGTAAGATTCTGGGAAGTTTCCCTTACAGCAGAGGTGAGCAATCAGGTTTTTTCAGCGTTGTCCATTGGCAGGTGCGGTAGAAGCGCATGCATGATGTTTTGTTTGCTTATTCTTTTAATAAACTTAAGAATGGAATTGATTTATAAAACTGCTTTAGGGTTGTATCGGAGGGCAGATGTTTTCTTACAGCAGCTTATTGTAACACTCATTTGGCAAAAATGACCCATAAATGCAAGAGACTAGAGATGTAACTGATTACATCTGATTGGTTATTCACATGATAAACAGTGGCCGGCTTCAATTATGGTCGAATGAAAGTGCTGTTGTTGTTATTGCCTTAGAAAAAAGTGTCACCAGCACGCCGTTATTTGTGTTTGTGAGACACAAATCTGTGATGGTTGAATAGGCTAAAGCCGTCTAATTAAAACTGAATAATCAAGGGGTACTTGTTTCCTTTAAATGAAGTTAATTATAATACACATCTATGTTATTTATTGGGTAAGTTTATTAGACTTCATTTCAGCACCAGGTGCTGTTCAGATAGCCTGGTGCAGAACGAGGCGCAGTGAATGAATGCCTCACAAGTTCATATTTATTGGGATTTGCATCAGCCTTGTCTTTACATTATCTACATTGTTATCTACAGTAGATTTATGTGAAATCATGTAAATTGTGATGTGTAAACTATGAAAGTGAAAATATTTTTTAGCACAGTTGCTATTTGCCTTCCACTGCCTTACCGTGCTAGTAGCAGCATTAGCAACTTTACAGTTCTGCTCAGTTCTGCTTTGAACTTATTGGTTTGGCTAGAGACAAACACGAACCCATCCGACCTGTGCTTTCCACTATTTCTGGCCAGATCACCAATTACACAACACCGTCTTTGCTGGCCACTTCCCCAGACGTCTTGGCACAGAACGTGCTCAAACCCTTTTGTTTTTGTTAGGATCTGTAGCTCAGATCAAGATCAATCAAATTTAGTGGATAGGTTTCAAGTCCCCCACTTCTCTGGGAAAAAAAATCAAAGCAATTAGTCAGATATTGATGCTACTGGTTTTTGTTTTGGTAACTCATTTTCACTCTGATTTCTTAGCTGGAGAGGAAATCACTATGAGAACTGGTTTTAATACATGGATTTCTATGATTATGGCTGTTTAGCAGCTTCAGAAAATCTGGCTATGGTGGTAAAAGACTGATGTTTGTATTAGGAAGGTTCCAGGAGTGAGTATGTGTTCCTGCATGTGCGAGGCATGGAGTTGCTGAAAAATAATATGAGCACTCAGTAAATCTACCCTGGGTAAATAAAGGTATAAATAAAATCTCCAAACCACATAGCAATGGTGCACAATTTAAGCTGATGACAAGGCAAGCAAACAGGAAGTGAGGCATATTTCCTTAACACTTAATAAGGTCCCCAGTTAGCTGTTACTTTCTCAGTCGACTTTGTATGGGTAGATGGCTTGGAGGGGGTAGACAGTTTTGTACCTTTGGTAGAAAATAAGTCCCAACAATGAGTGCTGACAGTGAGCTTTGTGAAGTATTCTGAATAAACAGGACATTGTCTCTGAAAAGGCATGTTGCTGTGTGTAAGGCAATGTCACTTTGTGAACAACAAATTCCATTTACTTCCTTTGTATTGGGGTAACAGCAGAAGTTAAGGTGGATTTGGGTTAACTGACCCTTTGTACGACGTGTTGTCTGCCTGATGTGCAGATAGATATTGTGTTCGGTTCCAGTCTGGAGCATTTTCTTCTTTCTTCTCTCTTTACATTTACAGCTGCTCTGGCAGGATCACCTGCATGTAGTTTCCTACCAATTCTATTTATCTACATGCTGGATAATATCTTTTCACTCTATAAATAATACTTTAGTATATCACTGTTGAATTTAAAAAAATATCTTTATTATTAATTAATCAATTGTTTTTTTTTTCATGTAATTGATTAATCATTAAGGCTATAAAATGAAAGTGGTGATAAATGTTCACGTCTTGTTTTGTCTGACCCAAGCAGCAAATCTTCACACATTTTTTCTTGATGATTGACTTAAATGATTAAACAATTATCAAAATTGTTTGCAGATTTGTTTTCATTTCAGCTCTAATACTTACACATACTTATTGTTCACATGGTTGCACAAATATTTGGTTGAAGAAAATATTTACACCTCATCAGATTGTTTATGTCTTCTGATGTAAAGTTTTAATAATCATTAACTAAAAACATATTAAACGCACACATTTCCACATTTAACTGATAAAGAGAAGCATTCTCTTTCTGTGGTAACAAAGTATTCACCGGAGCTCCTAATTAAAAGTGAAAGGTAAAACAGTTTTTGAGGTAAACACATTAAAATTACTCAGTAATTGAGACTGCATTGTGAATAGAATCTGAGTGTCAGAGTTTATGAAAAGACACCAAAATAGAGTTTGTTCATCAACATCATTTCCCTAGAGGAACATGTCCCCAGCACCCAGCTGCTGGTTACTTTTCCTCTGCGCCCGGCTACTCTCACTGTGCTTGAGGAAAACAGCGCCTCTGAAAATAAGGAGCATATGCTAGAACAAGGAACCCCACTTCAAGCAATACTTGTTCCTTAACAATAGCACAGCGTAAAGAAACCGAAGTGAAGTTGAGATAAGACTTAGTTGTCAGTTGCATGTTCTCAAAACATTTTATAATACTTGCAAAAAAAAAAAAAAAAGGAGGCATGGATAACAATCCCAAACTGGCGCCCACCAGTAATTATGATGTGGGTACAAAGAGATTTTTGCCATTCTAAAGGGAGAAGGGGAGTGTAGGTGTATTAATTCCTATTCCTTCCTGCTTCCTCGACTTGGAAGTTCAGATTTAGAAAAATAGACCCCCCCTCCCTCAAAAGAAAAGAAAAAAACAAGAACTGTCACATTGACTGACGCCAATCGTATATAGCATCTGTGTTCCCACTACTGCTCCCTATAGTATATGCCACACTGTGGCAATGTGGGAAACTGACAATGTCAATTTATCAGAACAAAAGAATTCCTCAGCAAAAGGCATACACATCTTTGGGCCCTGGAGACAAAAATCATTCCACCCCCACCCTTACCTGTATCTAAACAGAATGTAGGACATTCACAACACCAGAAATAGCAATTTCAGTCACAATTATCATTTTTGAATGTATCCCCTGCAGTCAAAAGTTAGTATTTCACTTTAGGAGTTAGAGCTGCACTTTAATGCTAACTTTCTTAAAGTAAACAATTGAATGAAAGGCACTGAGATGAATTAAACACCCAAACAGCTGCTGCGATCCAATATTGGACAGTTTAAATGAACTGATCCAGATCCATTCTGCCCTAAATGATTTTCTGTTTTTGAAACTTAATTTTACATATTACATTTCTTCTGCCTTAATTTTGGAGCTGTATAATTATGTTGTGTGTGTGTGTGTGTGTGTTTTTTCTTCAGGTGTTTGATCCTGTAGTCCCCACCATCACTTAGTGTTAAAATTTGGGTAAGTACTCTACCTAATTTCTCCCTCTTTTCCACAACAGTTCAATGCTGTATATTCACAGACCAGAGCGGCCTCCACAAACACTGCTGTAATTCCCTTTTTGGGGGGGCCATTTCACATGCATATCACCCAGATTTGGTGAAAGTTTAGTAACTATCTTATATCACAAAACATTTCCTTTTCACCAGTCCACCTCTCCCACGCTTAATATTTTCTCCAGACTTTTTGAGAAAAAAAAAGATTAAAAAAAATATGATAGGTATTGTTTTCAATATTGCTCTGATGTGAATATTTTTCAGTGCTATGCAGGCATTTAGCCTGAACCTTATCATTTTCTTTTATAACTCATCAAAGGCTGATGAATCAGAATTTTTGTTCTGATTTAAAGACCCTTCTGTAAAACCATTTCAAGGGTCAAATGTCGAGATATTCTTGTCCAGCTCATCCATTTTACTGTACTGAACTGGAAATGAGTCATAAATATAAAATTGTGTGTTTCTGTAATTATTATTATAATTAAATACAAACACTTTTATTCACCTCTTCATTGATTCTTAGGCAGGAAGGCAAAAAAAAATTGTATTTTATTTGAATTTATATGATTTATAGAATTATATAAATATATAATGTATGGAAAATTATTGAATCCATATTTTTATTAGAAAATTGTGACATCTTGGTTCTGGCATCCATATTAGTTGATTAAATGAATTAATTAAATTCCCCTGCCAGTCAATGCATATGTGACAGAAAGTTGGCTAAAGGGCAGGAGGTTTCCCCGATGACGCACAGTAAGTGCTCCCATGATACATTCTCAATTGATTCAATTAGCCTTGGTTATGAGAAAAACAAGTCATGTGTTTTAGATAGAAAATATGGAAAAAACAGTACCCCCTTTAATCAAATAAAGCTTTGTAGGGTTTGCTATTTAGTCCTCAGATTTCTGCAGCTCCATCACAGTGATCCCACAGTCCTGCTGAAGTTGCCTCCAACATAGGAAATTATTTATTATTTAGTGTAGGCTTTAACTCATTGATTGTCATAGCACCACTGCAAGACTACATGGATGGTATGATACATTTTCAGGCCCTGTGTGCGGATTTTGGCGTAGTGGCCAAAGTCGAAAATACAGGTCACATGACGCATTGTGGTCCACGTACACGACAAAAGAAACAGCCGTAAAACAATTACGAATATTTGCTGAGCTTCACACACACTCAGAAGTGGAAATTCAGCTTTGATGTAAAAAAAAAACATGACTTTTGTATTGAAAGGGTATAAACATCTTAAAATTCATATTAGATTTATTGTAAAACAGCAATAAACACTACTAGTGAACTAATTGCTGTAACTCGCTAGCAAGCCACCATTTGGATAATCATGATGAGAATAACAGTCAGCAGTTACCTTCTGGGTTGTGTTTAGGTTGCATGTATTGTCAGCAGCGACTGAAACATGGGAGAGAGTACTCAAATTTGTAGGTTTGAAAATAAAAAGAAAGAATTTATCAAGATAAAAATACCTGTTAATAATGAAATTGTGCTTCTAGACCGTATTGCTACATATTATGTAAGCATTTGGTGCATTAGTTAAGCCTGCAGTGATAATTTGTCTTTATATCCTGATTAGCTGACTCTTTGTTGGCATTATTTCTGATAAGCTGCTGAGAACTCCCTTAACAGCCACATCAAAATGATGTTTGCATGTCCTGATAACACTAATGGTCCTTGCTATAATTGATTTAAGATACAGTTGCATCAGTGTTTTAGTCATGCTTGTGTGTTTATGATTCTAATGGAGAAGTATAGACTTAGTTTTTGTTTTTCAGTCCTGTCACTTAAATGTGGGCCATTAGATTAACTCAATCATTTATCTGGATCCTCGAGCTTTACTTGAATATACATCAAATACAGTGAGCCAGTGTATTGCACAAACTATATAAATGCAGACATTTAAATTAGCAAGCTCTGAGGTGTCTGTGTTTAGCAAAGCATGCACAGTGGTTGAATACCAAAATTTGATCTATTTTTGAAACAGATGGCAAGGTGCTCATATGGGAACCTGAGCTCTTCTTCATTGAATATGAAAATGTTGAGCAGGTGGTCCAAGAAGCTCCCTTCCATGCTATGGCTTTCATTAACACTCTTTTATTTTTCTAGTAATAATAAGCTGATACTTGTGCCCTCTGAGATATAGGGCAGACAAAAGAGCTGCTTCTTTTTTTTCTTTTTTTAATAGGCAAAAACTGGCAAAACTGTGCTCTTGTTGTGTTCTATTAGACACAACCCTCTCCATCAACATCACACTCGCACAGTGTGAGCGTGTTTTATTATCTGATAGGTCTCCACCATTTTGTGTTTATTAGAGCATGGGTTTATTTTGTGATTGTACTCATTTCATGGCTACAAAGAGCTACCTTGCAGTCATATTCGGATATGTGCAGATTCTGTATCTCAGGAAGTTGTCTGTACCACTATCAACCATAAACTTTGTAACTGTTACAGGGTTTGAGCCATTGCGCCCCATTGTGACAGTGACCTCCTTAGAACATAAAATGTCCGGTCACTGCGACATCCCTGCACTCAGTTGTCCTCCTACAATAAAGGGCAGAGTCAGTGCTGTTAGACTTCTCATTTTTAGATTTTATCAGCTTATCAACATGAATTTGTCGAGTTAGCTCAACTACGAAATGAAACAGTTGGCTGTTATGAAGTAAACATGCTACGCAAGCTGGTGTCTGTACGCTCAGCCAAAGATGTATTGATACAAAAAGAGATGCAGTCTGTATCGTTATAACATTTAAAATAGTGAGGAAGGAGTTTTTGCTCCCCTTCCCCAAAAAACAAAGTAAGTCTGTACAGAAACCATTTACAGTAGCATTAGCTTCCTGCACTCGTAATTTTCCGGCCCTATGCGTTCTAGCTAGATAGCAGTCGAGTACTGACCAACAGCTAATGCTAGTCATTTGTAATAATAATAGTCTGAATCTCTCAGTTATACTTTTAAGCACATCCAACAATATTTGAATTAACTTACTCAGGCTCTCCGGAGCAGCTGAGTAGCAGGTTGCCCGGTCAGTCTGTGGAACTATAACGTTAGCTAACGTAACGTTAGCTCAGCAGCTACTAAAGTGGAGACTGAGAGCTGTTAACAGGATAAATTTAGATGATATCTGATACCTTTGGCGTTAAATGTCAGACGTGACTTAGAAGTAGTTTGTCATTATTACAGTAACTTAAATATAGTAAATATAATGTCACTTTTGGATGTAATCATTGGGATAATGAGCTAATTATAAGTATCTCAGTAGAGGACTTAAACTACAGTAAAATGGTGTGGTTTTCTAGATACAGATGATTAAGGTTGTTTGCAGTTGACCTTCAGGTGAAATACTGATCAAATATTTGTCAGTGGCACAGTTAAATGCTGATGAACGGAGTGTACTTTCTCAATCACTGTATTTGTAATCTTTATGGTTTTATAATTTCCTAAAAATTCAGATTTCTTTGTGTAATTAAAAATGAAATTAGTATATGTTTAATATAATATGTCCAATTCATCTATCGAAATTCGAAATTCATCTATCATTAATAGAATTTGTAGCACTCATCAGGTGCACAGTTTGACAGTATTGTTTATGTCCGCCTTGGATGGAGCACTGTGAAAGTATGAAAGTCCTGCCTCAAACACTATGTTACATTCTTTATATTAACCTCAACAGCATCTCATAGGTACATTGTAATCATTGACTTTAAATACATATTGCTGTGTATTTCCTATAGCAATGTCAAGATCCTTCAATTTTGTTTGGAAGCTATCATCCTTTAACATTTATTGTTAATATTGATGTATTCTTCAAAAGAGCCCATGACATCTCAATCTACAGTCATAGAAGAGTCCCATATTTATTCTCACAGCAAATCATATACAGTACAGAGTTGTTGGGCTTTGTAATAAAGACAGTAAGGTGAGTCATTTCACAGAAAGAGATATATTTGTATTGATTCAGCTTGACCTTTCTGCAATCCCTTTGAAAACTAATTTATGAACATAAGGGATTGCTGAAAGTGAGTTTTGTTATTGTTATAGTTAAGCGGATATAAAAAGCAGTTTATTTATTTGTTCTTTCAGTTACTCCAGAACCTGTAAGAGACATAAGAGCAGATCATTAGCAAAGAGCCGAAGTGAAGGCTCAACCCAACTAAATGCATTTTATCCACAACCTTACTAACCTTATACACCACAGCCTTTTGCATACATACATATACAGTAACTCATACAGTATGTGCACCCTCTGATTCATGAGCAAAATACACAACACATGCACACAGGCACATTTATTCTGGAGTACGCATAACCAATAGTTTTCCTGCTTTAAGTTGTGGTTCAAATGCAGTGTATTACATACAGTAATTAGTCAATAGTAAATAGTAGAATAACACCCTACACACAGAAGTTTGGCTTCCTTTTATTCATTTTCAGTCAACATTACAGCGTCACAGTAGCACAGAAGTGGACTGATGGAGAGCGCCTTACATGCTTAGGCCACAGTGATGGTAAA
The DNA here is from genome assembly GCF_020085105.1 of Siniperca chuatsi. Classification (NCBI taxonomy): domain Eukaryota; kingdom Metazoa; phylum Chordata; class Actinopteri; order Centrarchiformes; family Sinipercidae; genus Siniperca; species Siniperca chuatsi. Next base: position 25,591,004 of record NC_058047.1, on the reverse strand, counting down.
AACTTAACTTGCCAAGGATAGTTCTTGGTTTCTCAGACTGTTTGTTTGGATTCCTGGCTCACAGGTTGTCTGTTTGGGCCAGATTCTTGAAGCACACATCAAATCGACGGATGACTAGCGAGGCTGGCTGCCAGCTGAATTTCAAGAACAGTTTAGCTTCACTGTAGAATTTAAAATCCTTAACTCTTTGTTGGGCTTGACTAGAGCTACAGCCAAACGGTTTTCCTTGACTCATTTTGGAATATAAGTGCTTTATGTAAATCCTTCAGTGTTTTGCTGGACTTCTTTTTTTTTTGTGTGCAAATTTTGTAGTCTTCTCTCTCATTCAATAGCCATGCATTTCATTCCAACCTAATACCTGCCCACTGTATGTAAGGTAAACATCTTTTAGATACATTTAAGTCCCTACTCTGATTCTTAGTGTTCCTCACATTTTCTTCAGAGCTTTTCCAACCTGATAATCAGTATGTATGCATTTGGTGTTAAAACCGCTTTCAGAACTGAAAGAAAAATCCATGTAGCATCTTATCCAAATCTCTTTGGTGTTTGCTTACATTGCAAAATGCCATCTGAAATATTCTATATTTTGCTCATATCAAGTCAATAAAACATATTTATGATAGGTAGTCTTCAACTTTTAGAGCATCTTGTTCAGTGTCTCAGTTTCATATTCAAATTTATGGATGCTACTTTATGTCAGAACTTCTTTCTGACTGTCTAGAACTTTTATCTTTGCCTTTGCCGAAAAGCCAGTGTTGCCTTCCATGAACCCAACTCTGTGTCGTGACTATGAAACTGTAGTATATTGGCTTGCAAAGATTAACTAGAACATGTGATGGATCATGAAAAGACACAGTGGAGCACTGTATTTTATGCTGTGTAGGACAATGTGCAGGCAGGCTACCAACAACTGAAGCACCATAAGGCTGGTTCCATTCCAACTAATGATGATACACAAGTTTTGCTTTGAGCGGTGAACATTTAACATCACATTTGATGCCTTGAATGTGGATGAGGCAGAAATATAAAGGCATTTATTTAGGTTATTTTGCTGATTTATATTGGCCCGAAAAAAAGTCCATCAGCCCTAGATTCAGCCTGTTGTTGTTTATCAGTATTTATTACACAGCTTTGTTGAATACTCTATTCTGATTGGTCAATTACGGCATTCTACGGTCTGTTATTTCTGAAGAGCAGACCTCTGCTATGAATAACAGACCGTTGCTATGGACGCAGTTCTAATCATAGACTCTCAAATCCAATCATAGCAATCTGCAGAAAGAAGTCCTGTGGCAAAAAACGTTTTAAAATCATTTTTAAATCAATATTTGGTGTCAAATTATTGATTTCTTTAGTAAGTATCCGTGTAATAAACAGGATAATGTACAGCGAGCTGGTCATTATTGTGAAATTAACCCCGACAGGGTGATGCAGGTCTAGAATCATGTGTTCTATCTGCCAGCCCTTACTTTACTAGCTAGATTATTGTCAGAAGACACGTTTGCTAGCAACACCACTGTAGAATATATTCAACCTACTTTTCATAGTATAAGTAGAATTTTGCTTTTGGATTCCCCTTGAAAAAAAGATGGGACCACCAAATAGTTTGCTTCTATCTTCTCTTTGCAAATGTTCCAAGAAATTGAAGAACAACCAAAAATAACAAAGGTGTGAATCAGCTTCATATACAGTCTGTATCTACACACGAGGCATTGCCGTTACATATCAATATGAGCACATTTTGGTTTTAATGCTTTGAATTTCAGTCAAATTTGGCTGTTTTTTTATGATTCCTAATCAAATTCAATATTCACAGCAACTGACAGCTCTAATTCTCAGTAAGTAGAGCTTCTTGTTAGGCGTCAGCACATATAAACATAACATGGTGCAATCACAGTGATAACCCAAGTGTGGCCTGATTTGGATGGTCCAGAACAAATGATATACAAAACAATAATAATGATGCTAATGAATATTATAGTATTTGCTCAAATGGTGCATAAAGAGTTTTACATTTATAAACACTGCTTAACAAAGACCCACGATAGCTCTGTTCTGTTGTGGCATCTTTCATCGTGGGGTTGTGCAACTAATTAACCTCAAATTTGGCAGATCTGGATGAGTGAGGCTGACAGTGCCGTCATGCAACAGGAGTAATCTATTTTCCTTTTTCTTTTCTGCATGCTTGACTTTCTTGATTTCTTTATCCTTCCTTTCTTTCCCCTCAAAACCGCACATTGCTATAGAGTCTCTGCCCAGGCCGACTCCAGTAGATAAGAATCAGTGAGTTATAACGGTTGAGGTGGACATGGCAAAATGGTCGGAGCTAGATTACACAGCACCTGAAATAAATAATTTGCTTGTGATGTCTATCCTACAGATGCTATCACAAAACAGATGCACCAAGGGGAGGTACCCTGGCACAGGGCTGGTTTACGCAATCAAAAAGTGAATTGTATGTGCCAGGCTCACCTTATTTGACGCACACATATTGAAAAACAAAACTTCTCTATGCTTGAATGTGTTAGACTTGCACATTTCTTTCTTAAAAGTAAACTCCACCCAAAAGTAAGCATTTAGTATTAAATACTCTCTCCCTGAAGGCCTTTAAATGTGGCTGTTAAAATTGTGATGTTTTAGTGTTCATATGGAACAGTTACATTTACATTTTCCAATTAAAACACTTACACATGGTTGTTATATTAAAAGCTGAATCCAGTATTTTTGCACTCAGTACATTCAGATTTGATTACTTTTAGGCCAACAGAAAAATAATTCTAAAGCATTTCTCCCCCAGAATTTTATTCCAAGTATTGTGAACACGGATCAGCATTTAGACCTTCTGGTTAGGAAATCAAATCTACACAAAATATAACTGAACAGTTAAATTAATAAATAATAAATAAATAGCATATGAAAAATTAGAGATGTTCTTGTGGTTTCTGGTCAAAACGTCCTCACCTAGTCCTGAGTAGTTCTAAAATCCTGGCTACGGCCCTGTACTGCAGTCAGCTGCATTCTCGTCAGTTGTGGTAGCAAGTTTTCACAGTGGATCTAAACTATAAAAAAAAGTTGTTCACAGAAAGTTCTCAAACGACTCCTGTAACATAATCCACTCCTTCACTTTACCATCTGTATGCTCAGTATGTTCCAAACACCCATATTTTCACCCAGGAAGAGTTTACGCAGGGTATCCCTTTAATATTAACCTTTGTACTTTGTATAGTATTGTATGCAAAATAGTCAGTCAGAACAATTATTTTGCCACATTCTATTTTTAAAATATCATCTAACTATAATGTTTGAAAACACATTTAATTTCAATATTTTGGTTTAGAGAATTTCTGAGCTTTTTTTTTATGAAATCTCTGCCTTTTTTTTGGAAAAACATGAAAGCTAAATAAAACCAATGCAGTGTAATTCTTATTGTGTGTTTAGTTACAGATTGATTTTAAACTGGCTTTCACATGATAGTTTTGCAGTCTTTATGTCTGGCACAGGGACACCCTTACTAACAGAGTGCATATTCAGAATGCAAACACAGTGAGCATGAATCTATTTCATTGAATCAATGCTGCTCCGTTGCCTGGGAGGGACCACACGCTTTAATAATGCAATGGAAAATAATGGCGTATTGAACTGGCATATGATAGAGAAATTGTACCCTTTGTTCACAGCTCTGCAGATATCAAGCTGCATGTTTACACTCTGAGGATGAAGGACTACTCTTAAACAATTACTGTAGCTTTCCATGTGAACCCGAAGCACAAGATGATATTCAGTTGAGCTGCGATCACTTTCTACAAGGAAGTGAAGAGCAGAAAACAAGAAAATAAGACATGCTTAAGATGGAAAGATTAAGAACCCCAGAGTGATTAAAAGGGTTGACATAGATACCCTGGCTGGAATTTTAGATGGACCAGTGAGCGGGTTTGGATTTGGTTTTAAGCAGCAGCAACACATAAACAGCAACAGCCATCAGTCAATTAAGAATAAAGCCTTCCAAAAACAACTAGTTTAACTTTGCTTTTCAATTCATTTGGGTGTCACCAAGGGTCATAGCGCTGCAGAGTGAGCAGTACAGAAGTGAAAGATTAAATAAGAGTCCAAACAACATGGCATGAGGACTAAGGCCCAAGGCATTTAACCCAGCCCTGCTGATGCTGCACAGATGCTTCTGGCCAAGAAGGATTTTAGCACTTTGTTTTTCTTCAGCAGGTAGACAAAGATCTGATTTATTTTAAGAAGTTATCCATGGATGAATCATGGAAGTCCAAATGTGTCCAATTTTTTGATTTACACAATCTCCTACATTTTTTCTGTTCTACTAAGGCCTTTCAAGAATGTTTAAACATAAAAAAAACACACATCTGTGCTGTAATATGTTAGTCAAAGCGATCTATAAGAAATCCCTGAGCTAAAGTCCTCATCCACTGTGGAGGAAAATCTCTCTGTGATGTGCTCTGGTGTTGATCAAAATAATCAAATCACATTGTTTACTGTAGAAATGAAACAAATCTTATTGACCTTATGAGTTTCAGCAACAAGAATGTGCTCTGACTCTGTTATTTAGTCTTTTAACTTCCTGTCTGCACTGGAAAGGGGATCTTGTCACATTGTGTAGGTGGACATCTGCTGCTTGGGATCACCTTGCACCTGCATTTTGACCAGTTTTATAATATAACGTACAGTGTTAAGAACTGCCAGAGCTGGAAGAAAAAAATAGACTTTCTACTATACTGCTATTTACATAGCAGCGCTGATTAGATCAGTTCTTCTGCACAGCGCTGGGATCAGCTGGTCATATTGCTGTTATAGAAGTCTGACTAGTCAGACAGTGTTGGTATTTGTGTATTTCTAATGTGTGTGTATATATATATATATATATATATATATATATATATATATATATATATATATATATATATATATATATATATAACAATATGATATCCTAACAGAAGTGTGTGTCCATAGTCATACAAAATATCTTCGTCCAAAACACAGAGTGAACAGTAGATACTCATTTGGTTAGTTACACTGTTACACTGCACGGTCCAGTTTTAAGTTAACACAGTATTGCGTCGGTGCTATGTTGCCCACACTGGATACGTTTTTAACCCAGTTATTTTTAGTGTGTATAGCCAGCGCTAGCAACCTAAGTTAAGAGACAAAAGAGGAAATGGAACAAACTGCATAAGGTCAAAATAATGGCATACATTAGAGAATGCCACTTGTTTTATGTAGCCCTACAATGTAGATTATCAACTTGTAATCAATCTCAAGCTCTTTGTCGCTGATTATTGTTTTTGTAATAACCGTCTCCCACAGTGGCTGAGAACCTAGTGAGCTTAGCCAGTGGTATTATGTGTGTTAAAGAGAGTATGAGGAAACCCTGGCTCAGTGTGACATGATGAAGCTATGGACCTAAAGCTCCTCATTGTTATGTATCTGTGGTCCTGCAGCCCAGCGCTACAGAGTATAGAGAGGGTGAGGGAAACGGCGCTGTGGCTGCCAACTCACTGGGCCTTTTTCTGCACCTAAGAAAAGAGTGTACAGTTGAAGCAGTACCTGTAAGTCAATACAAAGGAGTAAGGCACCCTGGCTTTTTGTCAACCTCTTTCATCGGGCCAGGCCCAAATGATTTGGATACAATTGCAATGCGAAATCTCTGTCTGCTACAGTTGCTTAAATGGTAGCTCAAGTATTTAAAAAAGATCAGATGAAATTGTCATGAGCTTACACTCATTCATGCCTTTATATCCTGTGCAGTGCTGAGGGGATTCTTGAGCAAAGACATCTGTATTCGGTAAACAAAGTGTTTGATGAATTGATTCTATGTGGCTTTGCCAGTGAGCGAGCCAGGGAAGGGATTACGTCCCCAAGACAAAACCCAGTAGAAGTTTGAATAAGGGAATAGATGTGCAGTGCTCATTGTAGCAGTAGAGGATAAGCTGTGTTCAACATTAAAATAACAGCTCAATACCTGCAATATGAAAAGGTTTGGAAACCGCAGTCTCGCTTAAGTGGGAAATATCTCTGTTTACCGTCACAGAATGATAAATCGGCAAAAGTTTTTTAAGAGTACTAAAGGCAACAGAGATTCACTTGATATTTGTGTTGATGACAGCATACCAAGGGTCTGTAATTGAAGGAGCTTTTTTTTGAAGCCCTTCGATGAGGTTTAATTTACTGAAGGATTTAAGCATCTCCACTGAGTGAGACTGGAAAGGTGTAACTCCAGCAGCATATGGCAGTGAGTGTGGGAAATCCAGAAATCCGTTAATCCACCATTCTTACAGTATATGGATTATACCTTCTGTGACTTCTTTCTGTTTTTACGTCTTGCTTTCCATTCATCTGTGCACAGTTCAGTTTCAATCACCGTTGTCATTCAGCTATGAGGGATGTTACTTTGTGCTTAATGTTGCATCTGGTCAGCAGGCGTTTTGCAAAGAAACATGTTGTTTACAACCACTGTAGGATATTCTATTCTCTGTTTAGCAGCAAATAAACAGTGAACCTCTCCTTAGATACCCTGCATGGAGTGTAGATGACAGTAACACTTTGTCTCAGTGTTTTACTTTTGTATAACTGCTAGGAATAACAGCTAACAAATGTGCAGTCATTTCAGCATACCTTAAAGCCCCTGAAAACATGATTTCAAATTTGAAGTGTTTCTCTGTAACATTAAAAAATAAATCAATAAATCGAATGCTCGGGGGGGACGAAAAGAATCCGGTATGTGTGGCTGTCGCAGGCCTGTAATAAGCCCAGCCAATCATGTGATTGGCTGTCAACCTACCTACATGCCTACCTGCCCGTGCACTCGTTGCACATAAAAATGTGTTTTGGGGGAGTGGCTTTGGAGGTAGGCCTGAAGGTAGGGGCTGGGATTTTTTTAGCTGGATACTTTTAAAATGTAGCTCTTGCTAGTTTCTCCAACGTTACCTACCTTAGCTTTAAGTTAAAGCTAAAAAAACATAGTTTATTTATTTAATTTAACTAAACTTCAGCTAATCTGATTTGATTGACATGATTGGTGTGATTGGTATGATTGGCATCATAAGCAAACAACCCTCCAACTGTCATCAGCTTTTGATTCAAATATTGCTAAATCCTGATTGGTGCACAGAAATGTGACATATTACCTTTTTTTCCAATCTAAGCCTGCCCAATTAAAATCCATGAGAAAAGCACAGAAAAAAGAAAAATACAGAACATCCCTCATGTTGAATAACCAAAACTGTTCAAATTTTGTGTACACGTAGGAACCCATCACTTTGAGTATGAAACCTTAATTACATGAAGTCTTAATTACATCATTAGAGATGCTTCTTTTGTTTTGAAATGCATAGCATTATTGCTATGAATATAAAAACCTAAATGGGAGCTGACACATCTCTGTCAGCTTTGAGCAGTACAACAAGGTTTGTGTTAATTCAGTCTGACTTCTTAAGTTCTCATAGTGTTTTGGATGTCGGAGAGATTATACGTTGACATCAAAGTTGAGACTTCAGAGCTTTATTGTGTTACAGTGATTGATGTTACTAAACCAAAACTACTACTGAGGTGAATCAGGCAAAGAAAGATCAGCCTAATATCCTTTTTGATCAGGGAAAAGGATCTAACACACGTCAGTTGTTGCACTTTAGCCCGTGTCACAATAACTGGTACTCTCAAGCAGTCTAGTCTTTAGGGTACTTTCACACCTGTGGTGTGATTGATTCCGTCCACACCAGGAGAAAACATGATGCATTGTCGCCTTTTAGTTCTGGTCTGGTTTGTGTCCACACAGACTTACAATAAAACCAAGAGGTGTAAACATGCAGTTATACAGACTGACAGGTAACTCATTGATTGGACAGTTTTGGTGATGTCCGAATAGTCGAGACCTCCCATATCATAAATAGTGACCAACAGGTTGAAATGAGACAAAAAAGAGGAGTGTTAATATTATGGTGGAATAGTTACTGTGAGGGTGCAACGTTTCACAGTTTCTCTTAATGAGGAACTGGTAAAATACACAGAAGGCTAACACATCTCTGTTTTAACTCCTTTTCACTGTCTGATTGATCAGGGAAAATCCTGGCATTCAAGTGCTAATGTGCATGTGTTACCACGGTTACCAAATAATCTTGTATAAATACACTCAGTGGCCACTTTAGGTAAAGGTGGTGTTGTACTGGACTGCATTATATTGAGAGGTGTTTCAAATGTTCTGTCCTCCCTATTTACGTACATAAGGGGGGCATTAGAAACACCTCTCAGTATAATGCAGTCCAGGACAACACCATCAGTAACTATGACCTCAATGCTACAACATAGACAACTGTGACAATGTAAAAAAACCAACAACACACTGAACATTAATCGGCATCATAAAGTAGACTTTATGGTAGAACAGTTGTGTTGGATTGCATTAGATTGTACAACAAAGTAGACACTGGGTGTATATAGTACATTGCTTACACATGTCGCTTAGAAGATTGCTTTATTAACAGTTACTATCAACAGATGGATTTAATAGTGGTTTGGCGTTTTAATTCATGCTAAAATCACATATTCATGCTACAAAAGAAAGACACCACAGTTCGCTTGGAAGCGGGCCGAGACCCAATTTTTCAGGCGGTCTCTGGCTGGTTATCTAGTCCACACCAGAGTTCGATTGACAGCTTTCACATTAGACCTAACGAACTGAATCAAATGGACAAACACACCAGCGTTTGTTTGAAATGAACCAAACAAGTTAGGTGTGAAAGCACACTTACAATTTATTGGTATTCCGCTAATCCATAAATGGGAGCTGACACATCTCTGTCAGTTCTTGGCAATATAACAAAGGCAGAATTGACTAAAGAAAAGAATGAAGTACTGTATTACTGACTGGTTGACGCTCCAAATAAAATGGGGATATAAGTTCTCCTAATTGCCATCTCTTCCATAAAATAGTAATGATGCAATAACAAATTATTGCTGTAAATTGAAAACACTGATGGTATTTATCTTTTCTTCCTTTTTTATTGATTCAATCCATTTCAGCAGGAACAGACATAGCTCTACTGTACACGGGCATCGTATCATAGTGGTGTTACAAGTACAGGACCATATCCATCCCAATCACCATGGGTTTTAAATAAACATGTATTCAAAACTGATTTACAACTCCTACACCACACACATACCATTATAAAGATACACACAGCTGACAGTTTGATCCCCCAAATTACATGCTTGCCTCCCTTTTATCATATTTCATCACTTCAGTCTTCACCAGCACAAGCAGTTACAGTCGTATGGCCAGTCACTCGACTTGTTTGTGAGTTCAAGATCATAATTAACTCTGTCCAACGGTAAAATGTGTCCTCTTGCAGTTCATACTTTTCTCACGAGATTGAGGATTCCAGTCTGTCCGTGTCTTCATAAATTACATTTCAGAAAGTTTTTAGAGAGTCTTTGTGTTTTTTTTTTTTTTTTTTTTAACAAAGAAACCCCAGTCAACTTAATTATCACCTAGACTTACGTCGTAGACTGTCCTTGAAACGGCCAGCTATATTGCATGTTTGCTACAATCCAAGTTTTCTCACTTTTCACCATATGTAGGACGACTGCTTCCATCACAGAGAACCAATATTTAAAACAGAGAGAGAGCACCTCCTCTAGTATCAGTCTACCAGCAGACCCCGCTGAGCGTTACTTCTTAACATCAAGTGCTCATTTCCGAAATGAAAGGCGGCAATTAACACATCAAGGTTGAAGATGGTACCATACTCGTTTTTTCTTTCCTCCAGTCCATGCAGGTAGCTACAGCAAAAAAGGTCTTACTGTTGTATGATAAGCATTTCCTCTGCTGTGATAAGAGGCCCTAGGATAATGCCTGTCAGATGAGGCCAATTAATGATGGCTCGATGTGATGTTTTATCTGTTCAAGGCAAGACTGCAGCTCCTCTCACTCACTGTGTTTCCCTCCCAGATAAGCTTTACTTTGTTGACTTTGCCCCAATCCGTTCCAAAACCAAAGGCACTTATTAGCTACCTATCCGAGAGTGACGTGTAGCTAAAGGCCAGCATTGAATAATGGTCCTTCATTGTCACCTCTGTAGTTTCTGGATTAACAGTTTGATTTAATTTTGAGCCATCATAAGCCCAACACAGCTGTTTGACATTTTTGGAGGCAAGGACCAATGTTCTCCCTTAAGCTGCTCAGCAAGGCAGTTTGGATGTTAAATCACTCACCACACACGTTATTTATTTTGCTGTACACAGAAGTGCAGTATGCTAGAACAGGAAGTATGAGATGAGAGGGTTGGGGGGGGGGGGATGATGCAGGCCAGTGTTGTCTTTTTATATTATTTTTAAAGTCTTCCGTCAGACTTCCATAGAGTCGAACTTACACTAAACAATCAAAAGAAAAAATAGGACTTTTAATTGTATTGTTTAAATGTTTTTCTAAAATGTAATGAGCAAAGAGGCCACATTCAGCCAGGATTTATGCAATCTAATACATAAGCTGCCAAGCTTTGGGAGATTTTCAGTGCTTGCAATTTATGAAAGGTATTACTGTAGCCCGACTCATACTGGATTGTTTTTTTTCCAGTTTCATCTTACAAGTTAGGTAGAGCGTGGAACAGTATTTTGACAGAAAAATGTGTCATAATTCATCAAACTATTTTCAGCTAAAATATGAAAACCCTAATTTGAAATGTAAAAGCTGTGGTTTAAGTCAAATGTCTGCCCTTGTGTCTTCTGTAGTATATACAGGATTACATTTCTTGCTGCCTTACACAATGAGATGTGCTGTTCCTTTTTTCTGAGCATTGCTATTCAGTTGTACATCTTACCTTAGGTCTATTCTTAATAATGGTTACTGTTTTTCTTAATAATGTAGCCACAGCGTTATTAATTTGCATTAGTGTTGTTAAGTTCTCATCTAGAGTTGTGGCATTCATGCCATCCATCCCTATATGCTTCTGTAGCAGAACATTACCCATTACAATCAAGTGAAGGTAGATCGTCTTCTGTCATTTGCTATTGATTTGCTGAAATTGTGAAATATAGAGATCCTTTCTTTGTTTGTTGAGGCAAATATATTTTTTCAAGTCAGCTATCTACCACAGAGGTATGCGGGAGATGGTTAAGGTTGTGTTGTGATATATTTACAGCTGTCAGTCAGTAACCTCCTGAGACTCAGATAAGATAAACTCCTGAGACGTCGCATCTTACCACTTGCAGTATCAAGGAACACATACTCCAGTCATGCAAGCCATCCAATTCTATTTGATATATCCCAAGCCAATACAAGCTGTCAGTCAGCATTAAAGTCAGATTCACATATTTACAGAAAAGTTGTGCTGCTGTCATTAGGGAGCAAAGGCCAACAACTCAAGTAAACTACTCAACAGCTGTTCAGAAAAGTCATACAAATCTTGTTAGGAAGTTTTGAGGTGTTTTTTTAACAAACATAGTTATCTAGTGGAATAAGTGCTATTTTTATGCCCAAGTGATGCAGGAATATAATTATTGTTTTTGCTGTGATTCTGAAACTCTGCAAATGAATGATGACACTTTTGAGCACAGAAGAAGGATAGAGCGCATATTCAAACGGTAGATTTTGACCCTTCAAACTTTCTCTGTGCCTCTTTTTGTATATGAGTGTTACCGCATGTTCAGTTTATTAGCACAGATAAAAACTTCAAAGACGCAATGACAGCCAAAAACAAAAGGGAGAGATAGAAAAAAGCAAGGTTTTGTGAGAGTACTCTTCCCATAAAGAGAAACACTATAAGAAATGACTGTAGAAATGACTAGTCATTTGAGCACAATTACTTGAGAGAGAGACCCCCTCACATGGGGAAGCCGGGACTCTGGCAGTTTTTGATGGCAGTGTAATGGGGGCTTCTGTAATGAATCTAAGTAGGTTCAGATGTACAGTAGTTTTTTCACTCCTTGAAGCTATTTTCCACTTGAGAATACATTTCACGTGATGTCTAAACTATTAAATTAAAGCAGTGCAGCTACCTTTTCATTTATCACTTTTTTCCCTTTTGCTTTGCTGGGGGGGGGGGGTACTCTTTGTAGTAGTCACAGCTCCAAATCTCATTTGTAATGGTTATCAACTGGTTGGGGTCTTCACAATAGCTAATGGGGAAAACAAATAGGTATTTGCCATGTTTATCATTTGATTAACCTTCATATTATCCTTCTGTGTAATTAGCCTAATTATGAGAGGCTTTGCACTGGCTGTCTGATAGCTCCTTGTACAAAGCTCTGAAATTTTCTGGCCTTTAACAAATGGAGCGCTCCTTGTGTTTAAAAACTGACTGAGCCAGGTAGACTGTAGCTGTAAAACATGTTCTAATACTCTTCCCATCAACGATGAAAGAATGATTAGCAATTTAAAACTGACACCCAGTGACAGTTTAAAACGCTGTCTCCTGTGGAAATAATGGAAGCACGTAATAATGTATTCATCAAATTGACCGTGTAGATAGCCTTGGTTGGTAGACAAAGAGCACTGTTGCACTGCTGACGTAGAAGTTGACAAGTAACCGTTGGTGTCTGTTGCTGCAACCCACCCAACAAGTTTGTTCTCGCCTCTATGGGGAACTCTAGCTGCCCATCCGCTTCTGTCAAACTGGAATCAGCCTCCTCTCACCGAGTTACTGTCTGAGTGTAGACACGATGAGTTGTGATTGAGACCCTCTTCTTCACTGAGCTCTGAGCACACTTGCTTTGACATAACAAAAAGGTGATTTTGCCTGCTAGCTTTCTCAGTCCTTGTTGTCATGGCTGGTTTGTGTTAAGCGGCCAGTGCTGGTGCAAGGACTGACTTACAGCAGGCAACTTTGAGACAGGAGTGTTGAAACAGGACGGATTGTTGTTGGTATTAGAGGTGAAGTTGCTTCACTGTAATGTATCAAGACCACAGAAGACAGACGCAGTTAACGCAGACCTTTCTATAACTGCAAAGTCACTGGTTTAACTCCTTTTGTGACGTCTCCTGTCCTTCCCCTGATGAGATGTTGTAGACCAGTGATCAGCAAATAAAGGACTGTGGGATCACGACAAAAATGATATGGCCTACAAATGCACTCAGCATGCAATACAGTACACCAAACTTTTTAAAGGATTTTTCAGAAATCTGCTTGAGATATAACAGTATAAATATAATGCTCATAGAAATCTCAATGAAAATGGCCTGTCATATTTATTATCTAATAATCAATACCTACATGTGGACAGTGGCATACAAACCAATACTGTGCCTCATTCTGAAATTAAGTCTAAAAGATGTACCAACTAAATAACACATTAACACATAAATAAACCACCATTTTGATTAAATAACACAAAACTAGAGCTGACAAAATGATTAGTTGATTGTTTTGTTCGAGTGATTAATTGCAGATTAATTTGATAATTAATTGCAGATTCATTCATAATTAATCAGTCATTTTAGTCATTTTTCGAGTCGTTCTTTGTTACCAGCTTCTCAATAGTAAGGATTTACTGTTAGTCTGAAAGATTAATCGATTAAAGGTGCCTTGTGGAATTTTCTTGTAAACAAACAAACTTATGTTGTTCACATTCAGTGTAACTATACAAAATGCATTGTGTGTATCCTTGAGGTCTGGCATGTTGATGTCATTTCTTTCCTCATAAAACATTTGCAAAGCCGATTTAAAAAAAAAAAAAAAAAAAAAAAAAAAAAAAGAAAAAAAAGAAAGGAAAAATAAGAATATATATATATATTTTTATTTATTTATTTTTTTTGGGGTAATGTTTATGTCAGTGTTTGCTAACTACCAATCTTCTTCATTGCCTTAGCTGGCGCATTGCTAGCTTCTTTGCGCATAACTTAAAATGTCTTGTTTTTGTCACCACTATCTTTTTGCACAGTTTTGACAGACATGACGTGTTTTATTGAGAGGTGTTGGCTGACTGTAGCCTAGCTTAATGTGAGACATAATTCATTAATCAAAGAGATAATATCTGATTCTTGTTTGGATATATACCAGTTTTTTTTTAAGTAATGTCCTCATTCTTTTATCCCTCTGGGGACTTACCAAGACCTCTCACTGTGTTGGGACTTAACAGTGATGTTTTACTTTAGTTAATCCATGCCCTACATATTTTATAGGGATAAGCAAAATAATAAATTACTGTCTCACATTTACACACAGTGTACACACAAAGGATAAAGAAGTAAAATCTTACGTACTTTCTCATATTTACCTGCGCTAAAATCCAAAATTTGTCAAGTAGATTATTTCTAGATCATTGTGCGATAAAGAACTGCTACATAACCAGCCATATAACAGTGAGGGTGCAACAGTACCTGTGCTACATATTTCAGTATTCTGACACTATCATAACCACATTTTATTTTAGAATTGCATTTTAGCAACTGGTAATTAATGATGCCTACATGGTAATTGTGAATTTGGCCACTGATATTAAATGTAAATGCCCCTAAATTAGCAGCATCAGTAACAAAATCCCATTCTTTGCTCTTCAGTTGGTGTTGAGATGATCTTGCCATGTAGCTGTGCTGTTTGCAGTGGCTATGTTTCAGAACATGATGTTTGACTTGCCCAGTCCTCTGATGCCCTGACACTGGTATTGCGCTTCCATTATTAAATTTTTTAACACTTGAAAGAGGTCCAAAACAGCTTTTTGATTTTATTAATATGTCAACACATGGCATGGTGTCGACTTCCGGCACTTTAAAATATTTACCCTTATGCACAAAATATGTCAAGATCCATAATGACCACTTGAACTCTTTGCTCTTCCCTGTTTCCAAACAGTGGAACGTGGGAAGCGAGCTCTTGTTTGTGTAATGTGGCATTAACCTGTTCAGCCATTCAACCAGCCATCTCAAGCAGAGCGAGTCCAATGCTGGGAAGACTCTGCAGCAACCTCTTGCAGATGGGAACCTTTAATTTTTAAAGCGTTTTCATCCGCATGGTTGATCCTCCGCACGTTGCGTCACGAACCGTGAGTGCTAATCCCAGTTGCCTACCACCCCTCTATTTGGTATGAAAAATCTGCCAGCCAAAGTGTATCTCCATCTTCATCTCTGCAGTGTCTTTTTGAAGTGATGTTTTGATCGGTGCCTAGTGAACCAAGGACTGTGTAGTTATAACTGAACTCTACTCATGGGACGAAGCACAAGGTGGGAAAAGAGCAGCATAATTGGCCTTTAAATCTTAGTTAACTTTTTCTTATAAACTTTAAGATATGTAGGAACACATACAGTAATATGGACAACACTGGACACCCCTTTATTATATAGTATACAGGATGTGTAAAAGAGGTTTTTGAAGGACATTTGATCATTTTTATTTGCAATCTCCTACTGTTGTGTAAAGCTATCAAACTTAATGGCAAAAAATGTAAAATGCAAAGCAAACGGCAGAAGTGGACACTGATGTTCTTGGCTATGGTTTTTTAAAAACATTTATTTATTCAGGGAAGTTTCACTAAGAGCCAGGTTCTCTCTTTGCAGGAACGACCTAATCACACTCACACAGTTACACACATTTACACCTGGAAGCTGCCCAGTACAACCAGTCTGATTTGCAGGCCACTAAGCAGCTTCACTGGAGCAGCTGGAAGATTAGGGGTCTTGATCAAGGGCACCTACGTAGTGGTAAAAAGGGAAGAGCAAGCGCTGCTCCTTTACTTTCCCCACCCAGATTTATCCCACTAGTCCAGGAATCGTACTGGCCTCAGGCTCGCTTCTCTAATCTTTAGGCCACTACTGCCCTGGTGTATGATATGTATATATTTATATGATATGTATCAAAATAATGTGGCATTAGTTTATTGAAGTTTATCAGTGTAATCTTAAAAATGATGCTTACAATATAGTGATCAAAAATATGATCAGCAATGTCCACAAATACTGCCCATAAAGGACAGATGGAGGCCAATCCTCATATACTGCATGCATAGTACCTACATAAAATATTACAGTATACAGGGTACATAATAATGCACCCATACACTTAAAGCTGCTATAATCAATATTTTTATATTAACAATGGATAAAATGACTATGTGTAATGTCAAGGGTGCCGCTTATAGAAATTAATTTACAGAGAATTATCGCCCAACTTTACATTACCCCTTATCTCCACAGAGGGTTTTAGTGTCTTTCAGCTCATTGTTTTGGTTTTCTGACCCACAACTTTACTGTTTTGGTTCAGTCTCGCTCTTGTCAGCATTGTTTTTGTGGATAGCAGGCAGTTGTTTTTGGCAAAAAAAGCTCTAAAAACCCACTGTACACTACTGCCCAATGGCAAACTGTAGACACAATTAGCGACTAGCTGGTGAACATAGTGCATTTAGCAGCTAAAGAGCCTGCTATTTCCCTCAGGAGTTGGTATGGACCAAAACAGAACTAAAAGGAGAGCTAATATGTGAGCCACACTGTTGCATTGGGTGACATGTCCCTGTAGTACGATGAGGCTGTAGTTTATTTTGTTGTGTATTAATCCGCTACTGAAAATAGTCCCCAACAAATGCACTATTTTTCCTGTTTAAGTAATGTTTGCTAACAGCTATTTGCCAGCTGTTGTACAGGCTAGGTTTAGATGCTTAGCTTTTACTTAACTTCTGCTAAATTGTTCATCTGTGACTCACCTCAAATTTTCAGAGTGAACATTTTTGACAAAACACTTATGAAGGTAAAGTACACTTGAGTATACTGCTGTAACAGGAGTCAGTCACCCAGAGATCTTTGTGTATTTCTCTATGTTAAGAAAGGCAAAAGAAAGAAGCTATTGAAGCTACTGCAGTTTTTTAAAAGCAAATCTTGAACCCTGCCAGATCAAGTTCAGCAGTTTTGTGTGTTTTCAACATGCGATGCAGTCTCCCAGTCACATTTTTGCTAGAAAGCATGTCATGCTTTCCCCAAAAAATCTCTGAACCCTGCCATTTTATGTTAGAGTTCTGTACTCTCTGTGGTCCTCTTTGGATGGTTTTGTTTGATAGTTTCCTTGGTGGATATGAAAGATTAATGCAGCAGAAACACCTGCAGCAGTTCCTCAATGACAGCTGTAAAAGTGCAGCAGAACAGCTGTGAGAAGACAGCCCGACTGCCGTGCCCCCATAAAGCAAACTGTTAAACATGGTGTCACAGCTTTGTGAGTCATCTTGTAACTGCCCCGGCAATCAGAATTGACTTTCCTTTCATGAGGCTTCAATACAGATGCAGACTTTTTTGTAACTGCGTGTGTACTTTCGTCCTATGCCATGTGCCTCACTTAAAGCAATGCATTGTGTGTATGTGTGTGTGCATTTGTACATGTCTTCTTGTGGTGTGTTCTCTCAATATTTTTTGTGTGTGCGCGTGAGGGAGGGACTTTTTTATCACAGAACACATCAAAGCTGATACGGAAGAGTGACACGCAAATGCATAATTTAGCTTATTAAGTAGCAGGAGATCACAGAACACTAAGAAGCATGTCATGTTTAGTCTTGCATCATCAGACCTTTCTCCACATGATGTCAACGGTCTGAGAAGTGTAATGCAGTGGGTCCACATCTGTTGAGTCAGAATACTTTTACAGCAAAGGTCAAATCATATACATATGGTATGTGTTGCATATATTATTTTGTGTTTGTGTGGGTTTCCTCTGGGTGCTCAGGTTTCCTACCACAGTCCTATGACATGCGGGGTAAAGTGGAAACTCTGAAGTTGTGAATGTGTTCATCTGCCTGTAATAGACTGATGACCTGTCCTAGGTGTACCCGATCACTGCTGCATGCTAGGATAGTCTCCAACCCTGCTTGACAGTTAATACAAAACATTTACATGCAGCATACTTTGTTTCCCTGGAGGGTTGCACTGTACTGTAAAGTGCTACATAGTGACTTTAAATTTGATCTGATTCAGATATGGTTAGATCTGTGAAAACAACTGTGAAACTAAAAGCTGCCTTCAGCAGGTCTTAAATGTAAAGGAGAGAAAAATACAAGATACAGTACATTATATACATATTCAAACAAGGCCCTGTTTCATAAGCAATTGGAAGGGCACTTGGTGAGTGCAGTCCTCTGCTAAGGCCAATAATCCAGTCTTCTATGATATGCAAATAAGCATGCTGTGGTTGAAACAAGAACTGCGGACAAAGCAGGTGGAAATATCGCTTTTCTACTTTTTACTGGAGTTGTCGTCAACTGGTGTAAAACGTTACCTTCACTTCACCTGGTTCACTGTCTCCACCGCAGCCTCTCTGCTCTGCTGTCCGCTGTGTTTGTGTGTGTGTGTGTGCGCGTGTGTGTAGGCGCTGAGCCCCGCCCTCGGTCAAACACGCAGAGGAGAGGACAGAGAGGCTAGCGCGACCAGAAAATATTTTTTATCGGATCTGCATGATTCACATGGGTCACATTTTCCGGTCGGATTAATCCGGAAAAATCACATCCCTGATTGCTTATTTCTTACATACCTGCTGCATTTTTTTGTACAGTGATGTTTTGTGGTATGTTTAGTCACTTTAATTACGACGGGTTCGCACATGTGCGATGAATTCAGTTCATTTTGCCATTGACACCGGTGTTACAATTGACATATCTCGCAATGTTAACGAAAGTGAAAAATAATTTGTATATCTACCTCGTGATTGGGATCCACTCCAAAGTTTAAAAGGTTAATGTGGGCAGTGCAGGATGTGATGCATTTTTATCAAACTCAGCAAATATATCACACGGTCCGCTAGCTGTCTGTTCTGTGTGTGTGCTGAAAAATATCAGGTGGTTGTACACAGCCCTGGCTCTGTAAATGGGAAACAAACAAACTCGGACAATGCCATACTACTATTCCAGCCATGATTTGTGTGTTAGGTAACACGGACATTCAGCTTACTTACTAGTTTGCCATGATATGCTGTTGTTGTTGTTGTTGTGATGTTAGCTATAGCAGCAGGAGAGTTGTGAGTATCGCTGTCTGGAGCTGCTGTGCTGCTCTGGGAAACCGTCTCGTCCTCTCTGGCTGTTAGCTTCGCAGCAGCAACTGTAGTTTGCTAACCCACAACCTAGCTAACGTTAGTTACATTACTTGCTGTCTCGTTGTTCGCTCTATATCATGGTATTTGTCATGGTATTGGATTTCTCCAGAATTACAACCCCACCTTTAAGGCTTTGCTTTTGTTCAGTTTTGATCGGTTACTCAAGATAATCCACAGATTTGTTGTGAGCAGTTTCATGTAGGAAGTATCAGTAGAAAGAAAATAGTTCCTGTATGAAACTGCTCACAAACAAATCTGTGGATTTTCTTGAATAACCGGTCGTGATTTCTGGAAAACACTGCTGTTGAGTTATTCAGATGTATTTTTTTTGGCGCTTTGAACACCACAAGCTGAGTGCCATATAGTTCCATTGTATTAAAAAAAAAACCAACTCAGCAACCACACCAAAACAATCTAGATGGATAAACAGCACTACAGGTAAGAGGAAAAATATGTATTTTTGATTTTGGGGTGAACTGTTCCTTTAACCTCTTCCTTTACCAGAAAATAGATTTAATTTGAACTTGAAGTCAATTCAGAATGATTATTATGTACTTATTAGATTTTATTGTTAAAATGGAGGCAAAGCAATTAGAAGTCTTTATTCACACAAGTAATCTATGAAGCAGAGTGATTATATACTGAGGTCAGGGTTGTGTTCCCAAAATGGCACATAAATCTGTTAAATAAATTTGTTTTGAAGAAAGTTTATTTTAAATAACAGACAAACTGATTTTAGTGGGTTTACTGTGTACTTTAATACCCAGTACGCATAAAGTGACATCCCACTGTGAATTATTTGCCATCATCAAAGAATGTAACCACATACTGAAACATCCATTTAACATGTCGTGTATTGAGTCTTATTCACACATGCGAAGATCATTTCTTCTTTTTCCCCCTCCTTTTTAATTCATCTTTTATTTTGTTAGCCATTTGAGCGTTGAGAAATGAAAGCATTTGCATTGAAAGGACAGGTGGGTGTGAGACACCAGCACGCGTATGAATCGTAGCATTAAGAGCAGGGAAAAATATCAAAAATGAACCATTCAGACGGCAGGAGGAGCAGGGATTTGTGCAGATATTAAAAGATGATTGTGCGTGGGCTTTTCTACTGTGCTCCAGAGAAAGAATGTAAACCCTGTATCAGTCAGACGGAGGATAATAAACAACAGAAACATCAGAACACAGCACAACAAACACAAACAAAAAGAAGGATGGAAAAAAGTGCGGCGTATAAATAGTTCAAATATTTCAAGTGATTTCAGAATGCGATGGTGAAATACTGGATGTTTGTGTCCTCAGCAAGAGCAAGTTATTTGCTCTGTTGTAGTGTTTTCACTGAAACGGTATTAAGACCATAAAAGTCCACAAATTAAATATAATATGCAAATTCAAGTTACTATATTGATTAGCTATCAATATCAGCTGCATCTTGATGTAACAATTTCATATTTCAATAAAAGTCTCCCCCACCATAAAAAACAACAAAGATAAATAAATGTAGTTTGAAAATTAAGTAATACACATTTATCTCTCGACATGACTTGTAGATCAGTGTCCTGTTGCTGTTCAGCGCTGATCTGATCTTGTTTTTGACAGCTGCATCAACACTGTAAATCATTGATGGTCATTTTTCAATACTTTTCTGTTATTAAGTCTTTTTGGTTTTAAAATCCTTTGTTGTTTTCGCCCCTCTTTGTCTGACATACCACTTTTTTGATTTGTTGTTCTCGCGTATAGACATTGCAAGAGAGGATGAGAGTAAAAAAGGTTCAAAGTGATTTCCTGTCTACTTTGATACTTTGTTACTTTATTAAATTGGACACATGAATACGTGTCAGAACAGTGTGTTTTACCTTGTTTTTTTTTATTTTACAAATCATATTACCAGCTGCTATAATAGTCTGACTCAATAGTTGAAATACAAAAAGTAGACTTGAATCTTATCACACATATAATTACTGTGACTTGTGCTTCATGTGGAGACAGTGGCCGGCCACCTCCATTATTATGAACAAATTCTTTAGAAACAGTGGGAAACAATGTGACAAATGTAAGGTGTTTTACACAGTAGGTTGGGTCTTAGTGAGCCTGTCAGCAGTTCACTGCAAAAAAGCTCAGAATAATTTTAACAATATGAGTAAGATGACCAAAGTATACAATGGTGGCAGTCACATAAGGATATACAGCTGGTGGTGACTTCTCTATTGAGCTGATTTCCTTTTTTAGCCATGCTAGCGACGTGGCTCTGGGAATGGCAATGTTGGTTGGTCCACTTTGGTCCAGAGTGAAATATCTCAACAACTATTGGATGGGTGACGCATTATGATGAATCTTAATAAATCTGGTGATCCCCCTGGTTTTTCGTTTAGCGCCATCATCGAGTCAAAACTTCAATTTGTCATTTATGACCAAATATCTGCAAAACTAATAACATTTCCATTAGCCTCAGCTGTACTTTGTGTTTAATGCTAATTAGAAAATGTTAGCATACTAAGATGCTAAACTCAAATGGCGTACATGGTAACATTATACCTGCTAAACATCAGCATGTTAGCATTGTCAATGTGAGCATGTTAGCATGCTAAAGTTAGCATTTAGCTCAAAGCACTGCTGTGCCTAAGTACAGCCTCCCAGAGCTGGCTGTAGATTCTGAGTCTTGTTTCTCTACACGGCCTTAAGGCCTCAGTATGCTTCAAACAAACTATGTCTTGTGATGTGTTGTCCTACCACATCTAAAGGCAAGAGTGTTTTGCAAATGACTAAATGCCTGTTTGGAATGGCTGCACTAGAAGGCATCCAGGCACTCCTGGATGCATCTGACTGGCACCCTGATCCCTCTGCATGAATCCTGTGTCTTTTGTGTGACTTGCGTGTCCCGTTCGTTGTGTTGCACTCAGTTGTTCACACACGAAAAATGACAGAATTAGTTGTGTGAAGAATGAAAAAGGAGACCTTGAGATAGAAGTTGAAACCATGTGAACTTTCACACCTCCCACCTATACTGCAGCCTTTTAAGAAGCTGCAACTAACAGCAACATTAGACTGGCTAGCTAATCTGTAGCTCATCAGTAACTATGCCATCTAGTGTATGCATAGAAATAGATTAATGTCACCACATCGGTCGTGTTGTATCTTCCTGCAGCAGTGCAGCTGGTCAGTTGTCCATTGCATGGCATCAGTTTTAATTTTAAAACATGAATTATGTGTACTATTTTAATTAATGTGATCATTTTCTGGAATTTGTACTTAAACTCTAATCTACTAAAAGATATTATTGTTCCAAGGACTGCTGCAGTTTGGCTTAGGAGACCCTTTTTGACTTTTGTCCAGGCCTCTTACTTCCCTGGCAAGATCACTGGTGCTGCTGTCCTTGGAGAAACGGATGTATCTTTTCTACCAATGATTCCAGCTGGCAGTACTTTCAGATTGAAAATACTATAAGATAAATGTTGTTGTGTTATTAAAGTTTAACTATTTGGAGCTAGATTCTTACATTATGTTACATTTCTTAATCCTATTGTGATCCATAGTTAAGTTTCCTCATTTTTGACCTTAGCTCTAAAGGCCTATTGTGGTTTTCAGAGACTCCCCATCACCTATGTTGACAAACGTCGTCCTTGAATTCACAGGTCCAAGCCTCAGTTTTAGTAACGTTTGTCTTTCCTCATCAGAACCATGTGGAACCCAGTGAACAGTAACGACCAGACGGGACAAGTGGCTGCCAGGATGGAGACTACTCCGTCTTTGGGGAGTGCAAGCATCTCCATTTCCCAGCAGCAGGCACCCAAGAAATTTGCCCCTGTGGTCGCACCCAAGCCCAAGTTCAACCCTTACAAACAGATGGGAGAACCCACCGACACTGCAGGTAACAACACAGGAGAAACCACTAAATCACTAATATCAAGCGATTTAAAATGAAACCTTTATACCGTCACTTCAGACGCTATCTGAAAATGAGATTTGACGGGCCTCCTCTTACCTACATGTTTAGCAGTTAAATGTAATATTAGTTAAGAACAGTATTTGTTTCGCTCCATTCGCTGGAGTTTATCTTTTAGAATGTACTGTAAAGACAGAAACAGTTTTTACTGTCTGATCAGAACAGGTCCAGACTGTCCAGAATCTCTTACATTATATAAATCACACTTTACTGGCATCAAATATATTTAATGTTGCACTCTCCATTTTTAGTATTAGTCCTCATTCATGTTCCACTTCTGCTTAAATGATTTATTTTCAACAATGAAGACAACTTTCCCTCAGGAACTAGTGAACTTGAGTAGCATGTCATTGTATTGATTGTGGGTAGTCCTATAGTCTATAGCAGATTTTTAAGTCAGCACAAATCCCAAACTATAAGTGTGGAACTGTGTTTCACTCTAAAACAGCTACTGAACCAAATGCCTTAATTTGTTGATTTTCTTACAAAACACAATTATTACAAAACACGATTAATATGTAAGGTATTTAAAGTAATAAACATGCTTATTCACCCGTTATTTGCTATTTAATATTGGCTTCCATAGTTACAGTATAATATATTTTTACAGTCCTAAAGTTCATTGATAAAAGATGCATGTCCTCTATGTAAGAGTACAGTATTCTGTATCTGGATCTTGAGCAGACCTCACCAAAGCTTTTATAATCACCTGCAAAATAGAGAGGAGCAGTAAATAGTGGGAAAAAAAAGAGCTGGGGAATAGGAGCATAGCAAGGCACCGAAACACAACATATTCAACGATGCTAGAGAGCAGTTTATTGTCATGGTAACATTGATCATTCAGCCTTACATTTAAGTATAATTCTAGTTTACTGCAACATGGATTCTATTTTTGTAGTGTTGGCCATTGTTTATGAGAACACTGGATTGCTAAGGTGTGTTCCGACTAAACGCAAAGTGAATTTTGGTCTCATGTTATTAAGCTGTGGCTAGCAGAGGACATACTGTGTGTGTATTTATGTGGCAGCTCAGACTCTGACTGATATCACAACTCACCAGGAACGCCAGTACTTTGTTATTGGCCTGTAATGTCTCTCTCTTTTTTGCCTTTATCGAGCGGAGCCGTAAAGCCTTCCAATAATTGCACACTTGAAGTTTTGCTTCATGCATACGCTCTTTGCATTGACTTTGTATTCAGTCGTGCAACCTCTAAAATGTGCTTTATGTTCAGTC
Source organism: Siniperca chuatsi (assembly GCF_020085105.1). Lineage (NCBI taxonomy): Eukaryota > Metazoa > Chordata > Actinopteri > Centrarchiformes > Sinipercidae > Siniperca > Siniperca chuatsi. The sequence continues at coordinate 25,566,809 of NC_058047.1, read as the reverse complement.
CCGAACACACGTCTAGAAAGCTTTCCACAAGCCGCTCACAGAACCAAACATGGACGGTGCTCTGACATGCATGTTGCTGGTTGCAGAATCATTTTGTGGTACACTTTTGTGGTAGCTGCGAGGTACTGGTATGTTCTGCTCTGTGAGGTATGCAGTTTTGTTTTATTAACTTAAGAGACTGGCTCTCATATTAGGGTAATGATTTACATATATGATTTAAATCATATTAATATTTAAAAAGACAACACACGGTGAATAGAAGAGATAACAAATAGCATCTCTTGACCCCTGGCCCTCGCTAGTTTCTTTCCAAAAGTTCTAGATGTTAATTGTGTCCTTGTCCTAATTTCTAATAAACATACAGTGCTGTGGTTTGCAGTCATGTGTGAGTTCAGGAAGCCTTGTGTTGTCTGCTCCCCTTGGGAGCTGATGGTTTGTATGAAAATGTTCTATTGTTACAAGTTAATCTGCAATAAACACATCATTTTTAAGTGTAACTTATTTAGTATTTGTTCCATTGCAATAGGGTTACAGTCTTGCATTATTAAGATTTACATTTCAGGCAAAGATGATTTAAAATAATACAGAATTAACTTCAGGAAACACAGAGGCTGTGCTCTACAGAGCATAACTGTCTGTTTTACATGAGACAGATATGACTCCACAGTGCGACAACTGCCTTCATGATCACTTTTGATGATTAATATCTGTTGAGAGAGAAAGGCTCATATTATAAGATATAATATTTAGTTTCCTTTCAATATACTTTTTTTTTTCTAAATGAAGACTCCTGTGTGATAATGTTTGTTTCATTTTTAGGTTTATAAGGTCATATTTTAATGTTCAAAAACAGGCGTAAGCCTATTTGACTCAAAGAAATTAAAAAATAGGATGAGTGATGCAAATGAAGATAAACCACTCTCTTTTGCTGTTAAGAAGAATATGAGAATAATGTCATTTGAAATCTTTAGGAGTCATTGGTAAGAAATAAAGCTGATAAAACACCTAAGTGTTAGCTATAGGCCTTTTACAGGCATTGATGCTTAATTTTTGCATATGCTCAAAGTGATCACAGCAATTTATAGGAAAACAATACACAACTTTGAGTAAAGAATGTTTTCACCGACATGACCCCAACAAATTCCCTGAATCTGTATTATTATTATTATTATTATTTTCTACTAAAAAACATTACTACTGAGTGCACAGTTCATTTGGCTGAAAACTTCAGTGAGCAAGTTGTTATATAGTAAAGGTAGAACATGACAATTAAAAGATACAGTATCATCCACCCATATATCTCCCACCTCCCCATCTGGTATGTGTGTTGTAATGTGAACATTATCTAAACCTCTACCCTCAAACCCCCCCGAGAACCCTAGATTTCCAAAACAGGGGAAACGGTTATGAAATTCAGCAAGCAGTGAGCACACTGTCAGGTCGAAAACACCTCTGTCTGTGGGGGTTTGTGGTTTGACTTGTGGATCTGTCTGGTATTCCAGATGTTCGTTTTGTAAAAATTGTTCTTAGACGGCTCCTGTTTGAGCACTGCCCGCCACTGAGAAAAAACAACAACATCACCAGTCTTGAATTTTTAGTTGTCCTTAATGAAATGTGTTTTCGAGGCTCCCATCTTGTTAATTTAGTAAATTTGGCCTTAAGCTTTGCTAGTGATTATGACTTTTGGTATAAATAGTTCAGCTTGGCCTACAATGAAAATATATATATTTGGAGATAAATTATTGTGAGAGACTATCAGTAGTATTTAATTAAACACTATTTGAGTTACATTACCTCATTTTCTAGTGTCACACCTAGAAGAAAGACAGAAAGGAACCTTGGATCTCTTAGTATTGATATTTGCCTCCCGCCATGTTCACAGATTTTTAGCAAATTAAAAAACTAGATTTTGTTCCCAGTTGATGATTCGTGGCATCCTTAAAGTCTTGTAATTCCAAAATGTTATTTTACTGCAAAACATTTAATCTAGACCCGTTGCCACTGTCTTATTTTCCACAATTAATCGTTGTCCGGGTATTAAGAGGATTAATGAAACAATATAAAGAGGGTGGGGATACATTTGTAGATGATACAATTGTTGAAATGTTGTACTTTGGAATATGAATGTTTTACTTTTATGAATTCAGTCATACCAGAGTTACATTGTTAATGTCTCATGACCTCAGTGACTTGAGAAAAAAAACTGTTAATCCCACTTTTCTATTCTATCTCTTACACTGTTCACATTGACTGTGACAGTAATTACATAAACTGGGTAATGCTTAGAATTTTTTCTTAATTATAAAGATTCAGTTGAGGTCACCTATACTGTTGATTTGAAATGGGAGATATGGAGGAAGCACTAATTCATAACTGTTTTTAAAGTCCTTGCAGCGTATTAATTTAACATTACTTTATTGCTTATAGCTAATTTCCAACAGGTTGCAGCATCTTGTAGTGAAAATGTACCATCAAGTGGTAAAATGTTCTTTTAAGCTGCTACATTATTTTTCATTAAAATTTAACATTAACATTTAATAAAGACACGATGATTGGTTGTTGTCAGCATTTTGAACATGCAAATATGTAAAGCCATCAGCAGACATTTCCACTTGTCAAAGGATAAGACATCTTTATGAACAGATTATCTGGGTCTCTCTGTATTTATTTATTTAATATCTTTTATATCAAATGTGGGGGCTGTCTGATGTAAATTTGAGGATTAGCTTAAAAATTAGGGACGAGTCAATTTGGCACAGCGCCTTGCTGTCCCTTTGTCTGGCAGAGGCCAGTATCAGGGCTGGAATGAGCAGTCTGAAGCCATGTTTATTGTGTGGACAAAGAAGCAGATGCAGACGGGGCGGTGCACAGCAAGGGAGGTCTGCCGTCAGATTGTTTAGGGAGAAGCCCCAGCAGGAGGAAGTGAAAGACATATAGGACTCAGACAGTGACCCTTCACTCAAAATTCCTTACAACAGATCAGATTTTAGGGTTTAAGTTGATCTCATATGGTACATGTACTGTAGGAAGGTCAGTCGTGATTGCTTTATGAACATGAATGTTACCATGTAGAGCAGCCAGCGCTCCACTTATTTTATGCAGGTTCATCTGCACAACATTTTTTTTTTCTCTGTATTGTTGCAAGTTTTAGGGAATTTTAAAAGTACACTGATATGAATGTAATGGCTGTGTAATTAGAATCTGGAGCATCTCTGCAACATACTGTAGGAAAGGTGGACAAAATATCATGTATAACTGTACAAGGCAATGCAATCCAGTGCAATAGCCTTGTAATAAAAACTATCTTTC